>NC_135808.1:74959457-75276701 GCF_964213995.1 Mustelus asterias
AAAAAGCCTCTGGCTATCCACCTTCTCTATGCCTCAATTATGTAGACCTCTATCAGGTCTCCCCTCAGCCTCTGTCTTTCCAGTGAAAACAATCCTAATTCATTCAACCACTCCTCGTGACCAGACAACATCCTGGTGAACCTTCTTTGCACTCTCTCTCCAAAACTTCCACCTCCTTCTGGTAATGTGGTGACCAAAACTGCATGCAATATTCCAAATGCAGCCTCACCAAGGTTCTATATAGCTGCAACATGATTTCCCAACTCTTGTACTCAGTGCCCCAGTTGATGAAGGCAAACATGCCATATGCTTTCTTAATCACCTTGGCCATCTGTGTTGCCACTTTTAGTGAACTGTGGACCTGGACACCCATGTCCCTCTGTTAATTTTCCTAAGGGTTCTGCTACTTGCAGTATAATTTACGCCTACATTTGATCCTCCAAAATGCTTCACCTCGCATTTGTCTGGATTAAGCTCCATCTGCCATTTCTGTGGCCAAGTCTCCAATCTATCTATATCCTGTTGTATCCTCTGACAATCCCCAGCACTATATCAGCAACTCAAATGATGCAAAACTTGAAATGATTGTGAGGAGTTAAACCTCAAAAGACATAAACAGGTTAGTAGACATAGGTTGGTGGAATGGGTGGACAAGTGGCAGATGAAATTTAATGCAGAAAAATATGAAGTGATTCAGTTTGGTAGGAAAGATGGGAGAAAGAAATGGTTCAATTCTAAAGGGGTGCAAAAGCAGAGGGACCTGGAGGTATACTCTTTTAATAAAACAGTCGTTAAATTAAGCAAATAAGAAGGGGTGACATAATGGGGCACTATAACTAAAATAAAACATCAAAAAGCAACTTCACTCATTCAAATTAAAATGTCATTCCTGGGGGTGGTGATGCACCCCAAGCTCCTCTGTGCCATCAGTCGCAAAAGGACCTGGAGGTGTATGTGCACAAATCATTGATGGCGCCAGGCCAGTAGCAAAGCAGTAAATAAAGCATATAGCATCGTGGACTTTGACAATAGGGGCATTGAGTACAAAAGCAAGGATGTTATGGTAAACCTGTATAAAATGCTGGTTTGGCTTGGCTTCAACTGGATAATTGCATCCACTTTGGGCACCATACTTTTCAAGAATGATGGAAAGACAATAGGGAGAATGCAAAAAAGATTCACGGGAATGAGGAACTTCAGTTATGAGGACTGGATAAGTTGGACCTTTGGGGCTCTTCTTGGAGAAGAAAAAACTGAGAGGAGGTTTGATAGAGTTGCTCAAAATCATGAGGGTGTGGGCAGATAGGGAGAAACTATTCCCATAGGTGTAAGAATTGTGACGAATAAAACCATTTTATGCAGCAAGTCATGAGGATCTGGAATGCACTACCTGAGCGTGTGGTGGAAGCTGTTTCAAACACTTTCAAAAAAGACTTGAATCATTCTCTGAAGAGGAAATATTTGCAAGATTATGGGAAAAGACAATATTGCATTGGTCTTGCAGAGAACTGGCAAGGACATGTTGGGCTGAGTGACCTCCTTCTGTACTGTGGTTAAAGTGGGAAAGGTTATTTGAAAACTAATTTGTTAAACAATATTTCAGTGAACTAGTGGTCAATCTATAGAACCAACTCTCTAGAAAGAAAATTGAAGTAGTTGTTGAGTCCTTTCATTTGAGATTTCTTTTACAATTTTCCAGTAGATCAATATCTAAAATATTTTCTGCAAATGTTTTCTGAATATACAATAAAAACACCCTGTCACACATGGAAATAATCTGTTCTCTAGGTTCCCTCATCTTTTGGACTTACTTTTATTGTCTCCAAACAAAATTTGTGACTCCTTTAGGAAAGGCTAATAGTAAAAGCTCTGTTAATATGAATGGATTTGAAATCTGTTTATTTCTGGTTCAAAATCACATTTGAAGTTAAATGCATACTAAATTTCTATATAATGAAATGATTAGACTTGCATGATATTTCCTGTCACATTTTGAAATTGGAATCATAGAAAGGTTAGTGCAGTAAGAAGCCATTCAGCCCATCATGTTTGCGCCAACCAAAAAAGAGAAGAAAGAAACTAACCATGCATTTTAATCCCATTTTCCAGCACCTGGTCTGTTTTTCTTGACTATTAATTATAATGACATGGTGCATTTGCATTGCAAGCTTTACATCAGTGCAAGGTCATTTTGGCTTTGAACCAGCACCATAAATCTGGAGATGTGATTCAAACACTGATTTGAAACCCCCTATTGCAGTGTCATCTTGGTTCACAAATTGAGGACAATGGGACCACCTGAGTAATTTAAATTTGTTACTTCTGTTCCTCAAAAGTTTGAGATTTCTATATGTTGGAAGAAAATGCTAAAAATCCATGTATTTGGGTCCACATACAGCTCTTCTGGACAGGGTATTGTGCTCCTGCCAAACGAGAGTGGAACAGTGCAAGAACTACAGCTAATGTTCTTAATTTGTACTCTGGTGCTGTTCCATTTACTTTGAATTAATTCATTTTACGGATGTGGGTGTTGTTGGTTGGGCCAACATTTATTGCCCATCCCAAATTTGCCCTCCTAAGGTGCTGCTGAGGTGCCACCTTGAAACTTAGTCCCTTTGGTGTAGGTACTCTCACAGAACTGTTAGTGAGTTTATTACAGGATTTTGACCCAGCGACAGTGAAGAAATGTTAGAACCATAGGTTACAGCACAGGAGGAGGCCATTCAGACCATCTTATCCATGCCAGCCTGAGGACACCAGGTGCCCTTTTTCATCTCACCTTCCTGCACCTGGCCCATTGTCCTGTAGCTCACAACACTTGAGGTGCAGATCCAGATACTTTCTAGAGAGTTTAGGGTCTCTGCCTCCACCACCAACTTGGGCAACAAATTCCAGACACCCACTACACTCTATGTAAAAACAAAAAACCCTCTACATTTTCTGCCATTTATCTTGAATCTATGTCCCCTTGGTTCTAGAATTTTCTGCCAAGTCAAACCATTTTATCCTGCCCACTCTTATCTCTTCCCCTCATAATTTTGTACACCTCAGTCAAGTCACGTCAACTGCCTATCCAATTTTTCCTCATGTTCTTGCAAACCTCCTCCGCACACTCTCTCCAGAGCGATCACGTTCTTCCTGTAGTGTGGTGATCAGAACTGTGCACAAGACTCCAGTTGTGGCCTCACCCAGTGTTTTATACAATTCCAACATTATATCCTTTTATATTCTATACCTCTGCCAATGAATGGGAGTATTCCTTATGCCGCCTTTATATCTTGTCTACTTGAACTATTGCCTTTCGGGACCTGCATACGTCTTTGCCAAGATCTCTCACTTCCTCTACCCCTCTTGGGGAATTGACATGCCTAAATGCATGACCTTGCACATGTGTTAAAATCCTTCTGCCACTTTGCCCCCCCACTCCACCAACCCATTAATATCGTTTTATAGATTATAGCTATCCTCACTATCCATTACTCGACTAATCTTTGTGTTGTCTGCAAATTTCCCAGTCATGTCCCCCACATTCAGGGATATCTGTTCTGGGACCCTTGCTATTTGTCATTTTCATAAATGACCTGGATGAGGAAGCAGAGGGATGGGTTGGTAAGTTTGCCGACGACACGAAGGTTGGTGGGGTTGTGAATAGTCTGGAGGGATGTCAGAAGTTAGAGGGACATAGATAGGATGCAAGACTGGGCGGACAAGTGGCAGATGGACTTCAACCCAGATAAATGTGTCGTGGTCCATTTTGGTAGGTCAAATGGGGTGAAGGAGTACAATATAAAAGGAAAGACTCTTAGTACTGTAGAGGATCAGAAGGACCTTGGGGTCCGGGTCCATAGGACTCTGAAATCGGCCCCGCAGGTGGAGGAGGTGATTAAGAAGGCGTATGGTGTGCTGGCCTTTATCAATCGAGGGATTGAGTTTAGGAGTCCGGGGATAATGATGCAGCTATATAAGACCCTCGTCAGACCCCCACTTGGAGTACTGTGCTCAGTTCTGGTCGCCTCACTATGGGAAGGATGTGGAAAAGATTGAAAGGGTGCAGAGGAGATTTACAAGGATGTTGCCTGGATTGAGTGGCATGCCTTATGAGGATAGGCTGAGAGAGCTCGGTCTTTTCTCCTTGGAGAGACGAAGGATGAGAGGAGACCTAATAGAGGTGTATAAGATGTTGAGAGGCATAGATCGGGTGGACTCTCAGAGGCTTTTTCCCAGGGTGGAAATGTCTGCTACGAGAGGACACAGGTTTAAGGTGCTGGGGGGTAGATACAGGGGAGATGTTAGGGGTAAGTTTTTCACAGAGGGTGATGGGCGAGTGGAATCGGCTGCCGTCAGTGGTGGTGGAGGCAAACTCAATCGGGTCTTTTAAGAGACTCCTGGATGAGTACATGGAGCTTAATAGGATGGAGGGTTATAGGTAGGTCTAGAAGGTAGGGATGTGTTTGGCACAACTTGTGTGCCGAAGGGCCTGTTGGCGCTGTAGTTTTTCTATGTTTCTATTCACGTCCAAATTGCTAATATATAACACAAACAGTAATGGTCCCAATACCAGGCCCTGTGGAACACCACTTGAAACAACTTTCTATTTGCAAGGACATCCATTGACTATTACCCTTCTGTTTCCTTATACTAAGCCAACTTTTGATCCAATTTGCCACATTACCCTGTATCCCATTGGCCAAAAAGTAGAAGTCAATCTGTCATGTAGAACCTTGACACAGCATCCACTGCACTACTTTTATCAACCCTTCTCGTCACTTCCTTGAAGAATTCAATCAAATTTGAGGCAAGATCTTTCTTTATCAAATCCCTGCTGACCAGTCCCTGAACTAAATCCAGACTAAATCCCTGCTGGGCGGCACGGTAGCACAGTGGTTAGCACTGCTGCTTCACAGCTCCAGGGACCTGGGTTCGATTCCCGGCTTGGTTCGCTGTCTGTGTGGAGTTTTCACATTCTCCTCGTGTCTGCGTGGGTTTCCTCCGGGTGCTCCGTTTTCCTCCCACAGTCCAAAGATGTGCGGGGTAGGTTGATTGGCCATGCTAAAATTGCCCCTTAGTGTCCTGAGATGCATCGGTTAAAGGGCTTAGCAGGTAAATATGTCGGGATATGGGGGTAGGGCCTGTGTGGGATTGAAGTCGCTGCAGACTCGATGGGCCGAATGGCCTCTTTCTGCACTGTAGGATTCTATGACTTCTATGACCATCCCTGATAGTCCATGCCATTCTAGCTGGCATATGGGCATTTCCTTTGATCCCTTTTTAAACAATGGAGCTACGCTTGCATTTCTTCAGTCCTCTGGTACCTCTGTATCTAACATCTGCTATCTCCTCAATGCCTTCCTTCAGCAGTCACGGAAACAATCCATCTGGCCCTGGCGGCTTATCAACTCTGAAGGATTCCAATCCTTAGTATTTCCTCTCTTGATTATCCTGTCCAATATCTGTGTTCCTCCTGGACTATATCTGCATCATCGCCTTCCTTTGTAAACAGAGACAAAATATTCATTTAAAACCCTTCCCACAGCCTCTGCAAATTCATGCAAGTTCCCTTCTTCATCTCTCTGAAGGTCCCATTTTTTGCTTAACTAACCATATACCATTAATATATTGGTAGGACATCTTTGGGTTTTCTTTAACTTTACTTGCTAATCGTTTTTCATGTACTTGCTTTGATTTCCTTATTTCCTTTTTTATTTCATCCCTGCAGTTCCTATATTCACCTAGGCTATCTGCACTGCTTAGTTCTTTGTGACTATCATTGCTATCTTCCCCTGTATTCCTCTAGATATGATGTGGAGATGCCGGCGTTGGACTGGGGTAAGCACAGTAAGAAGTCTCACAACACCAGGTTAAAGTCCAACAGGTTTATTTGGTAGCAAATACCATAAGCTTTCGGAGCAATGCTCCTTCGTCAGATGGAGTGGTCTCTGTTCTCAAACAGGGCACAGACACAGAAATCAAATTACAGAATACTGATTAGAATGCAAATCTCTACAGCCAGCCAGGTCTTAAATGCACAGACAATGTGGGTGGAGGGAGCATTCAACACAGGTTAAAGAGATGTGTATTGTCTCCAGACAGTACAGCTTGTGAAATTGTGCAAGTCCAGGAGTCAAGCTGTGGGGGTTACTGATAATGTGACATAAATCCAACATCCCGGTTTAGACCGTCCTCATGTGTGCGAAACTTGGCTATCAGTTTCTGCTCAGTGACTCTGCGCTGTCGTGTGTCGTGAAGGCCGCCTTGGAGAACGCTTACCTGAAGATCCAAGGCTGACTGCCCGTGACTGCTGAAGTGCTCCCCCACAGGAGGGAGGGGATTTGTACATTTAGGATCTCACTTTTTAGTGCTGCCCACAGGTTTTCCACAGTGCTTCCCAGTCCACCTCAGCCACATCTGTTCTCATTCCTGCAAAATTTGCTGTCTCCCAGCTCTTACTTAATCTCTGTCTTTTCTATGGCAAATCTAACTGAACTGTAGACACTATCCTCTACTTCACCCACTTGCCCTTCTTTGTTCCCCAAAATTAGGTCTAGAATATATTTCCAAGTCAGGATGATGAGTGACTTGGGAACGCCACCACCTGAATATTCCCCTCCATGTGACTGCTGACCTTGTCCTCCTTGATGGTCCTGGGTTTGGAAGGTGCTACCTAAGGAAACTTTGTGGGTTCTTGCAGTGCATCTTGTAGGTGATATACACTGCTGTCGCTATTCAGCAGTGATGAAGGGAGTGAATGTTTGTGGAAGGAGTGCAAATCGAGCAGGCTGCTTTGCCCTGGATGGTGACTAGTTTCTTGAGTGCTGCTGGAGGTGCACTCATTGTGATGGTGGTGTGTCTTTAAGAAATGTATTTTTAATCAAGTTCTCTGCAATTGTAAGCAGGCCCTGGGCTGTCTGCTTAGAAGTTATTTTTATTGTTGCTTAAATGGTTTAAATAGAGTTTTGTTTATTATTACTCTGGGCCTCATGCAGTGTCCAGGATTTTTTATGACCCTGAATTGTTGGAGAAAGAATGATTGACAGGTCAGGTGACAAGAGTTCTTTCCCTTTTTAGCATTGGGTTGCTGGCTGCTGTTTTTAGTTCGAAGAGTTTTCACACCAGGCTGGATACAGGCAGGCTTTCTCTCTCTGTCCCTCGTATTATAGATTCTGTTGGCTAGCTAGAAGCAGGTCCCCTTGCTTTCCTGGAGTGAGAATTCTGACTCTTGCAGTGGTTTGCTGGCTAAAAACTAGAGGCCAGCAATGGCATTATCTCTACCTCGAGGTCTGTTGGGAAGTCAGAGTTCCAATTCCCCAACCAAAGGACTAAAGTTCCAGCATCATGTGAGCATCCTTATTTTCTGTGTTTAAACCTGTGGCAGGTGTATGTTTATAGGGAAATTTGTTTGGTTGGAACATTGCATTTAGTTGTTAAGGTTTATACAATATCATGTTTTTTTCTTGTTTGTAATTGGTTAAAGTTATTGCTATATGTTTATTCTTAAATAAACTTTGTTTCATAAAAGCTCCCTAGTGGGTCATTTGAATCATACCTGAAGTGAAACGTCTCATACTTACCCTAGCTTAATGCAAATTACAAAACTTCTGATCCAGGCAGACTTCATAAAACACTTGAGCTTCTGACCTGGATTATAACATCATTCAGGCAAAGGAGAGTATTCCATCACACGCAGTTAAGCATCATCTACATTGTTTTTGGTCTGGAGTCAAATGTAGGTCAGACCAGGTAATATTGGCAGATTTGATGTCCAATCGACCATAAAAACATAAGAACGAGGAGCAGGAGTAGGCCATCTTGCCCCTTGAGCTGACTGATCTTTTTGTGGACTTGGCTCCACTTGTCCACCCGCTCACCATAACCCTTAATTTCTTTGCTGTTCAAAAATTTATCTATCCTTGCCTTAACATTTAATGAGGTAGGCGCAACTGCTTCATTGGGCAGGGAATTCCACAGATTCACAACCCTTTGTGTGAAGACGTTCCTCTTCAACTCCGTCCTAAATCTGCTTCCCCCTTATTTTGAGGCTATGCCCCCGAGTTCTAATTTCACCTGCCAGTGGTAGCAACTTCCCTGCTTCTATCTTATCTATTCCCTTCATAATTGTATATGTTTCTAAAAGATCTCCCGTCATTCTTCTGAATTCCAATGAGTTTGGCCCTAGTCTACTCAGTCTCTCCTCATAAGCCAACCCCCTCAACTCCGGAATCAACCTAGTGAATCTCCTGTGCACCTCCTTCAGTGTCAGTATATCCTTTCTCAAGTAAGGAGACCAAAACTGTGCACAGTACTCCAGGTGTGGCCTCACCAGCACCCTATACAGCTGCAACATAACCTCGCTGTTTTTAAACTCCATCCCTCTAGCAATGAAGGACAAAGTTCCGTTTGCCGCCTTAATTACCTGCTGCACCTGCAAACCAACTTCTTGTGATTCTTGCACAAGGACACCCAGGTCCCTTTGCGCAGCAAGCTGCAATTTTTTACCATTTAAATAATAATCCATTTTGCTGTTATTCCTACCAACATTGTTCTCCATCTGCCAGACCGTCATCCATTCACTTAGACTATCTATGTCCCTTTGCAGACTTTCAGCGTCCTCTGCACACTTTGCTCTGCCACTCATCTTTGTGTCATCTGCGAATTTTGACACATGACACTTGGCCCCAACTCCAAATCATCTATGTAAATCGTAAACAACTGCGATCCCAACACTGATCCCTGAGGCACACCACTAGTCACTGATCGCCAAGCAGAAAAACACCCATTTACCCCCACTCTTTGCTTTCGGTTAGTTAACCAATCCTCTATCCGTGCTACTACATTCCCCGTAACACCGTGCATCTTTATCTTGTGCAGCAGTCTTTGGTGCGGCACCTTGTCAAATGCCTTCTGAAAATCCAGATACACCACATTCACAGGTTCCCCATTGTCCACTGCGCATGTAATGTTCTCCAAAGAATTCCACCAAACTAGTCAAAACATGACCTGCCTTTCATGAACCTATGCTGTGTCTTACCATTGGGACAATTTATATCCAGATATCTCACTATTTCTTCCTTGATGATAGATTCAAGCATTTTCCCTACTACAGAAGTTAAGCTAACCAGCCTATAGTTACCCGCTTTTTGTCTACCTCTTTTTAAACAGTGGCGTCACATTTGCTGTTTTCCAATCTGCGGGACCACCCCAGAGTCCAGCTAATTTTTGTAAATTACCACTAGTGCATTTGCTATTTCCCCCACCATCTCTTTTAGTACCCTGGGATGCATTCCATCAGGGCCAGGAGACTTGTCTACCTTTAGCCAACACTACCTCTTTCTTGATAGTTTCTAGATCCTCACCTGCCATAGCCTTACTATCATCAATTTTTGGCATGTTATTTGTGCCTTCCACTGTGAAGACTGACACAAAATACCTGTTCAATGCATGAGCAAGAAAACTCCTGCTAATTACTATCTACTGTTTTCCCCCTTCCCCCCATAGCTGATGAATTAGTACTCCTCATGTTGAACATTATTTGGAGGAAGAAGGGCACACAGTACACTTTTTGGCTGGGGGGCTGAATGTCCATCACCAAGGGGAGGTGGTGGTATTGTCAAATGTGGGATCACCACATTATTAAGTTTTTCATCCGACAGTATAATGTGAAAATTCTCCATCAGCATTTGTCTTTGTGTAGTATTTAATTTTATTCTTTATTTGCAGTGGCTTTGTAATTGAAACCTGCTGTTCCTTCATCAATAATTAGTCTATGCCAACCCAGTGCTCTTTCAGCTCGCTGGGTATTTTGGCGTATGTTTCTAATTTTGGTTTAAGTCTCCTAACAATGTTATTTTCATGGTGCAGGGAGTGGCATACTCCATGCACTGAACTTTCAAATAGTGCCTAGTAACCTGAGCGTTGTTTTATTTGTAACTCTGGGTATGTTTGTAATACAATTAGTATTTCATGTGGTTTTGTCCCCAACTGAGAGTTAAACATTCAGACTCTTGGGTCTTTGTCAAATTGCATGTGTGCTGCCCATTTACAATCTTGCCAAATCACAAATAATTCTTATGTAAAAAGTTTCTTCTTATTGCTTGAGTATTGATTGCTCTGCCCATTTTTCAAAAGCACCCATTCATTGCATGTCTGTCTTGAGCTCAGCTCTCTATCATCCATATTGTCTATACATCATATCAGTATACATTTCAAACTCAAACTGATGCACTGCCCAAAGCTAAATCACCACCATTTCCAAGTGAAAATGCCAGACGAGGAGCTATTTTAATTTGTCTGTTTCTCTTTTTTTGTCTTTCTGTCCAGGATACAATCTATTTTTCAAAAACTGGTGTTGAATTCCATTCCGTTTCCTTTTTGCCAAGTTCTTAAAATTGTCATGGCACCTATGAGAGACATTTATACATACCAGTTCCTTGGCTTATCATTACCATATCTTGACTTGCACCCGTTTTTTCATGTTTGTTGCCTGTTGCTTTGATCATATGTTATAGTCCATTGCTACATTGAACAAAATCAGCCGAGTACACTGCAATGACATTTTTGCTTAAATCCTCATGCTCCCGAACAAAGAACAATACAGCACAGGAACAGGCCCTTCGGCCCTCCAAGCCCGCGTCGTTCCCTGGTCCAAACTAGACCATTCTTTAGTATCCCTCCATTCCCACTCCGTTCATGTGGCTATCTAGATAAGTCTGAAACGTTCCCAGTGTGTCCGCCTCCACCACCTTGCCTGGCAGCGCATTCCAGGCCCCCACCACCCTCTGTAAAATACATCCTTCTGATATCCGTGTTAAACCTTTCTCTCTCTCTCTCTCCCCCCACCCCCCCCCCCCCTCACCTTGAACCTATGACCCCTCGTGAACATCACCAAAAAGCTTCCCACCGTTCACCCTATCTATGCCTTTCATAATTTTATACACCTCTATTAGGTCTCCCCTCATCCCCTCTCTTTCCAGTGAGAACAACCCCCCCAGTTTACCCAATCTCTCCTCATAACTAAGCCCCTCCATACCAGGCAACATCCTGGTAAACCTCCTCTGCACTCTCTCTAAAGCCTCCACGTCCTTCTGGTAGTGTGGTGACCAGAACTGGACGCAGTATTCCAAATGCGGCCAAACCAACGTTCTATACATCTGCAACATCAGACCCCAACTTTTATACTCTATGCCCCGTCCTATAAAGGCAAGCATGCCATATGCCTTCACCACCTTCTCCACTTGTGACGTCAACTTCAAGGATCTGTGGACTTGCACACCCAGGTCCCTCTGCGTATCTACACCCTTTATGGTTCTGCCATTTATCGTATAGCTCCCCCCTACATTAACTCTACCAAAATGCATCACTTCGCATTTATCAGGATTGAACTCCATCTGCCATTTCTTTGCCCAAATTTCCAGCCTATCTATATCCATCTGTAGCTTCTGACAATGTTCCTCACTATCTGCAAGTCCAGCCAATTTCGTGTCGTCCGCAAACTTACTGATCACCCCAGTTACACCTTCTTCCAGATCGTTTATATAAATCACAAACAGCAGAGGTCCCAATGCAGAGCCCTGCGGAACACCACTAGTCACAGGCCTCCAGCCGGAAAAAGACCCTTCCACTGCCACCCTGTGTCTTCTGTGACCAAGCCAGTTCTCCACCCATCTAGCCACCTCCCCCTTTATCCCATGAGATCCAACCTTTTGCACCAACCTACTATGAGGAACTTTGTCAAACGCTTTACTAAAGTCCATATAGACGACATCCACGGCCCTTCCCTCGTCAACCATCCTAGTCACTTTTTCAAAAAACTCCATCAGGTTAGTGAGGCATGACCTCCCTCTCACAAAACCATGCTGACTATCGTTAATGAGTTTATTCCTTTCTAAATGCGCATACATCCTATCTCTAAGAATCCTCTCCAACAACTTCCCTACCACTGACGTCAAGCTCACCAGCCTATAATTTCCCGGGTTATCCTTCCTACTCTTCTTAAATAACGGGACCACATTAGCTATCCTCCAATCCTCTGGGACCTCACCTGCATCTAGTGACAAGACAAAGATTTGCGTCAAAGGCCCAGCGATTTCATCCCTCGTCTCCCTGAGCAGCCTTGGATAGATTCCATCAGGCCCTGGGGATTTGTCGGTCTTTATATTCCCTAAAAAACCTAACACTTCCTCCCTTGTAATGGAGATTTTCTCTAACGGTTCAACACTCCCCTCTGAAACACTCCCAGTCAACACATCCCTTTCCTTTGTGAATACCGACGCAAAGTATTCATTTAGGATCTCCCCTACTTCTTTGGGCTCTAAGCATAATTCCCCACTTTTGTCCCTGAGAGGTCCGATTTTTTTTCCCTGATAACCCTTGTGTTCCTAATGTATGAATAAAATGCCTTGGGATTCTCCTTAATCCTGTCTGCCAAGGACATTTCATGACCCCTTTTTGTCCTTCTAATTCCTCGTTTGAGTTCTTTTCCTACTTTCTTTGTATTCCTCCAGAGTTCCCTTCATATTCTCATGTTTGTTTTTGCAGTTTCTAAAAGCCTCGAGTTATTTTCACCTAATTTAATGCACACTTACAGGGACAGGTTTTAGTGCAGATACCTGCTACACGTACTGTTTGAGCTCTGTGTTGGTTGCTTTGATATGTAGATCCCACCTCCTTTACATAATGGAATAAACCAACGGTCCAATATTTACTTGTATGGTGGCACTCTCAGGATGTGAACCAAACATTTCATATTTGACGTGTGACCCCATTCGGGTAGACTGGTAAAGCCTCTAGTCAGACAAGGCTGATGAATTGTTAAACTGTCTTGTTTCGCAGCAGTTGAGCATAGAACAAAAAATATGATTGACATTTAATTTAATTCAATCAATGCAACTTGTCATTCTATATTAAATAATGAACATGTTATGTTTTTCCCTCAGAGCTGGGGGATGCATGTCATGCTTCACTTCAGTTTCTTCTGTGGTAAAATGGTCAAACCAGATCTCTCTTTGCTAATTGGAGCTGCTTTTCTGGGTACAATTCTAAAATCTGGGAGAAACTTTGAAGTATAAGTATATGAGTCAAGCAGGGAAAAATGCTTTTTTTTCCCCAGCAATTCTTTCAGAAGTTCTTGAACAGGAAAGTTTCTGTTGTTTGTACCAGGTGAAAAAGGTGAAAGGCCTAACTGGAGGAAAGGGTACTTTCACGAGCGTGGAGAGAAATTAAATTGGAGAAGATTGAATAGGCATTTGGCAATTGCTCCTCCAGTAGTAAAATGAAGAGTTTAAGTAATGGAAACTTCCCTGTAAATTTATTGCAATTTCAATGAGCAATGAGGGAATAATTTAAGAACTCCAAAAGCAATGATTTGGTTGACATTTTATGGATAAATGTTTGGACTGGTGATAAATAGGATGTAAAAAAATTGACCTAAAGGATGTGTGGCAATTTGTGGCTTCAAAAGAACTGGTTGTGCTGACTGGATCTACACACTGTGATGCCTTAATGTTAGTTTAATTGAACTACTTTTGTGCATCTCCAAAGAACTGACCGGCTGGAAAGAAGTGTTACTTGTGACCTAAAACAACTCATCGATTTGTTCCCTTAGCAATCAAAAATAAAGTGCTAAATGTTCCCATAATAGTAAACCCATAACTGAGTAACATTACAGAAGAGCTGTGATTGGGCCTTTTTAATGAAATTTTCTTAGTTTTTCATCTATTTTGCTTGTGTGGAGCATAAACACCAGGCTGTCTCTATTAGCCCAATAGCTAGAGGAAATTTTATTCTGTTTAATTTCAGCGAAACTCCACACACCCACAAGAAATAGGAGCAGAATTAGGCCACTCGGCCCATCGAATCTGCTCTGCCATTCAATCACCCCCATTTTCCTGTCTTTTCCCCATAACCCCTGATCCCCTCATTCATCAACCTATCTGGGTTAATGGTCTACTCAATTTGCATGCTGTGGTCTGCCTTTAAACACATTTGTATTTGGATATCTAAGAACTTTAGCATTCTGAGCTTTCTGTATTTACTGTTCTTAAAACATTGGTCAGTGGTCAAGATGTGGTCGTGTTAATTGTGTAGTTAATTCTGCACACTTGGTGAACATTAACTACTGAAATTGTAGCTATTAGGTTATAATGTGTAGCTTTAAATAAAAGCTTATGAAGTACTTAAAGTTTAGGTTTTATCCTTCAATACCTGGCTTTCTGGAATAGAACAACTGGTGCTCATTTGACCCCAAAGAAAACTGCCCACAGATTTAGAGGCATCTGTCGTAAATACTTCCTCTTGTTGATGCCAATTTAATTCTGGAATCCAGGAGCAGTGAAGTCATGAAGCGGGCTGATTTGACAATCCGATTGAAGAATTCTCACAGACAGCAACAAGTGAAGCAAAAAAAGCATTGATCTATCATTTTACAGGGAGCAGAATAAGACTTGGACCTATATATGGGATTAAGGTAGAACTATGGGGGGGCCTGGAATTTACAGCCATCATGACAGTGAAATGGTCAATTGTTCACCATCATAGCTGTGCAAAAATGACAGCAACTTCTGTTGCCAGCACTCGCATCAGAAGAGATCGATAAAATGATTACAGAATGCCACATGAATGCAATGGTTTTTATTTGAATATACTGATCGATAGCAAATGTTCTGATCTGTTGAGGGCGCACAACCCCAAGTTTTTGATCTTTTAATACTGACAACACATTGGTTAATGCAGATTTGTAAATCCAGGACTGAATTTGTGCAATAATTACAAGGACTGGTAGATAATTGTGAATCAGACGTATTGTGTTCTTTCTTTAACAAGGTCATTTACCTTCAAAAAACACCAGAAGAAGCCTACAGATCTCTGGTAGCGGGAAAGAACCCTCCTTATCTGCCATTCAGGTACGAGTACCATGTTGTTTAACATGTAATTTTTCCATGGTCGTCTTATTTTCTGATTGCATTGTTAAAAAGATTGGCAATGCTATTTATTTCATTCTTTCACCCCAACTCCAAGGATGCCACAAGACCATGCAATGGCTATGCCTATGCTTGGAAGGGAAGGTAAACAGTTCCTGCAGGATTGTTTCATTGGGATAAAAAAAATAAGAATGGTTCAAATTGTTTTCTTTCCACCCTTGCTATTTCCTGCTTGGAGACACTCCTGCCTTTTACCAGGTATTTTCCCACAAAAACAAGGACTCTATATCTGGAGCGCTGTAAAAGTAGTGGCCGCCTTATTTAAGGAAGGATGGAAATACATTGAAAGTAGTTTGGACAGGTTTACTAAACTAATAGTTGGAATGGGCAAGGCTGTCCTGTGAGGATGGTTTGGGCAGGTTAGACTTGCTTCAACTGGAGTTTAGAAGAGTAAGAGGCGACTTGATTGAAACGTACGAGCTCCTAAGGGATCTGGACAGGGCAGATCTCCTCTTGTGGGAGAATCAAGAACTAGAGATCACTGTTGAAGGCCCAAGTGGCCTATTCCGGCTTCTAATTATGCTAGTATTTATTTAGTGTCTTTAACACTGTTAAATGTCCCAAGGTAGTTTGCAGGAGTGTTCTCAAACAAAATTTTACACTGAGCCTTATAAGGACATATTGATCAAAAGCTTAGTCAAAGAGTTGTGTTTTAGGGAACATCTTGAGAGCCAGCAGGGTTTAAGGAGGCGTTGTGGGGAAATTTGAAAGTGGCCAGTTGTGTCTCAACTTAGACAATTCAAAAACGTAACATATTTATTAAAAATAAAACGAACATACAGCTGACTGGAGACTTCCAAAGGGTTAAACAGCTCTGGGAATAGAGCTACGGAGCCACTCAAAGATCTGAAGTACATGGTCAAACACAGATTAATTATAGTTTTTCCTAATCAATAATTCTGCTTTTCATTAGCTTAAAATCAATTTCATTTACTAGTCATACATCAATACAGATCTCTGTCAAGTACCTCAGCCAACCATATGATACTTAATAGCATGGTGATATTTTATTTGTCCTTCAAATCCAGACGTGAGCACCCTTCTTGCTTCTAACTACATCCCTGTTGCCTGGTAATGTCAGACACGACCATCAGGTCAAAGTGAACATTCCCACCGGCTCACTGCCAAGTTGAATAGACATGTGTTCCTGCATCCAGGGGCATATCCATCCTTGTGTCTGGGCAGTGAATGCATCTATTCATAAATCTTGTAGAATACGTTCCCTCAAGGGAATCCTCCCGATAACACTACTACGGACTAACCGGTTCCCAGACCTTTGGCTTTAAATTATTGACATTTATCACCATGCCTTTCGGTAACTTTGCTTCACCAAAGTGAACAATATATTTAAAATATTAGCATATATGTTTTAAAAATCATAACGACTTGTTTTGATTCACTTACTGCATTCACATATGTGTAAACTGTTTGTGTTAGCTTGCCTAATACTCATTACTGATCCCTTGTTCTCTTAAAGACTGCATTCTGCCTATGAATCATATTAGTTGGTTAGGAATCCCCCTCTTCAGGAGGGGATTTTAGAGCTTGGGACCTTGGCAACTGAAGACATGGCTTTCAATGGTAGCATGTTTAAGATTGATGTTCAAGACACCAGAATTGGTGGTGCGCAGGTACGCATTTACATCCTTATTTCCTCAGGACATTTGCAACCAAATACATAGATGTTTAGATATACACAAACTAATATATAAATGTGTCTCAAATGTTTGATAAAATACTTCCTTGCAGACCCTGATTGGTTTAATGTTCCCACCTAATTTATTTCAGTTATAAACAATCCTTTGAATGTGGTTACTTTTGCTATTGTGATGCTTGGTAGTTTGAAGTGTAAATTGATTTATGAATTAAGTTTTAGAAAGTATTTCTCAAATGATTTTAACATTTTGAATGGACAAACCAGCAGTGTTTTTATTTTGTCACCGACGGTGAGACTTGCATCTGTTGTAAAGTTTTCATAAATGCTCACGCGCATATTCAAGCAGAAAGAGTCTGTTGTAGTTACATTTTGCAATTTGTAAAGTGTTTGTCATGAATGTTTACAGAGTTCTACAATTACACTACATCAAAATTCTCTATGCATTCATGTAATGTAAACTGTTTCAGAAAATAAAGGAGTTGGATGAATAGCTTAAGTGAACTTGGCAACAAAAGGTTATCTCCAGGATGCACAAGTTGTTGCTATGCTGAGAGAGTTTTTGAACTTCCTGTTCATGCGATTTGAACCTAACGTGTAAAATCTGCATCAAATGTTGCCATGCTTGCTTGCTTTCCAGGTTTTTCAAGTTCACGTTCTTAACAATGTTATGCTTAGTCAGACCAGGAAGTAATTTATAATAAGTGAAATGGGCATGTTGAAACTTGCTAATTTCATACAACTTGACGTAAAAGGGCATTTTTCATTCTTGATATCCATGGAGTGTCTGTTATTTTCCATGTTTCACAATTGTTTAGTTAAAGGTTTCCTTGGTATCCTTAGAGAATCAAGAAAATGGGATTACTGGTCTGCAAAAAGTACTGAATTTTAGGATATACTTACAAAATCATAGAAGCTCACCAGCATAATTAAATAAGTAATTTAATCATTTGAAGAATGATGATGGATTTATGCTACTTGTGGCATTTATCTCTCCCTGTAATTTGGAAAATTGTAATATTACCTATAATTTGTCATGTATCAAAAGCCATTCAAATGTACCTTTTACCATTTTGTAAAACTCTAATGTAAGAATAGGACATTGAATTAATGGTAGTTCTGAACATTGTCTCTGGACCCCATGAAGTCTCGTGGTACCATGGGGAAGGAGATCTCCAGCTGATTGCAATGTACTGTTTCTACCCTCAGCTGATGAATCAGTACTCCTCCATGTTGAACACCACTTGGAGGAAGCAGTGAGGGTGGAAAGGGCACAGAAGGTATTCTGGGTGGGGAACTTCAATCCATCAAGTGGCTCAGTAGTACTACCACAGACCGAGCTGGCCAGTCTTGAAGGACATAGCTGCTGGACTGGGACTGTGACAGGTGGTGAGGGAACCAACAAGAGGGGAAAAACATACTTGACCACTTCACCTGCTGCAGATGCATCTGTCCATGACGGTATCGGTAGGAGTGATCACATCACAGTCCTTTTGGTGACGAAGTCTCCTCTTTACATTGAGGGTACTCCCCATCATGTTGTGTGGCACTACCACTGTGCTAAATGGGACAGACTTCGAACAGAGCTAGCAGCTCAACTGGGAATCCATGAGATGCTGTGGACCAGCAGCAGCAGCAGAATTTATATCTCCCTTCCCCCTGTAGAGTTCAGGAAGACATGCGGAGCAACAGCAGGCTTACTTAAATGAGCTGTTAAACCCGGTGAGACAACAAAACGGGACTATTTGAATGACAAACAGCATAAGCAGCAAGTAGTAGGCAGAGCTAAGTGATCCCACAACCAATGGATCAGATCTAAGCTCTGTAGTCCTTCCACATCCAGCTGTGAATGTAGTGGACAATTGAACAACTCGCTGGATGATGGGGCTCCACACACATCCCCATCCTCAATGATGGAGGAGCCCAGCACTTCAATGCAAAAGATAAAATTGAAGCATTTGCAACAATCTTCAGACAGAAGTGCTGAGTGAATAATCCATCTCTGCTTCCTCCAGCAGTCCCCAGCATCTCAGACATCAGTCTTCAGCCAATTTGATTCACTCCGTGATATCAAGAAATGGCTGAAGGCATTGAATACTGCAAAGGTTATGGACCCTGACAATATTCCAGCAATGGTACTTAAGACTTGTGTTCCAGAAATTGCCATGCCCCTAGTCAAGCTGTTCCAGGGCAGCTACAACATCAGCATCTACCTGGCGATGTGGAAAATTGCCCAGATATGCCCTGTACACAAGAAACAGGACAAATCCAATCCTGCCAATTACTGCCTCATCAGTAAAGTGATGGAAGGAGTCATCAACAGTGCTATCAGCACCAACTCAGCAATAATCTACACTCAGATCCTCAGTATAGGTTCTGCCAAGGTCACTCAGCTTCTTTGAAAGAATGCAGAAAAAATAAATAAATATCCAGTAGCTCATATGCATTCAAAGCTTTTCCTTTTGTCTTTTTACTGTGCTCCCCTTTTTATGATAAGAAAGTTAACATTTTGCAGTTTTGTTTCTCATCAGTATCATGAGGATTAGAGGCATTTTAGAAGCAAGGGGATGGGGGAGTTGAAACTTGTTCTGCAGGCTTTGAAAAATGCCAAGTAGAGTAATAAAGGTTTTAGATTGAGATTTGGATGAATTGGCATATGTACTTGTATCTCCACTGTCCAACATTGGAGCCCTCATTGTAATAGAATAACACCTCATCAACAGACCCATATGCCGGAATCATACTCCCACGTTAAAAATGCATCCATGGTGGTATGATGTGAGAATAGCATGAAACATGACTGGTCTGAGAAAGCATGCACCTGGCAAGCAGTGCCCTGTGGAGCTCGGAGGTGAGCGCAGAGCTCGGAGAGAGTTGTGCCAGTATTACTGAGTGGTGCCAGCTTGATGTCAGAGGGTGCATCTGGGTGAAGATTATTTTCTGGTTTGATAGTGGTGCACTGTGATGACATTTTAAAATGATGCCTGGATCATCAGGCCTCTGATTTGATGGCGTGGTGGGCAAATCCGAAGCTGTCTGCCTGGAACCCATACCTGCAAAGTGCCACACTAGGTGGAAAAAGCCACTTTTCCTGCATGACATTGGCCTTACTAATATTAGAAAAAAATCTCAAAGTTAATGTTTCCAGTCAACTCCGAAGATGTCATATTGGACCTCGATGTTAACTGTTTCTCTCTCCAAAGGTGCTACCAGACATGCTAAATTTTTCCAGCATTTTGTTTTTATTATAGTAACCTAGAGACATGTACTGGGGAGTTTAAATTCAGTTAATTGAATTAAGCTGGTATTATTATGTAATTACTGGATTGTCGTTAAAACTTATCTTCACTTCACTTGTGTCCTTTCTCAGGGAAGGAAATTGACTCTTGAAGGGTTGTGGTGAACCACCTAAGGGCAAATGGGGATGGGTGTTAAATGCTAACCTTGCAGCTCTGAACATTTAGCTTATTTTTTATTTGCCCACTGACGATACTATGCCTTTAAGAAATATGTTTGTCCTGTCTCTTGTAGACGGCCTGTTTTATACTTCAGCTCTGATTACAGTGCCAATAATCTACAACTGGCAGTCCACAATCTGAGCATGCAGAAGAATAATTGCTCCTAATTATTGGGCTGTTTGTTTTGATCTGTGTTAGTTAATGCAATTTTGTTGTTTTTAGGGTTGCCTCCTGGGGTTTCAGAATAGGGTTTAATTAGGTTGATTGACAAGAACAGAGTCATGGGACGAGGCTAGGCTTACAGAACATGCAGTTGCTGTTTGAATTTGAAAGGAGTAGCAGCCCTGTCTCTGTTTCTCTCCCTCTCTCTGGAAATTGAAGTCTGCCAGAAAATAGGTACCTTTCTCCAGAGATCTGCAAAAGGCAAGAATTTCTCGTTCTCTTGCGCTCTCATTGAGTGTCAGAAGACCGGTGTCTCACTCTGTCCAGAAGTGTTATAAGGCTTGAGGACTGGTAACTCATGTAAGCCTGTGTTTTTTTGCTAACTGAATTAATAGAGGTAGCTAGCAGTTAAGAATTATATCTTGTGTTGATTCAATTGGTAAAAGTTATGCTAATTCTTTTGTTAAATAAAGCCAGTGAGCCACCAGCACCTGCGAGCTTTGCTTATCAAGGGGAGCAGCTGCAGGGATGTCTCAACCCTCTGGCCAGGGCTGGGCAGGTGAGAGCGAGGCCCTCACTGGTGGGCGCCTACCTTGTCACCATGGGGTGTGGTGTGATGTCACAAGGGGGGCCCCTGCAAAAAGGGAGAGCGTAGGGTTCCCAAAAGTGTAAGTCAACCTCTGCCGTGAGGTAAATTTGGCAGTTACTGAAATCATTGTAAAGTGGGTCTTTGATTAGTAGTTTACTAATTATTTCTTGGTGCAGCCTTTGGGAGAGGGGTGCCCATGCTTTAAAAATAAATCTTGTGTATTTTGGGGAGATCAAATCTATATTTGCAGGCCTGAGCAGTCACCTGGAACAGTGTAAATGATGGAGGGATCCAACTGCACCCCTGTGGTGTAAAATGCTATAAGAATATCAAGAAACGTTCTGATGCAACAAAGTATATTGGCTAGTATACAATTTTTCCTGTCATATATGGGTATCAATATTCAGTAAACTGACAACCACAATGAGTTAAAGTTTAACAAATGAAAGATGCATAAAGGCTGACAGTATTAATCAAATCTGATATATTTAGCTCTGAAGTTTTGATTTTTGAAGCCAATTTTGGGGGGGTGGGGGGAGATGTAGATTGAAACGTAAAAAGTAATTGTTAATAGCATATAAATTAGTGGAAGAAATTGTGGAATTGATCATGTAATTTTGCTGGATACTGATACCGATAGTAAAATCGAAGAAACCTATTGCAGCATGCACATTTAGCTTTTCAATCTGCATTTTTCCCCCCAATAAGTTTAGTGATCAAGCTTCAAAAACAAAAAAATCATACTTAACTGTACCAGATAATATCTGTTGGTACTGTTTTAGTTTACCCCTCTTTGAACAAAGAATATTTTGATGTGATGTTTTGTTTAAACTGCAGCAAAGAAAATCTCTAAATGGTACTTAAATTAGGCTAGTGTTCTATAAATAAATGAATGAATGTCCAGGGAGAGCACTTTAATTTCAGTTACTTTTGGCTTTGTAAGGCAGGAGGTTTTTAAGTGCAAATTTTACACTTGCAGGGAGGAGTTTTGTTCAAGTGCCATTACATACCTGCTGCATTCTCAAGGTGGCTCCAGTTTCTAGCAGAACTGCTCAAGTTGCTCCATGTAATTGATGCTTTGAGATGGCTTAACATACACACAACTAGTTTGTGGTATGAAAACTATGATTTTACATCAAGAAACTTGGGGATAATGATTGTGGTGGGTGGGTGTGGGATTGGGGTAGTGAGTAGGAAAACACATGTTTTTAAACTATGGATAAAAGCAAATTACTGCAGATGCTGGAATCTGAAACCAAAAGAGAAAACGCTGGAAAATCTCAGCAGGTCTGGCAGCATCTGTAAGGAGAGAAAAGAGCTGACGTTTTGAGTTCAGATGACCCTTTGTCTTTGAGATTTTCCAGCATTTTCTCTCTCGTTTTTGTGTTGGGAGAGAACTGAAACCCTTGTAAACTTTCTCTTCCTGTCCATAATTGATGTGTGGTGGGAAAGGAAGTAAGTTTCTCAATCTGCTCCTCCACATCCCTGCTACTATTGGGCGGCCTATAGAAAACACCCAATAAAGTTATTGACCCCTTCCTGTTGCGAACCTCCACCCACAGATTCCGTAGACAATCCCTCAGTGGCGTCCATCTTTTCTACAGCCGTGACACTATCCCTGATCAACAGCGCCACTCCCCCACTTCTTTTTTGCTTCCTTCCCTGTCCCTTCTGAAACATCTGAGACCCGGCACTTAAAGTATCCCGTCCTGTCCCTGAGATAACCAAGTCTCTGTAATGGCCACCACATCACACTTCCAAGTAGTGATCCACGCTGTAAGCTCATCCATTTTGTTCACTAAACTCCTTGCGTTAAAATAAACACATCTCAACTCTTCGGTCTGAGCGCTCCCCTTCTCTGTCACCTGCCTATCCTCCCTCTCACACTGTCTACAAGCCCCTTTTATTTTTAAGCTAACCTCCTCTCTCCCAGTCACCTAATTTTGATTCCCCCCCCCCCCCCCCCCCCCCCCCCCCCCAACCATTCTAGTTTAAACACCTCCCCAGTAGCCTTAGCAAACCTTCCCGCGAGGATATTGGTCCCCCTGGGATTTAAGTGAAACCCGTCCTTTTTGTACAGGTCGCACCTGCCCCTAAAGAGGTCCCAATGATCCAGGAACCTGAACCCTGACCCCTGCTTCAATCCCTCAGCCACGCATTTATCCTCCACCTTATTCCGTTCCTTCCCTCACTGTCTCGGGGCACAGGCAACAATCCCGAGATTACTACCTTTTGCGTTCCTTCTTCTTAACTCCCTACCTAACTTCCTATATTCTCCTTTCATAACCCCTTCCTCTTTCCTGCCTATGTCAGTGGTACCAGTATGCACCATGACCTCTGGCTCCTCTCCCTCCCACTTCAGGATTTCTTGGATGTGGTCAGAAACATCCCTGATCCCGGCACCAGGGAGGCAAACCACCATCCGCGTTTCTCGACTTCCTCCACAAAAACGTCTGTCTGAGCCCCTCACTGTAGAGTCCCCTGTCACCACTGCCTTCCTCCTCCTTTCCTTACCCTTCTGTGCTGCAAGGCCGGACTCCGCGCCGGAGGCACGACCACTGCTCCTTCCACCAGGTGGGCTGTCCACCCCAACAGTACTCAAACAAGAGTACTTATTTTTAAGGGGCACAACCACTGGGTACTCTCTACCACCTGACTTTTCCCTTTCCTGACTGTGACCCACTTGCCTGCTTCTTGTGGCCCCGGTGTGAGCACCTGCCTATAACTCCTACCACCTCCTTGTTTTCCCTGACCAGACGAATGTCCTCAAGTTGCAGCTCCACTTCCCTAACTCGGTCCCTTAGGAGCCGCAGCTCGACGCACCCAGCGCAGATATGCACTTCTGGGAGGCGAGGAGACTCCACAACCTCCCACATCCGGCACTGAGAACCGCAAACTGGCTTCACATTCATAATGCCCCTTTTCCTCAGATTCCACAGGGAAAGAACTGAGATTTAAAAGTTGAAAATTAAAAAAAAAAATTTTTCTTTTCCTTCCCCCTTTCTTTAAACCTACCCTCCCTCGACCGTTTCCTCTTAAGCCCGTTGAGCCAAAGCCCTTCAGCTCTCACTCTGCTACCTGCTCACTCCGCTGCCCGCTACAATGCTGCCCGCTGAATAGTGCGGCCTGCCTATTAAAACCTCACACGCTAAATGACCCCTTCCCAGGTCACCCCGCGGCCTACTTCCACTTTTACCGTTAAAAGTAATAAACTTTTAAAAACAAAAACCCCCTAAAAATCAGATACAGCAAGTAAAACTCTTACTAGTAAAAAGCTCCCTCCACAAGTCGCTCCTCTCAGCTTGCTCCGCTCGAAACAAAGGGGTCAATTTTAAATATGACCCCTTCCCAGGTCACCCCGCGGCCTTCCTGTAATGAGGCAACCAGAACTCCAAGTGGGGTCTGACCAGGGTCCTATATAGCTGCAACATTATCTCACGACTCCTAAACTCAATTCCTCGATTGATGAAGGCCAGTACACCATACGCCTTCTTAACCACAGCCTCAAACTGCACAGCTGCTTTGAGCGTCCTATGAACTCGGACCCCACGATCCTTCTGATCTTCCACACTGCCAAGAGTCCTACCATTAATATTATATTCCGCCATCCTATTTGACCTGCCAAAATGAACCACCTCACATTTATCTGGGTTAAACTCCATCTGCCACTTCTCCGCCCAGTCTTGCATCCTATCAATGTCTCGCTGCAACTTCTGACATCCCTCCACACTATCCACAACACCTCCAACCTTTGTGTCATCAGCAAACTTACCAACCCATCCCTCCACTTCCTCAGCCAGGTCATTTATAAAAATCACAAAGAGTAAGGGTCCCAGAACAGATCCCTGGGGCACTCCACTGGTGACCGACCTCCATTCAGAATATGATCCATCTATAACCACTCTTTGCCTTCTGTGGGTAAGCCAGCTCTGGATCCACAAAGCAATGTCCCCTTGGATCCCATGCCCCTCACTTTCTCAATAAGCCTTGCATGGGGCACCTTATCAAATGCCTTGCTGAAGTCCATATATACTACATCTACTGCTCTTCCTTCATCCATGTGTTTAGTCACATCCTCAAATTCAATCAGGCTCGTAAGGCATGATCTGCCTTTGACAAAGCCATGCTGACTATTCTTAATCATATTATACCTCTCCAAATGTTCATAAATCCTGCCTCTCAGGATCTTCTCCATCAACTTACCAACCACTGAGGTTAGACTCACTGGTCTATAATTTCCAGGGCTATCTCTACTCCCTTTCTTGAATAAAGGAACAACATCCGCAATCCTCCCATCCTCCGGAACCTCTCCCGTCTCCATTGATGATGCAAAGATCATCGCCAGAGGCTCAGCAATCTCCTCCCTCGCCTCCCACAGTAGCCTGGGGTACATCTCATCTGGCCCTGGCGACTTATCTAACTTGCTGTTTTTCAAAAGCTCCAACGCATCCTCTTTCTTAATATCTACATGCTCAAGCTTTTCAGTCTGCTGCAAATCTGCACTACAACCACCAAGATCCTTTTCCACAGTGAATACTGAAGTAAAGTATTCATTAAGTACCTCTGCTATTCCGGTTCCATACAAACTTTACCGTCACACTTGATGGGTCCTATTCTTTCACGTCTTATCCTCTTGCTCTTCATATACTTGTAGAATGCCTTGGGGTTTTCCTTAATCCTGCCTGCCAAGGCCTTCTCATGACTCCTTCTGGCTCTCCTAATTTCCTTCTTCAGATCCTTCCTATTAGCCGTATACTCTTTTAGATCTCTAACATTACCTGAACCTTTTGTAAGCTTTACTTTTTCTTTTCTTCTTGACTAGATTCATTACAGCCTTTGTATACCACGGTTCCTGTAACCTACCATAACTTCCCTGTCTCATTGGAATGTGGCTATGCAGAACTCCAGACAAATATTCCCTGAAAATTTGCCACATTTCTTCCGTACATTTCCCTGAGAAAACCTCTTTCCAATTTAAGCCTCCAATTTCCTGCCTGATAGCCTCATAATTCCCCTTACTCCAATTAAACACTTTTCTAACTTGTCTGATCCTATCTCTCTCCAATGCTATTGTAAAGGAGATAGAATTATGATCACTGTCTCCAAAATGCTCTCCCACTGAGAAATCTGACACCTGACCAGGTTCATTTCCCAATACCAAATCAAGTACAGCCTCTCCTCTTGTAGGCTTATCTACATACTGTGTCAAGAAACCCTCCTGAACACACTTAACAAACTCCTCCCCAGCTACACCCCTTACTCTAGGGAGATTCCAATCAATATTTGGGAAATTAAAATCTCCCATCACGACAATTCTGTTATTATTACACCTTTCCAGGATCTGTTTCCCTATCTGCTCCTCAACATCCCTGTTACTATTGGGCGACCTATAGAAAACACCCAATAAAGTTATTGACCCCTTCCTGTTCCTAACTTCCACCCACAGAGACTCGGTAGACAATCCCGCCATGGTGTCCATCTTTTCTGCAGCCGTGACACTATCTCTGATCAACAGTGCCACTCCCCCACCTCTTTTGCCTCCCTCCCTGTCCCTTCTGAAACATCTGAAACCTGGCACTTGAAGTAGCCAGTCTTGTCCCTGAGTCATCCAAGTCTCCTGTAATGGCCACCACATCATATTTCCAAGTAGTGATCCACACTCTAAGTTCATCCACTTTGTTCACAACACTCCTTGCGTTAAATAAACCTTCGGTCTGAGCGCTCCCCTTCTCTATCACCTGCCTATCCTCCCTCTCACACTGTCGGCAAGCTTTCTCTATTTGTGAGCTAACCTCCTCTCTCCCAGTCACTTCAATTTGATTCCCACCCCCCAACCATACTAGTTTAAACTCTCCCCAGTAGCCTTAGCAAACCTCCCCACCAGGATATCGGTCCCCCTGGGATTCAAGTGCAACCCGTCCTTATTGAACAGGTCACACCTGCCCCAAAAGAGGTCCCAATGATCCAGAAACCTGAATCCCTGCCCCCTGCTCCAATCCCTCAGCCACGCATTTATCCTCCACCTCATTCCATTCCTACTGTCGCGTGGCACAGGCAGCAATCCCAAGATTACTACCTTTGCGGTCCTTCTTCTCAACTCCCTTTCCAACTCCCTATATTCTCCTTTCAGGACCTCTTCCCTTTTCCTACCTATGTCATTGGTACCAATATGTACCACGACCTCTGGCTCTTCTCCCTCCCACTTCAGGATATCTTGGACGTGATCAGAAACATCCCGGATTCTGGCACCAGGGAGGCAAACTACCATCCGAGTTTCTTGTCTGCATTATAGTCTTTCTTGCTCTATTAGGCCAAAGAATGGGACTACAGGTTTGGTGTGATTTTCACAATGAACTTCTTGATTAGTGAAGGTTGATTTTTGCTTCCTTTCAAGGTTATTAAGAAAACAAAATTACATTTTGTTTTTCTTGTTAAGCCAAGGCACTATTGTGCATGTAGTGTTTTACTACTGAGCATAGATGTGGTACACTGGAAAGAATTTATTGGCAGATATAACCTCATTAGTACTATGCTACAATGTGGGGATAATTTTATTTTAACATTCAGAGATGTGAACCAAGTAAGCAAATCACTTAAGACACAAAATCATCAACTTTGATACTGTAATTCATGCAATTGGATAATGGATGCTGCTTTTTGACAGTTTTAAATGCCTGTCCATCCTTAACCAGTTGCGGTTTCCCTTGCTGGAGACTGTAGAACCATAGAAACATTATGGCACAGAAATGGGCCATTCAGCCCATTGTGTCTGTGTGGCCGAACTGCAAATTCTAATTCCACCTTCTAGTACCCAGTCTAAACCTTGCAGGTTACAGTGTTTAAGGTGCAGATGCAAGTATCTTTTTAAATAAGTTTCTACCTTCACCATCAGACATAGCCCCATATCCCAGGCAACAAATTCCAAGCACCCACCATCCCTGGGTGGTAATTTCTTTTCCCGTGTCCCATCTAATTCTTCTACCAATCACCTTTATTCTTTGCCAGCCGGGAATTGACCTTTCCTGGAAGGGAAAAGGACATCCCTGTCTACTCCTTCACCGCCTCAGCTTCAAGGAAAACAGCCTATCCATTCTTCCCTCGGCTGTGTTTTTCAAACTCTGGCAGCATTCTCGTAAATCTTCTCTGTACTTTTCCAGAGCAATTTTGTCCATGCTGTAAGGTGATGAACAGACTGTGTGTAGAAAACCCCAGCTGTGTCCTGTACTTTAAAAAGGACAAACAAATCAGGGGAAGGAATAAGTGAGCATGGTTAATTGAGAGTCGACGCAGTTGTTGGGAATGAATGATAATTGCATCTGATCTTTTGCTCATTTGTGCACTTTCCAGCTGTGGGGGGTCACACTACCTATAACAGCAATCCTACCTGATTTATTTTGATAGAATCTCTATAAAATCCCTACAAAGAGGCCATTTGGCCCATCAAGTCTGAACTGAATCACCGAAAGAGTATCTTACCCAGGCCCACTCCCCCACCCTATCCCCATAACCCTGCGCATTTGCCAAGGCTAATCCACCTAACCACATCTTTGGACTGTGGGAGGAAACTGGAGCACCTGGAGGAAAACGGCACAGACATGGGGAGAGCGTGCAAACTCCACACGGTCACCCATGGTCAGAATCAAACCCAGTTTCCGAGCGCTATGATGCAGCAGTGCTAACCACTGTGCCACCATGCTGCTCGTTTCTTCTTCTACCAAAGGATACAGACTAATTGGATTGTCCTTATTATCACACTGCTTTAGCTGCTAACTATGGATAGACCACGGATTTATTCTAGCACATCTGATCTGTATTTGCCTCATTTTACATGCCCTAAGCTAGGAGTGTTCAAACGTTTTGTCTTGGGCTGTTAGGGGGGTTGTGTGAACCTTGTGCTGTAGCAACTACATAAAAATCCCAATTAATTTTCATATACTTCATTACTGATACCAACTGATCTTTGTTCTTTGATTTAGGATTTATCTAACATAAAGTTATATAAAAATGAGCCGATATCCACTGATTTTGCATTTTGTTTGCTCTTTTAATTTTTCCCTTCTAATTTGACTTGCAAGTTTCAATGCAGTTATCCTTTTTGTAGAATTGTTGCAATGTTTCAAAATGTTTTACTTGGACAAAACTTTGACTTCTGATTATGAAGAAATTGTGCTTATACACTTTAATGCATAAATTATGATTTAGATCTCCTGAATATAATCATTCATTTGTGGGGGGGGGAAAAAATCTTTTTTTTTAAAAGGTTAACTTGCTAAAAATTATTA
This sequence comes from Mustelus asterias, assembly GCF_964213995.1. Classification (NCBI taxonomy): domain Eukaryota; kingdom Metazoa; phylum Chordata; class Chondrichthyes; order Carcharhiniformes; family Triakidae; genus Mustelus; species Mustelus asterias. The sequence continues at coordinate 74,988,575 of NC_135808.1, forward strand.
TTAGAGGTATGACCTATAGGAAAGCAGATGTGCAAGTAAGAGACACGTTAGTCATGATTGAGACTGGGAAGGAACAGTGCAGTGACCTGTGGGTGTTAGACCAGCAACAGTGAAGTGTAGTGCCTGGGTTGCAGTGGTAACTGGGAGTAACCAGAATATGTCACAATGGTTACTATCTAATTACGTATTTGTTTGTGTTGTGATGAAGAATGAAATGCAATGGTTGGTGCCGTGTGGTTGCTTGTCTTAGAACTCTAGACTTCAGCAGGATAAGATGGACTACTTTTGGTTAGATGGAAACTGAACTCTCAGGATGTTTTGCAAATCACTTTTCCATTCTCCCAAACTATCATTTAAAGCTATTGTAATAAAGATCGTAGTTTTCAATGTCAGGCTCTCAAAGGCTAAATGTTTCAGTTTGTTCATTGGTTTAATTTGATTTCAACTACAGGCAAAATAAATTGACCCATAAAGAGCAAGCAAGAAATGCATGAGCTCTGATTACCCAAACTTTGAATTTAGGAAAATGAGATTTAATCCATGTCGCAAGCCATAATTTGTACTGCTGGTTTAAGACCGAGCCTCTCATCTGATTTTCCACCGCAATCTGAAGCTCAAATTTGGGTTCATTTATCTTAAGTAGATCTTGTACTGAGACCTGCTCAAAAGCAGAGCACTTTAAATGCTTGCTGAATATTGTTACATTTTGTTTTCTTTCCAGCTTGTACAGTAATGGAGAAATACATGTTCATGCAGAAAGGAAAATGAAACTAGTGATGCTGTTCTGATGAGTATTTCAAGAAGTATGAAAAAAAAATCACCACTGAAATTAATAAACTTGTGTTTTTATCGGGTAATGTGGTTGCTAATCTGAACATAAGGTCCCACAAACATTAGAGAAATAAAGATCATCCGTTTTAATTACACTAGATAAGAAATAAATGATAGGCAGGAAAGTTGGAGGGCTCACCTACTATTCACATTATACTATGGGATCTTTTATATTCACATGAGAAGATAGGCCTTGGTTTAATGTCACGTGTATAGCACTATCTTTTTAGGATTGCATGAAAGTGTTAGTGCTCTATTCTCTGTGCTATCACTGAAACGCTCAGCCTTTCAATGAAGATAGAGGTTCCCGAGCTTTAAATATTGCATACCTCTTTTCCGATCTATCAGTTGCCCGTGTACCCCTATCAACATACAGGTTTTAATATTTTTATCTCTCTATTCCTAAGAATGTTTTTTTTTAAGTTTATTAGTGTCACAGGTAGGCTTACATTAACACTGCAATGAAGTTACTGTGAAACTCCTCTAGTTGCCACACTCCAGTGCCTGTTTGATTACATAGAGGGAGAATTTAGCATAGCCAATGCACCTAACCAGCACGTCTTTCGGACTGCACGACAAAACCAGAGCACCTGGAGGAAACCGAAGCTGACATGGGGAGAACGTATAGACTCCGCACAGACAGTGACCCACGCTGGGAATTGAACCTGGTCCCTGGCGCTGTGAGGTAGCTGTGCCACCTATGAAATGTATAAATGATAGTACACAACCTATTGGCTCTATAGTTATATTTGTTATTGATGTGATGAATGAGTTTGTTCACACAGGTGCACAATGTTTTGAGTGATAGGTAGTAGTTTGAGTTGCAAGTTGCTCAACAAATTGGACTTTGTAGCATAACGGCATTTTTCTGCGTGAACAATACTTTTGTTAACCTTCTGCACTTGTGCTTTCCCCAACCCCTACTATCCCTCACCTTTAACTTTCAATCACAGTTTTCAAAGTGTTGCCACAGTCCTACTATGTAAATGTTCACTTTTCTATCACTGCACATAACCATGCTGTGGAAGAGATTAAGTGATTATAATAACCTCCATTCCTGTACAATCTTACAGTACAGCATGAGACCTCAACCCAAATCCAGATTATTTATATCTTTAAAAAAAGTGACATCGTTCTCACAAGTCAGAAAACAGTTGTTCATTATGGTATTTATTCCTTAGTTAATTGCATACTCAAGTTTCCATTGTCCATTTAATCCCATGTATTCATTCAATTCTGCCTCTGTGCGGACTGGTTTGATTGGTCAGTTTAAAGGATGAGCATGTTGGTGGGTTTGTTTGGTAGTTGGTGCATAAGGAGGCACCCATGATGGTAGTTGGGGGGTTTGATGAAGAAAACAGTGAAATATCAAGCAGATCCAACAACAAACCTTTGCTGGATAAGTTATTTGTGTGAGGGAAGGGATTGATGGGATGGCATGGGAGGGATGCAAAATAGTGGATAGTTATTTGATGCAAGTTATTTGATCATATTCTTTATGCTAACAATGAAGATTCACTGAATTAGAATGAAAAAGGTTGTTGGGTGAATCAAAACAATACATCAGCATCAATAAGTAGGATGATAACAGGCTATATCTGCCAGAGTTTCTATACAGTCTAATTACGAGGAGTATGTCACTGTACAAACTTAGATTTAAGGAAGGAGAAATTATAATATTGCCACAAAACTTGGATCCTAAACGTGACGATGTCATGGACAAAATTGATAGGAAGCTGTTATCTGCAATAATGTTTAAGGAAATAGCATGTTTATTCTTTGAATACTGTTGAGCTCATCAGATGTATAATTGCCGTTTCAACTTTGTGTGACAGAGGGGCTGCAATAGTTCCAAGCTCTCATTCTATGACTATAAACAAGTGACAAAGCCAGGCACTTCACAAAGTTTGTATTCCCTCATCTATTTTTACACACGGGCCTGAATTTTTAGGATGGCGAAGTGCTCAACCCCTGCCATCCAGAAATTTGGTGGGGAATGCATGCCTGCTAACTCTAGGGGGGACCTCCTATCTGAAGTAAACTTCAGAAAGAGGCACCCCCCCACTGTCCTGCAATCGAACATGAAGACTTTTTCTGTTTTGCACCCCAATCCAACTGCTGCCTGCCAGCCTAAAAATTGATTTGGGACAGGAAAAGGCCCTTAAGTGGCTAGGGACATGGATGGGCTTCTCATCCGAGTCCCTGCCTCCTCCATTGTGAAATTGCGACTGGGTCAGGGCATGTGGTATCCCAAAGGTAATTCCATCCATGTGATTTTATGCCCCTCTTACTAGGCTAAACAACTTTTTCCAAACTGAAGTTTTAATTCTGTTAAAGTCTTGGATGAAAAGAATAAGTAGAAGTCATGTATACTGTTTTTTTTTAAAATTGCAAACATTTTGTCTTAATTCAGCAAACAATTCAATTGGGATGGTCATAAGTTGATGATATAGGCATCCAAGAATCATCCATTTGCAGAGTTAAAATTGGGCCCAAGTTGTCTTTAAATCCATGTCAGCCTTGCCTTATTAACCCATGTTTCTTAAATCATTGATTTCAGTCTCTTTCCAAACCACCAACTTGGACTGAAACAAAATGTGAATTCTTCTCACTCTATTCAGCCCCTACCGCCTGCCTCACCATTAGTAAGATCATGGCTGATCTGATCATGGCCTCAACACCACTTTCCTGTTGCCTGAACCTAGCCAATGACCCAGCCTCCACAGCTTCTGGTGTCAAGAATTCGAAAGATTAGTGACTCTCTGAGCAATTTTTCCTCATCCCTGTTTTAAGGGGGGGATCCTTTGTCTGTTCCCCAGATTCTAGATTCTCTCACGAGATGAAACATCCTCAACATTTACTCTATCATGCCCCCCGGTATCTTTCAATAGGATCATCTCTCATTCTTCTAAACTCCAACCTGCTCAAGCTTTCCTCACAAGACCACCCCTTCATCCAAGGAATCAAACTAGTCAATCTTCTCTTTACTAAAATAAGGCGGCCAAACTGTGCACAGTACTTGAGGTGTGGTCTCACCAATGTCTTGTATAGATGTAGCAAGACTTCTCTACTTTTATATTCTATTCCCGTGGTGATAAAGACCAATATTTCATTTGCCTTCCGGATTACTTGCTAGCTTTTTGAGATTCATGTACAAAGACAATTGGATTCCTCTGAAATCCAGAATTCTGTAAACATCCATTTAAGTAATATATTGGTTTTCTATTTTTCAAACCAAAGTGGACATTTGCATTTTCCAAGTTATAGTAAATTTGTCAGATTTTTCCTCGCATGCTTAATCTATCTGTATCCCTTTGCAGACTTTTGTGTCCTCACAACTTGCTTTTCCATCTATCTTTGTGTTATCAGCAAATTTGGTTACAATATACTCTGTCCCTTCATTTAAGTCATTAATATAGGTTGTAAACAGTTGAGGCCACAGCACTGATCCCTCCCTGTGGGACCCACTAGTTACAGTTTGCCAACTTGAAAATGGCCTATTTCACCTTTCACCTAACTCTAATTAGTCACTCTTCTATCCATGATAATCATGCCCAGCAACATAGCAATGGGCACTTTGTCAAATAACCAACATTCATCTGTTGATTTCCCCTTTATCCTGCTTGTCGTTACATCCTCTTTTCAGAAAACCATTTTGACGCACTCTGCCTAATTCCTTAATAATGGATTCCAGCATTTTCCCAATGACAAGATTATAGGCTAACTGGTTCATAATTTTCTGTTTCTTCCTTTCTTGAATTTGGGTGTATATTTGTTTTTCTTTCCAATTTGCTAAAGCCAGGGAATTTTGAAAGATCGCAACCAGTGCATCCACTATTTTGGCAGGCCCATAGGATGCAGGCGTTCATATCCAGGGACTTGTAAACCGTTACTTCCATTAGTTTCCTGTGATTTTAAGCTTCCCTATTCCCCTTGATTTTCTACTATACTTTGGGATATAAAATACTTGCTTAAACTTTGTCATTTCCTTTTTCCCATTATTAATTCACCAGTCACATACACGTTGGACAAGATATGCACCACCACAAGTAGCCTTGAGATGAAACACCCCGATGCCTTGTTCATCATTGCTGGGGACTTCATTCAGGCCAAGTTCGAGTGTCCTACAAAGATGCCACCAAACATCTCCTGTTCCACCAGAGGCCCAAACATTCTAGACCACTGCTGCACAAATATCAAACATGCTTACCGCTCTATCGCCCGCCCACACTTCGGCAAATCGGACCACAAGGCTGTGCTCCTGCTTCAGCTTACAAGTAAAAACTGAAATGGGAGAATCTGTTAAAGTTGTGCAATGTTGGTCTGAGGAATCGGATGATCTACAATGGGACTGCTTTGAGTCAGTAGACTGGTCAGTAATTAAAAACTCAGCGACCACTACAGTAACTGACTTCATTAGTAAGTGTGTAGAAGATTGTGTGCCAAAGAAGCAAATCTGTGTGTTTCCCAACTGGAAACCATGTTACCAGATATCCACTGCTTGCTGAAGACCAGGTCTGAGGCGTTCAAGTCAGGCGATCCTGATCTATACAAGAAATCCAGACGTGATCTACGGAGATGCATCAAAGATGCCAAAAGACATTACCGGACCAAGCTAGAGACCCAGGCTAGCCACACGGACTCCCACTGACTATGGCAAGATCTGCAAGACATAACAGGTTCCAAGTTGAAGGTGTGTAAAATCGCTGGCATCAATGCATGCCTCCCTGATGAGCTCAACACATTCTATGCCCCTTTTGAGCAAGAGGTCAGTGAGAGCACGCCTTCCACCCCAGAAGCCTCAGACGTACCTGCATCCGAGGTCACCATCGCAGATGTCAGAGTAACCTTCTCGAAAGTCAACCCATGGAAAACGACTGGCCCCGATGGGGAACCCGGGCGAGCACTCAGATCCTGCATGGACCAGCTGGCAGAGGTACTCGTAGACATTTTTAACCCCTCTCTACACAAATCTGAGGTCCCTATCTGCTCCAAGAAGATGACCATCATCCAGGTACCGAAGAAAAGCCAGGCAGCGTGCCTTAATGACTATCGTCTGGTGGTTCTGACATCCATCATTATGAAGTGCTTCGAAAGGTTAGTCATGGCCCCCCAGAAAGCCTGGATCCACTACAGTTCGCCTATTGCCGCAACAGGTCCACAACAAACGCCACCTACCTGGCCCTACTGAGAAACACCTAGATAACAAAGACACTTATGTCAGACTCCTATTCATTGACTATAGCTCAGCCTTCAACACCATTATTCCTACGAACATGTCTTCAAACTCCATGGCCTGGGCTGGGCTCCTCCCTCTGTGACTGGATCTTAGTCTTCCTAACCCACAGACCGCAATCAGCTAGGATAGGCAACAACATCTCTACAATCATTCTCAACACCAGTGTCCCACAAGGCTGTGTCCTGAGCCCCTTTTCAAATTTGCTGTTGACATCAACCGTAGTGGGTCGGATCTCAAACAATGACAGGACGGAGGACAGGAAAACGAGAATATCATGAAGTGGAGTGACGACAATCTCTCCCTCAATAGCAACAAAACAAAAAGGAGATAGTCATCGACTTAAGGAAACATAATGGAGGACATGCCCCGTCTACATCAATAGGGGCAAAATGGAAATGATTGAGAGCTTCAAGTTTTTAGGTGTCCAGATCACCAACAACCTGGTCTCGATGCCGACGCTATAGTTAAAGCCCACCAACGCCTCTACTTTCTCAGGAGGCCAAGGAAATTTGCCATGCCCACTATGACTCTTTCCAACTTTTACAGATGCACCATAGAAAGCATTCTTTCTGATATCACAATTTGGTATGGCTCCTGCTCTGTCCAAAACTGCAAAAAACTACAAAGGCTTGTGAATGAAGCCCAATCCATCACTCAAACCAGCCTCCCATCCAATGACTCTGTCTACACTTCCCACTGCCTTGAAAAAGTAGCCAGCATAATCAAGGACCCCATTCACCCCGGATATGTTTTCTTCCACCTTCCATCGGGAAAAAGATACAAAAGTCTGAGGACGCGTACCAACCGACTCAAAAGCAGCTTCTTCCCTGCTGCTATCAGATGTTTGAATGGACCTCCTTTGTATTAAGTTGATCTTTGTCTGTACCCTAGTTATGATTGTACCACATTCTGTACTCTCTCCTTTCCTTCTCTGTATGGTATGCTTTGTCTACATAGCGCGCAAGAAACAATACTTTTCACTGTATACACTAATACATGTGACAAATCAAATCAACATACCCTAAGGGATCAACATTTACTTCTGCTTCTTCAATCCTTTTTACATACATGTGGAAGCTCTTGCTGTCTGTTTTCATACATATTACCAGTTTACTCAATTTTTCTTCTTATCCTTTTACTGGTTTCTAAAATTTTCCTGCTCTTCAGGTCTTCACAGCATTGTATGCCTTTTAATTTCATATCCTTACAGAGCGCATTCTTCATTCTTTCTCAGTTGAATATATTTACTAGTTATGAAAGATCTGCCATCTTAGCTTTTTAACCTATTTTGCAACCCACAGTAGCCAGTTCTATTGTCATAACTTTGTAATTGCCTATTATTGAGGCTGAAACTAGTACTGTAAATTTCTCCCCCTCTGGCTGATTGAAATTCTAGCATGTTATGATTACTCTTTCCTAAAGGATCCTTTTCCTATGAGTTCTTTAATCTGCCTCTTTCTGTTCTACCTTGTCTAAAGTAGTCTAGTTCTTGGCTGGTTCCACATGGTTCTAAGAAATTGTCCTGAATTCATTCTATGAACTCATCCTCCAAGACTGACTTTGCTAAGGGGAGAGAGTGGCAATGTCACTAGACATGTAATCCAGAATCCAAGGCTTAATACCCTAAGGACACTTGGTTTGAATCCCATGACAGTCAAAAATCTGGAATTGAAACTCAGCTGCCTCACTAATGACACCTAATTTGGGTTGACACCTAATTGTCCTCTGAAATGGCTGGTACAGAAAAGTTAAAAAGGAATATAACTGAACAGACCACCTGGCATTAGACCAGGATGCTCCAAAATCTTCCTTATTAACATTTTGGGGCTTCTGATAAAATTGGGAGAGTTGACCCAAAGATTCATCAGGCAGCAGCCTGACATAGTCACTCTTTCAGAATTGTAACATACAGCCAATGTGCCAGTCACTAACAGGACAGATCCAGCACAGATGAACATGTGAAACGGGAACAGAACAGACGAGGCCCATCAAGCCTGCTCTGTCAATAAGATCACAGCTGACCTGTTTGTGTTTTGAATTCCACATTTCCATCTACCCTGGTTGTGATACAGTGGTATATAGGTGAGAGCAATTTGCTCAACATTGTCCCTGGACCTCCTGAAACCTCAGGGCATCAGATCAAACATCAAACAAGATGACTTTTTTGACCCTAGTATAATAGGTTCTGAGATGCTGTTAAATCCAACGTGCGATTGCTCTCACCACGAGTGCTCAGGGACATTTCTGTCTGACTGGGCTGCAGCAGGTGATGTAAGAGCCAATATGAGGGAAAAACCTGCACCTGCAGGCTACCAGTCCAGGTACCTCTGTTGAAGACAGTATTGGTAAGAGTGACCATTGCAAGTCTTTGAAGTTTATGTCCCATCTTCACACACAGGATAACCTTCATTGTGAAGCAGTACAACTGTGCTAAATGGGATAGATTCAGATCAGATTTAGAAGCTCAAAATTGGGCATCCATAAGGCACAATGGGTCACTAGCAATAAAATTGCATTTAACTGCAATCTGTGATCCCATGAGCATGTTGCTTACTCTACCATCACTATAAAACCAAACTCTAGTTAATAACACTGTAGGAGCAGCACTAAGTATGCCTAAAAATGAGATGTCACTCTGATGAAGCTACATACAGCACGGGGCAACTTGCATGCCAAATAGCAGAAGCAGCATGTGATAAACAGAGTTGAGCAAACCCACAAACAATCTATCATATCAGAGAGTTAGACAGGGTAGATTCAGAAAGAATGTTCCCAATGCTGGGGGAGTTCAGAACTAGGGGTCATAGTTTGAGAATAAGGGACAAACCTTTTGGAACTGAGGTGAGGAGAAACTTCTTCACCCAGAGACTGGTTATTTGTGGAATTCACTACCACAGAATGTAGTTGAGGCTAAAACGTTGTGTGATTTCAAGAAAAAATTGGGTATGGCTCTTGGGGCTAAAGAGGGGGAAAGGGGGAATCAGGATATTGAATTTGATGTTCAGCCGTGATCAAAATGAATGGCAGAGCAGGCTCAAAGGGCCGAATGGTCTACTCCTGCATGTTTCTGTTTTTATCAAAACCCTGCAGTGATGCCACATCTAATCCATGAATGGTGGTGGACAATTAAACAACTGATTGGAGGAGAGGTTTCCACAAGTATCCCCAGCTCAATGATGGGGAAGCCCAACATCAATGCAAAAAACAAAGTTGAAACTTCTGCTACCATTTTCAGCTAGAAGTGCTCAGTGGAAGGTCCACCTTGATTCTTCCTGAGGCGGGGTTGCAGGCATTACCCTAAACATGACAACCGCGCCCAAACCTCCACATCAAACTCTTGTTAAAGAAAATGTTTAAAGAACAACGTACATTGTGTCAAATCCACACAATATTACTTTATTTTGTGCTTACAATGGCCATTGGGAGTGATCAGAAGGATCAGCTCAAAGTTGTCCTGTTATACCCGTCTTTTATACGGTTCATACAAGCATATTCAAGTCTGTACAGATCTAATCGTATCAGCTGTCTTTTGTACAGATCTAATCAGACGAGTGTCTTCAATTCCGTAATGGTCTCCAACCGTTATCTTGTAATTGAATTTGTGTCTATATATGCCCTGTTTGTGAACCCAACTCCCACTCACCTGATGAAGGAGCAGCGCTCCAAAAGCTCGTGCTACCAAATAAATCTGTTGGACTTTAACCTGATGTTGTGAGACTTCTTACTGTCCACAGATGCTGTCAGATCTGCATTTTCTGTTTTCGTATTGCCAATCCCTGATTGATTGTGAGAAGATGGTGGTGAACTGTTGCAGTCCATGTGGTCCAGTTATATGAAAAGTGCCATTAGGAAGAGATTTCCATCATTTTCATCCTGCGATAGTGAAGGAACGGCAGTTATAGTCCGAAGTCAGAATGCAGTGTGATTGGAGGAGAGCCTGTGGGCAGTGGTGTTTCCAATGTGTCTTCTGCCCTTGTCCTCCGTGTTAGAGATTGTGAGTTTTGAAGTACTGTTGAAGAGCCATGGCAAGTTGCTGGGGTGCTTCTTGTATATGGTGTATGAGTGCCAATGGTGGAGGAAGTGAAATTTTGAAATAAAATGTTGGGAACCTGAATTTTTGGAAGCTCTTTATAGTTCCTTAGTTGATTTCTAATGTTAGGGAGAGCAAGATAAATCAGTTTTCAGAGTTTGAAGAAATCAGCAACAATATTGTTCTGTAATATTGTCTTGAGTTTGCATAGAACCCTGGGGGTTGGTTAGCTCAGTTGACTGGACAGCTAGTGTGTGGTTCAGAATAATGGCACAATACTAGGTTCAATCTATTTTTTGGCTGAGGTAGAATTGGGCGAGAGGTGGACTTTCTGCCCTGTAGTAAATTCATTGCCTAAGCTGTGGTTCAATGACCCTGGAATAATTGAGAATCCTACTTTTGAGAAAACTAGAGATGCTATCTGTGCTAAGCTAAGAATGTAAAAACGCAAATTCATATTTTAGTAAGATTTTTCTGGAAAATACCTTTTACTAGTTTTCCAACCATTGAAAATGTAATGTTGTTATTAATGTATACTCTCTTTTTTTTACCTCTGGCATTGATTACTCTGATTTAGCGCAAAATGTTTGCCTTAATTTAACTTGTGAAAATTAACCAAGGCACAAACTGTTTTTATAAGAACTACTTGATTTCCCATTGGGTTGTTCATGTAATAGAACATAGAAAAGCTACAGCACAAACAGGCCCTTCGGCCCACCAAGTTGCGCTGAACATGTCCCTACCTACTAGGCTTACCTATAACCCTCTATCTTTCTTCCATGAACTTATCCAAAAGTCTCTTAAAAGACCCTATCGAATCCGCCTCCACCACCACTACCGGCAGCCGATTCCATGCACCCACCACCCTCTGAGTGAAAAACTTACCCCTAATATCTCCTCTGTACCTACTCCCCAGCACCCTAAACCTGTGACCTCTTGTGGCAACCATTTCAGCCATGGGTAAAAGCCTCTGAGAATCCACTCTATCAATACCTCTCAACGTCTTATACATCTCTATCAGGTCACCTCTCATCCTTCGCCTCTCCAAGGAGAAACATCTTGGATCTAGATCGACCTAGGACACACTTTTGATTTTGGTTGATAGCCTGACCTGTGCTTATCCAGATAATTGCAGGTGCCGAATTGGACTGATTTCATTTTTTGACAATTATTTTGCATTTGTAATGAAATATGGTGCAACAGAAAATAAAAATAGTGATGGGAAGTAATCAGGATTGGGAGCATCTATAGAGAGAGAAACAGTTAACATTTTGAATCAGATTGAAGATGTCAATTTCAGCTCTCTCCACAACTGGTGCTGAATATTTTTAGCACTGTTTTTATTTCAGATTTCCAACACCTGCAGTATTTTTATTTTATGGCTTTAGTTCTATTGGATTTCAATTTTGCACTAAATTCCATTTTCATTTTTTTTCCTTCTGTCCTCTCCTCTCCTGAAGTTTGTGCCTCAAAGTATCATGAGAACTGGAAGTCTTTTGATACTTGGTCATGCTTCACATAAGTCTGGACATTGGTAGGTGAAGAGACATTTGGGGAAAACATTGCTGCTCAAATCTGATCCTATTATCACCCTAGATTGACACATGCCCATTATCCAGCAGGGTTTATTGGATAGTGAACAGGGAATCCCAACTGATTGTCATATCCAGACAGTACCCTCCATGATCAGCTGACTAAACTGAATTGTTTTGAACCTGAGACATTTGTGGTCTGTTTAAATTAGTGCTGAACCTATGTTGCATTTGCTTAGAGTCATCAGGTCAACACTGAATTCAATTCTTCTGAATTTTATGACTGATAATGAATAAGCTAATGGAATGTTGGACCATAATGCGTACTTTTCTTGACTCTATATGAGCTACTTGACAACTATTTTGAAGTCTCAACTGTTTCTGAAGTAAATTGATGACATCATTATAAGAATGTTGCTTAATTTTTCTTTTATTTTGTAGGGATGCCTCCTTTGGAAATTCCACCTATCACCTAACCATTCTCGATTGTTTACATGCAATCAATCAGGTAAGTGGCCCATCATTTCAGGCGTGGGCAGCTTTTTTTTGTTTCTCATCAATTTCATCAGTTAAGTAACTTGGACTCGGAAAGAGGTGGTGATTGATCAAAAATAAGCATTTTGTGAACAACCCAGTGGTAGAAGTAAGCTGAAAACAGAGTACCAGTACCATTTTTTTTTTTCTTTCTCCAAACATGGAACTTTCAGTACTGAAGTCCCAGTTTCCTGATCTTATTCTCATAGTCCTGGGCTCTCAGCTATGTGTGGTTTTAGTGTTTCTCTTCCGAACTGTCTTTGGGGCCATGATATCCCACCCCAACAGGAAGATCAAAACTGGATACCATATTCTAAATTCAAACAAAACCTTGCAGTAAGCTGGGTATCCTCTATTAAGTGGTATTAAAAGACCTAAAATTATTAATTGGTTTAAAGTCTAAAGCTTTGTTTTCCTACTTCCACAACGTTCAATTGTACATCTGCGAATTTGAGATTAGCATGTTGTTTCCTCTTCAAACTGGCAGTGATGTTCTCCCATTTGTGTGTGAAAGATGCATATTATTCAAAAAAAGCCAACTAGATGCCTTTTAAAGTAAGTTTGAGTTGATAAGCAGGAGAACAGAGCCATGGAGTGCTCCTCCTGCTATATGTGGGAAGCTGGGAACATTTTCAGTGCCTGAGGGCAGCATGTGTGCAGGACATGTCTCCGGCTCCAGCTCCTGGAAGTCATGTTTTGGAGCTGGAACAACCGCTGGGGACACTGGAGCATCCGCAAGGCAGAGAGTATTGTGGATAGCACGTATAGAGAGGTGGTCACCCTGCAAACTCCAGAGACAGGAAGGGAATGGGTGACCACCAGGTAGAGCAAGAGTGGCAGGCAGTGCAGGAATCTCCTGTGGCCATTCCCCTGGAAATGGATATATTGCTTTGGATATTGTTGAGGGAATGGCCTCTTGGGAAAGCAGCAACTTGCACTACTATTGGCTCTGCTACACTGAAGAGGAGTAAAAAGCATGGGAATGCAATAGTTATAGGGGATTCAATTGCAAGGGAAACAGATGGGTGTCTTCTGTGGCCACAAATGAGACTCCAGGGTGCAATGTTGCTTGCCTGGTGCTAGGGTCAAGGATGTCTGAGTGACTACAGGACATTCTGGAGGGGGAGGTCGAACAGTGGTCCTGATGCACATTGGCACAAACAGCATGGGCTTTAAAAAAAAAGGTCCTATAAACAGAATGTAGGGAGTTAAGAAGCAAAGTGATAAGTAGGACATCAAAAGGTAGTGATCTCAGGATTATTACCAGTGCCATGTGCTAGTCAGATCAGAAATAAGATATAACAGATGAATATGTGGCTGAAGATAAATGCGAAGGGGAGGATTTCAGATTCTCGGGACTTTGGGACCAGTACAAACTGGACAAGTTGCATCTGGACAGGACCGGGACTGATGTCCTGGAGGGAGTATTTGCTCGAGTGATTGGGGAGGGTTTAAACTAAAATAGCAGGGGATTGGGAACCTATGCAAGGAGTCAGAGGAGGGGGAATTGAGGAAAAGTACAAAAGGGAATAAAAGAAAAGTGATGGGCCAGAATCAAACAGGGCCACAGTGAAAAATAATGGGAATGGGACAAAGAACGTTAAAAAGATAAGCATTCAGGCTGTGTTTTAATGTGTGGAGCATTAGCAATAAAGTGGTGAACTTAATTGTGCAAATAGGTGTAAACCAGTATGATATAGTTGGGATTATGGAGACATGGTTTTAGGGTGACCAGGGACAGGAACTGAACATTCAGCAGTATTTAGGAAGATGGTGGGGTTGCATTGTTGGTTAAAGAGAAAATTAATGCAATACTGATGAAGGATATTTGCTCCCAATGATATGGAATCAGAATGGGTAGAGCTGAGAAACGGAGGCAAAAAAATATTAGTGGAGGTTGTATATAGACCCCCAAACTGTACTGGTGATGCTGGAAGTGGTGTTAAACAGGAAATTAGAGATGCATGTGATAAAAGAACTACTGTATGTGTTGACTCTAATTGGCATATAGATAGATTGGGCTAATCAAATTAGTAACAATGCCAGAGAGGAGGAATTCCTGGACTGTGTAAAGCCACCATAATCCCAGATGACCGTAAGATGCTCTCCCCTTTTGAAGGGGAGAGCTGACTGATGGTAATTTAATCTGAGGATCACCTTGAGAAGGTGGAACAACTTGGCAAGTACAGGAATTGAACCCACACTGTTGTTGCATCGCTCTGCATCACTAACCAGCTGTCCAGTCAACTAAGCTAAACAGTGTGGTTTTGTGGACCAATACGTTGAGGAACTAACTGGAGAACAAGGCCATTCCAGACTGGGTATTGAGTAATGAGTAAGGGATGATTGGCAATCTAGTTGTGCGAGGCCCCTTTGGGATTAGCAACCATTATATGATAGAATTTTTCATGAAGATGGAGTGTGACGCAGTTGATTCTGAGGCTAGGGCTCTGAATCTAAATAAAGGAAACTACGCCGGTAAGAGGCACAACTTGGCTATGGTGGATTGGAGAATGTTATTTAAAGGGATGATGGACAAGCATTAGCAAATAATGCTAATTTGCATGGGTGAACTGCAACAATTGTTTATTTGTCTGGTGCAGAAATTAAATGTGAAAAGTGGCCAAAACATGGCTTACAAGGGAAATTAGAGACTCTATTAGATCCAAGGAAGAAGCATACAAATTGGCCAGAAATAACAGCAGACCTGAGGATTGGCAGAAGCAGGAAAGGGGGACAAAGGGACTAATTAAGAAGGGGAAATGGAGTATGAGAGTAACCTTGCGTGGGAGACAAAAACTGACTATAAAAGCTTCTAGAAAAATGTGAAAAGAAAAAGATTGGGGAACAAAGAAATGGCTGGCCAACTAAATACATTATTTGTGTTTGTGAAGACAGAATCAATATACCAGCGATGTTGGGGACTGCTGGACTTAGTGGGAGGGAGGACTGAAGGAAATCAGCATTAGTAGGAAAATTGGTGGGATTGAAGGTCAATAAATCCCCAGGGCCTGGTCATCTACATCCTAGATACGTAAAGAAGTAACCCTGCAAATAGTGGATGCATTGGTGGTCGTCTTCGAAGGTTCTATAGACTCTGGAACAGTTCCCATGGATTGGAAGGAAGCTGATGTAACCCTGTAACTTAAAAAGGGAGGTAGAGAGGAAACGGAGTTATGGACAAGTCAACCTAATGTAGCTAATGGGGAAAATGCGAGAGTCCATTATAAAAGATTTAATAGCAGAGCACTTGGAAAACAGTGGTAGGATCAGACAGAGTCAGCATGGACTTAACAAAAGGAAAATGATGCTTGACAAATATACTGAAATTCTTTTGTTGTAACTAGTAGAGTTGATGAGGGGGAGCCAATGGATATGGTTTATTTGGATTTTCAGAAAACTTTAGGCAAGGTCCCACAAAAGAGATTAGCATACCAAATTAAACCACCTAGGATAGGGGATGGTGTATTGAGATGGATAGAAAACTGGTTGGCAGTCAGGTAAGAGTAGGAATAAATGGGACTTTTTCCAAATGGCAAGCAGTGATGAGGGGGGGATACCACAGGGATCAGTGCTGGGGGACCCCAGCTATTTACTATATATAAATGATTTAGATGAGGGAACTAAATGCAATATCTCCAAATTTGCAGATGAGACAAAGTTGGGTGGGCTGTTGAGCTGAGAGGAGGATGCAGAGATGCTTCAGTGTGATTTGGACAAGTTGAGTTAGTGGGCAAATGCATGGTGTAATGCGGATAAATGCGAGGTTATCCACTATGGTAACAAAAACAGGAAGGCCGACTATTATCTGAATGGCTTTAGATTGAGAGAAGAATGTACAGTGTGACTTGCGTGTCTTTGTACACCAGTTGCTGAAAGTAAGCATGCAGGTGCAGAAGAAGCCACATGGTGTGTTAGTGAGAGGATTCGTGTACAGGAGCAGCGATGTCTTGCTGTATTTTGTTATAGAGCCTTGGTGAGACTACACACAAGTTACAGCATGGGAGGCCATTCAGCCCATCTTGTCCATGCTAGCCCTAGGACAGCAGGTATTCTTTCTAATCTCACCTTCCTATACCCAGCCCATAGCCCACATCTTACAGCAGTTAAGGTGTAGATCCAGGTAATTTTAGGATCTCTGCATGCAGTTTTGGTGACCTTATCTGAGGAAGGATGTTCTTTCAATGGGGGGGGGGGGGGGCGGTGCAGTGAAGGTTTACCAGACTGATTCCTGGGATGGTGAGACTGATATAGGAGAAAAGATTGAGTTGGTTAGCATTATATTCCCTGGAGTTTAGAAGAATGAAGGGGGATCTCATAGAAACCTATAAAATTCTAACAGGATGAGAGAGGGTAGATACAGGAAGGATGTTCCCACTGGTGGGGGAGTCCAGAACCAGAGGTCACGGTCTGAGGATATGGGGTTAACCATTTAGGACTGAGATTAGGGGAAATTTATTTCCCCAGAGAGTGGCGAATCTGTGGAATTCTCCACCACACACAAGCCGTTAAGGCCAAAGCATTGTTTGTTTTCAAGAAGGAGTTAAATATGGTTCTGGGAGTCAAAGGAATCAAAGGATATGGGGGCGGCGGGGGGGAAGCTGGAACCATGAATGGCAGAGCAGTTTTGAAGGGCTGAATGGCACACTCCTGCTCCTGTTTTCTAAGGTTCTATGTACTTTGCCCAGCACACTATGCTTTTATATTTATGTAGCAATCTTATTTTTTTGACTTGTTTAACATTTGAAAGATGTATAACGATTGTTAACTATTTTTCAGGCTCTCCAACATGGCTTTCTTAATTTTGAAAAATTTGATGTGGATGAATATGAACACTATGAGGCAAGTACTCCTCCTTATGGTGTACTTGATTAATTGTAGTTTTATTTCTGTGGAAAATTAATTCATATTTTATTTGTTTGAAGGAAAATGTTGAATTAATGGTGGATGTAATTTATTAAAGGGGACTAGTGTAATAGGGACTAATCCATCTTCTCTCTGGATGGGCTCCCAACCTATTCTTGGGGCCTGTACAGAACTACTTTGGTTGTGGCCCGTCTTGACTATGTACTAATATGTTCTAGACCTCATGTTTCCACTTAACCTCCCGACAATGCCTTTCCTCTGAACAGTATATCATCGATCAGAAATTCTGTGGAAATCATAACTGGTGTAGCTAATCATTCTGGCTGCTGAATGTCAAAGTCAGTGTTTCCATAATACATATATGTGTACCTTCCACTGGATTTGTGTTTCTCACATGCAACACTGAGAACTTTAAATCTCTAAGCGACGTCACCTAAGCCTTGTTCGTGATGAGAATTTCTTCTCTGCAGCGTGTAGAAAATGGTGATATTAACTGGATCATCAGTGGCAAGTTTCTGGCTTTCAGTGGACCCCATCCAAAAAGCAAAGTTGAAAATGGTGAGGAAAATATTTTTTAAAACAGTCTTGAAGGTTGTATCAGCCATTTTTTGTTGTTGCAATAATCTATGCACAAACTGTAAATATTAATATTTTGCAAACTACTGAATGCTGTTCAAATTTGAACAAGTTAATTCTTCAAAACATTTTTCATATTCTTCAGCTTTTTGTGTTTGTAAGGCTGTGTAATATGTGCAGGTCACATGTGTGAGGGGATATGGAACTATTTAAAAGGCTAGATTTTATGATGACTCTGCTGCAATATGTAATGGTTTGCTTAAAGTGAAAAGATTGTGATTAGGTGTAGTTAGTCTGGTTTGATGGGATTTGGGTTTGGGTAAGTTTTCTGTTTATACTATGGATAATTAAATTCAAAATCTATGTGCAGTTTAAAATGAACTAGACATTGGGATTATGATGCTGGGATAATGATGTTGTGAAATTCCTCTATTGCTATTTTTGTTATCGTTTAAAAATAGAGGTTTTCTGAAGGTTCTATGCCTCAAGTTTAAAACTGGTTTGTCACAAATGTAATGAGTCAATTTTGAGTTTAGTTTTAGTTTTCTGGCACCAGGTGGCACTGTTGAATAGGTAACAGGCTTCAGTGTTCCAAAATAATTGGTTTCTATTAATATTATGCTAAGGTTGGTTTAAACTTAAGTCTTTAAAGTGTGTATATAAGAAAATGTATACAAGGAGATTTGACACTTGAGGAAATTGTACTTTCTTGTGTTTAAGTATGTTTTGTCACATTAGGGCAATGATTGTCCATTTTATGTTAATTTAAAAATACAGTTGTGTGGAATTTAGCCACTAGTTGGTGCAAGAATATTTTGGAACTTGAGGTAAAATCCATTTTAAATTTGATTATTTATTTATTCTTGGTACATGGCTGATGCTGGCAAGGCTGTGCTATTGGCCAAGAACATAGTGGACCAGTTTCTTGAGTGGTTATCATAGAATCCCTAAAGTGCAGAAGGAGGCCATTCAGCCCACCGAGTCAGCACTGACTCTCCAACAGAACATTCCACCTAGGCCCTTTCCCGTAACCCCACTTATTTACTCCGCTAATCACCCTAACCTACATGTCTTGGGACTTGGAGGGGCAGTTTAGCATGGCCAATCCACCTAACCTGCATATTTTTGGACTATTGGAGGAAATCCATGTTGGCATGGGGAGAACGTGCAAACTCCACACTAATAGTCACTTGAGGCCAGAATTGAACCTGGGTCCCTGCTGCTGTGAGGCAGCTGTGTGAACCACTGCCACCAGTTTTGTTTTTATAAATGAGCAGCTTGCTACCTCAGAGGGCATTGAGCCAATCACAAGGCATGGAACTAGAATAGCTTGTTGGCCGAAGGATGGGAAGTTTCTTTTTATGAAGGGCATCTGAGAACAATTTGGGCTTTTATGAACCAGCGACTCAACTATTTGTTTGGTGCTAGCTTTAATTTGTATGAATTAAAGTTTATTGAATTCAGTTTTTCAGTTTGCTGCTGTGGTATGCAGATTCAGTATTTTAGCCACTGCACTGTTGTACCAAACGTGTTTAATATGGGTGAATATTGCCATTTAAGTTATATTGGTAGTATTCTCCGGGCACTGCAACTGTTTCTGATGTACAGAAAGACGTTATCAAAATAAATATATCTTTAGTGTTAAGGGATGCTGACCCTTGCATATACAGTAAGCAGAGCTCACTGTATATGCAAGGGTTCACAGGAGCTGGTATGCTCCTGTGAACATCCCCTTCTGGATTTTTCGTACTCATTCTAATCTGCTAATTGGATTCATCTTTTAACACTGGCAACTCCACTAAAGATCAATTCAATAGAAAGAAGGCAGGGTGCTTTTTCAGGATATGGAAAAATATTATTAATCCACAGTATTATTATACAAGGTTTTGATCAACTTTTTTGTATTTGTATTAATTTGGGTTCTTTTTAAATAACTCATTAGGTTATCCTCTCCATGCACCAGAAGCATATTTTCCATACTTCAGGAAACATGGTGTTACCACAATCATAAGACTTAACAAGAAGATTTATGACGCTAAACGTTTCACGGATGCTGGGTTTGAACACTATGACCTTTTCTTCGTCGATGGGAGCACACCAAGTGACTCCATCGTGAAAAGGTTTTTAACGATATGTGAAAATGAAGAAGGAGCTATCGCTGTACATTGCAAAGGTATAGCTTGTTGAAGTGATTCCATTACTCTTTTTTTGGAAACAACAGTTAGGTTAATTATTTCTCTGACGACTGTCTCTGTCTTTGGTTGTAATGGTATGATAAGTCTGCAGGTTTCTTCCAAGGCCATTACAATGCTGCCCTATAAAATAATATAAGGCAATGCTGCTTGTTCCATTGTGTAGAATGGATCTTATTCAAATATACAGAATAATTGTAGAATACCAGTCCCATAGGTGCAGGTAATAATCAGTGATTCAGTTTGGTGTTTTCATTTGGGAGCACTAACCATTATGTGGCAGGAAAAGCCTAATCAAACTGACAATGGAGTTATGGAAATAAAAGTATTATTTCAATATAAACAAAGATTTGCCAGAAGTACTTAATATTATGTGCTAACTTGCTTTATTACTTGCACTATGTAAAATCTACTGAAATCATCACTATACTATTGAAGTGACTTAGTGAAATGTATACAGTTTTGACTGGTAATCTTTTCAGAAATTGAAATGACCTAATATCATAATTTAAAAGTAGCAAAAACCCTGTTTTCACCCTGAAAGTGCTGAGATCTGTTTTGAGGTGCTCAAGACTGTTGTTTACTGATTGGGAAATACAGTAAAACCTGCATAAACATATGTTTATTAAGAAACCCAAGTAACTTGCATGTTAAAAATCTATAAATACCACTCTGAAACCAGGGACGGTTGCAAATTGCAAACTAAGGACAGTCTTCAATGTACCAAACCTCCCTTTCTTTTTTTGTTTGTCCTGCCCTTGTAATGTTGGTAGATGGAACTGAGAAACACTGATCATTACTGAAGTTGTACTCTGTTCCAAGAGTAGCAGTTACTTAGAAACAAAGAAAATGGGAGCAGGAGGAGCTTCAAGCTTGGTATGCCAATCATGATCATGGCAATAGCCTGATCCCACATTCCCTCCCATATCTCTTTGATCCCCTTCTCTCACCCTCTCCCATCCCCCATGTGCTATATCTAACTGCTTCTTAAAAACATACAACCACTTCCTGTGGTAGCGAACTACACAGGCTAACCACTCTCTGGGTGAAGAACTTTTCCCTTATTTCTGTCCTAATCTGTCTACCCTTTATCCTCAGACGATGACCCCTGGTTCTGGACACTCCCACCATCAGGAACATCTTTCTTGCATCTACTCTGACTAGTCTTGTTAGAATTTTAGATTTCTGAGATCCTTCCTCATTCTTCAGAACTCCAGCGAATACAATCCTAACTGACTCAATCTCCGATTCTTTTACGCCGTTCCTGCCATCCCAGGAATCAGTCTGGTAACCCTTCTCTGCACTCCCTCTAGAACAAGAACATAGTTGTTAGAGACCAAAACTGCACACAATATTCCAGGCGTGGCCTCACTAAGGTGCTGTATAATTGCTGCAAGACCCCACTGCTCCTGTACTCGAATGCTCTAATATGAAGGCCAACGTACCATTTGCCACTTTTTATGCCTGCTGCACCTGCATGCTTGCCTTCACGGACTGGTGTACAAAGACACCCTAAGTCACATTGCACATTCCCCTCTCCTAACTTATGGCCATTCAAATACTAATTTACCTTCCTTTTTTGCTACTGAAGTGGATAACCTCACATTTATCCACATTATACTGCATCTGCCATTCATTTGCCCACTCACTCAATTTGTCCAAATCACACTGAAGCATCTCTGCACCCCCCCCCCCCCCCACAGCTCTCACTGCCACCCAGCTTTCTGTCATCTGCAAATTTGGAGATATTACATTTAGTTCTCTCATCTAAATCATATGTAGTGAACAGCGAGTGTCCCAGCACTGATCCCTGTCGTACCCTACTAGTCACTGCTCGCCATTTGGAAAAATATCCATTTATTCCTACTGTTTCCTGTCTGCCAACCAGTTTTCTATCCATCTCAATACACCACCCCCAATTCCATGTGCTTTAATTTTACATGCTGACCTCTTGTGTGAGGTGCAAAACTGTTAAACGAACATAACTGTGAATGCTAGCAAGGAGGGGCATTCTTAACAATGTTGTAGCTGACTATAATCTCAGCCAGTTGGGAAATTTTTAGTCACCCTTTTTTGAAAATTAGGAACCGGCAAAAAAGAGGGGGCAATGATGCCTGTTAATGTGTCAGTAATTTACAGGTTTAACTATATTGCTTTTTAGTTTTTAATGATTAGTTTATTCATGAACAAGTGGGATTGCTTTCATGATGTATCTATAAATTAATATATAATCCACATATTTGAAAATCTTGCATATCATATTTCTTTCTATAAAGCCTTGCATCTATTGTCACCTTTTTATGTTTTCTCATTATAAATTCCTGTGCTAATTTTATGAAGGAGGCTTACTATAATTAAGTTCTCACCATTGGTAGCATAATCGTGCCTCTCTGCATCTTCCAGCTCCTTCAGGCTAAGGGGGAAACAGCCACATTTGGTGAACAACATAGCATGATTTTGGTAAAAATAATGATGACTTGCTAAGCAATAAAAACAGCGTGACCAAGGTTATAATAAATATTTAAAAGATATTGGTACTCATGGCAACATTTGAGGGGCCAGAGCTGAAGTTTATCCTGTTGGAATCAGGAATAGATAAATCTTTTCTATAGTAAAATAAATTTGGTGGGTAATTATCATTTAAGCAGATGTAGCAATGAAAAACTTTACCTAGTTAGTGTGAGACAGCTAGCATTAAGTGCAATAAGTAAGTTATGTGAAATGTCACTTTCCGCCTCCACCCCTTTTTCTCCTGTTTTGGGATATGCACATATAAGCTTATTTTTCGTGTCACAAGTAGGCTACATTAACGCTGCAGTGAAGTTACTGTGAAAATCCCCTAGTCATCACACTTTGGCACCTGTTCAGATGCACTGAGGGAGAATTTAGCACAGCCAATCCACCTAACCAGCACGTTTTTTCTCCTTTCTCCCCTACCCAGGATGCATGCATGCACCATATTTTCTCTGTTGGGCTTGTTGTACCCACAATGCTTTCTCTGTTGGGATTGATGTTCCCCCAAACTGAAAAATAAAATAAGCATATTGTTATAAGAGTCAAACCATCTGAGTTTGTTCACAGACAGCCTTTGCTCTCATTGAATTGAAATATTGCAGATTTCTTCCCACCAGAGACTCGCGATTTAGGTGGCTGCTGAGGAAGGCATTGTCTAAGGTGGCCTCTTTTTGATATTTAAAATGAGGACCCATCTGTCCTATTAATTGGACTTAAAGATTTGGTGGCACTAGTCAAAGAGGAGAGTTTTGCCTCTGTCCCACCGAATATTTATCCCCCAATATTGCAAAATGCTGGAAATCAAATTAAAACAGAAAATGGTGGAAACACTCAGAAGGTCTGGCAGCATCTGTGGCGTGAGAGACAGAGTTAACATTTCAGGTCTTTGACCTTTGATCAGATTGTGATGAAAGATAACAGAACTGGAACTTTAACACAGTTTCTCAGCCAGAGAAACCAGAGATTAATATTGCCAGATCTACCAGATGTTCCCAGCATTTTCTATTTTTAGTTCACTAAAACAAGTTATCTGATCGTTACCTAATTGCTACTTGTGATATCTTGCTGTGTAGATGTTGATGTTTGTTTTTCCCAGCATTACAACAATGAGTACACTTCCTCAAACAAAATGTTCATTGGCTGCAAAACTCTTTTATCATGAAAGGTTTTCCTTAACTGCATGTCCTTTCTTAAGCTAACGTTATCAGCATTGTTCTGGAGCCCTATCAATCCATCAATAATTAGATTAATTCCCAGAAAGATATCATGACCAGAGGCATAAAATTGCATGTACAAAATTTGTAAAAGCAGTTGTGCTTAAAATGTGTATTGTAAATAGCAAAGTAACTTTCATTGCTTTTAATGGTGAGAAGTGATACAGACATTTTGTGGAATACACATTATTCAAAACTATTTTTAAAAAATACTTTGCTTTATTTTTGCTCAGAATCCATTAAAGATTGCAAAATATATTTGCTGTATTTCCTATTACTCAAAATACTGAAATGACCTATGATTGCTGGATGGTTTTGATTGGCACGGGGGTCAGAAAATAATTTTTAAAATCTTTCCTTGTTTTTGCCCTTCATTACACTTGATGGTGGAGTGAATGAGTGTAGTCATGATGCTTTAGCCATCATACGTGAGGGGTTGATTTGATAGACCAGCTAGTCGTCTCCTGCCTGACAATTTTATGTTTTCATTGAATTATACTTGTTTATGTTGAGTGTATGGAAATTTTAGTTGAATCCATACAAACAATGACTTTGAAGTCTTGAGATAATCTATTGGTTTTATAACGCACCGTTTTTGTAGAGATCCTGTATTCTTGTGCACATTTGCACCTCAAATGTAACCTAAATGTATACTTCAGCATTTTGTGTCTGAACACTAGATTTGCATTTATCAAGAGAGGAATTTCCACAGTGCTTCCCTAGTTGCCTGCTGTAACTTTGGCAGAAATGACATAATGAGGAGTGTTTCTGCAATGTTCGAGCAGGCAAAACCTGTGGAGATTACAAACATTTGTTCAGTTTGTTGATGGAAAGCCAAAACTACAATGCAACAAGTGCTAAACTTGGACTGCAAATAGTACCTTTCATAGAAGTTTATATGTTGTTGTTGGACTGAAGTTTTATATGAACAATGATGACTTCAATTGAATAATGAACATTTAAATATTGTGCCTTGTTTTAATGTTGTACTGCATAGCATTCAGGATTGAACCATTCGGCGAACAACAGTCGCCACACAAGGAGTGTTCCCCTTAAGATGCATGGTGGTGCAGCAATGTAAAAGGACCATGTTGTCCAATTTGCAGGCCATGGACACGAAATGAGAGGAAGGATTGCTTGCGATGTACTATATATGGTCAAGTTCTTGAAAATGCACTTCCTATTGATCAGGAATTGTATGATTAGTTTGAAACAATGCCTTACCAAAACTTCAAAAATCCTTGGATCCAAGTAGTTTAGTAAATTACTCCCCAACTTTGTTTGTAAAAACATTATTTCCCCACGTTTTTGGGATGTATTGCAAAACGTGCTATTCATATTATGCTGTTTCTGACATAATAGAGCAGTTGCCATGACAAATGCTTGGTGGTGGTATTAACTCTTTAGATTTGAGTTTCACAATAAGCTGCATTAATTCAAAATCAAATTTCATATAATTTGGTTTAAATCAATCCTAGTTTAGCAATTGTAAAATAACTTGCTTCTCAAATATGTAATCACATAACCAATCTTCCTTCATTTCAGCTGGTTTAGGAAGAACAGGTACATTAATAGCCTGTTACATAATGAAACACTACAGATTCACTGCAGCAGAAGTCATAGGATGGATTAGGATATGTCGACCAGGATCTATAATAGGTCCACAGCAGCACTTCTTGGAGGAGTAAGTGACGAGTTTATCTT
The DNA here is from genome assembly GCF_964213995.1 of Mustelus asterias. Lineage (NCBI taxonomy): Eukaryota > Metazoa > Chordata > Chondrichthyes > Carcharhiniformes > Triakidae > Mustelus > Mustelus asterias. The sequence goes on from NC_135808.1 coordinate 75,013,807, forward strand.
GTAATTGAGAACGTTATGTAGCAATGCAGAAAGTATCATTGTATAGATTGAGAGCACTTTTTGCTCTGAAGGCAGCAATCAGCTCAAGAAAACAACTGAATTTTGCAACAAAAGCAAGGATTTCATTTTTAAAACCTGGGTTGTAACAAACTCAAAGACGCAAATGTAATTTCTGAAGCAGAATATTATATTAAAAGTTTTTAATTTGAAAGATGTTTTGGATTGTTTGGAATTAGTTGCATCAGTTCATCCTTGTGCAGACTTATTCCAACCCCACAAATATATAATGGTGTTGAGAAGACTGACTTTTGTACTGTACTGCTTGCTCTAAAGCAGGAACTTTAGAGGAGCCATGACTGGATAAAGCAATTTCTTGTGCAAATGTTAAAGCATGTTCAAGATTGCAATTGAGCTTTCCCAGATCTTTCAATGTATTTGTCCACACCTATCCTTGGATGGCCATGGAATTCTCTCCTTTTGCAAATGTTGGAGTCTGAAATCCAGGTAGTCATCTCATGTGATTTTCACAGAGCAATCGGGAGAAAGCCAATCCTGTTGTTATTGAGTGAGGGAAATAAAGCCTAATTATCCTGCGAGTGCCGCAATGATCATTTCTGAAAATTCTATCACTTTTTTATGTGAGTTTTTTTGAATGTATCCTAAAATTTTAATGTTAAAGGCATTAATGTTTCTTGGAGTGTTCCGTTTTAGTAGATTGTCTTCTCTATTGAGTGAAGCTGTTGAAAGGATATTGGCATTGTATTTTCAGTTTGTCAGGTACTTTTTAGATGTTACTGGTTGTGGTTGAACCTTTATGCCAATTTACCTAACCAGTGAGTTGTTGGCCCACATTTTAGGGAGGGAGGTGACCGACAAGTCAGAATATTGACCTTGACAAGGAATGGGTGTTTCTGGTCACTTTTTGGGCAGCATGCAGTTCTTGTTAGTACTGTACTGAAAGTCTTGCATTCTGGATGCTGCTTTAATGAACTGAAATCAGACTCCCTGTTCCAATGTTCAGTTGGACTTTGAAGATGCCACAATTTGACTATGCAGTCCTACTTAAAATTCTTTCCTCTGTCAACACCACCAAAATAAATATCCCTGATTAACTGGTCATTTACGTTTTTGCCTGCTTGTGGGTATTGCCAGTGCAGAAAGGCTGCAATTTTCAAAGTGTTTTGAGATTTTTGTTATCATTGATTATATATGCGAGTGTTTATATCTTTTTATAACGTTTACTTTATTGAAGTGTTAGCAAATCAACTGGTATGTGTTGATTTGAACCTATTTTCCACTTTTCCATTACAGAACAATTGGCTGGTTTTTATTAACTAACAATAGATTCATTTCTGACTAAAGCACTCTGAAAATGTTTGTGCTTTAAAAATAAAAATTGTCCAAACATCTGAGTGGCATTCTTCCAGTTTAAGTTAGTGATGCTGCATAACTGGTCAGTTGGGAGTGAGCTGAATTAACTAAAACCAGTACTCCCTTCTTCAGTTACTCCTAAAATGGATCCAGCCAAATGGATTGCGTTTAAAATACACTTACCACTTAGACAAAAATTACCCAAAATGTGGGAGATTTAATATCCAAAATCAATTACATCTGCCTTGATCACCTGAAGTCTGTGAAATCGGTAAGCTGAATTCACCAAGGCAATATTTTAAGGTGGAGGTAGATTCTTGTTGGGCAAGAGCATCCAAGGTTATGGGGGGTAAATGGGGAATGTGGAACACACAGATAAGCCATGATCTTGCTGAATGGTGGAGCACGCTCAAGGGGCTGAATGGCCTACGGACTGTTCCTATTTACTACGTTTGTATCTTGGTTACTGCAAGATTCATTAACATGGAGGTGTAGAGTTTGAAACAAGTTGCTTTGTGTGATTCCTTGCAACAGAAATTACAGCCTGGAATTGTTGCCTGTGAACCCGTGCATTTCCATTATTATTGAAATATATTGTCAGTTTAGTGTATACATGACTGTTGAGGACCAGAATCCTAAACTTGGTAAATAATTTGTGCTTTTCTATTTTGGTTCAGCATTCTAATTACTTTTTCGGTTCAACAATGATTGCACATCTTAAGAGCTTATTCATAACCTCTAAATCTCGCTCAGCTCCACCCTTGGCTATTTTAACATCATGCACAGAACAAATGTTATTTTTCATGTTAAATTATACATGCTATTCTGCCCACAAGCTATTTTATCTAACTCATTTTGTAGGTCTCTGCCAGTGCCTCGAATTCAGTATCTCTCCCAAGTTTGGTTTCCTCGTAGTTTGAATTGTTCCTGAATTCAGGTTGTAAATATAAAATAGAAACAGTTGAAGCCTCGAGGACTTCATCCCAATTCCCTAAGAAATCCAGTCCACCTCTGACATTGTTCACCTAACGTGACACTGCTGTTTGCTTCCAAGTGCACTGAACTTGGGTACTTCTGTCACAGCATTAAGATTGCCTGATGTTTCCTAGACTTGTAGAGAGGTTCAGATACATAGTTAAGACATGCTCATATTTGCTCTGTTCTGTATGGTGGGTTTTAGTTATGCATCGGAAACACAGATGTTTGCTACCAAAACAGAATTATGGTGTTCATGAAAGCATTAGTTCCATACACACTACTCTGGCACTTCAATAAGTGTATTTGAAAGGTTCTTCTCTGGCAATAAACTGTGGTGTTTATTTTACATTAATGCAATGACTGTACCATTGCAGACATATCTTTGTTTTAGTTTTGTATATTGACTATGTTAATATTGCCACACAATGCTGGTATCAAATATTCTGTGGAATGCAAACTTTTCGGGCAAATGTGAAAAAATAGAAAACCACAGTAACGATTTGTTCAGTTTTTGCAATATAGATTAATGTGAAACACTTTAGGTATTTTTTGTGAAACTGCTTATGGATATTTATTACATTGTAGCATACATTAGGGGTGATGATCGCGCATACATTAGGGGCAGAGGAGGAAAGAAGAATGTGATATCGAAATTGGCTTACAAAAGGGTCCTTTCAGATTAATTTTCCAGCTGGGTGTTTAATGACATCATATGGCCTGATTCCTTGCAGTGTCTTCTCTTTGGGCTATGTAACAGGGTGACACAGTAGTTAGCACTGCTGCCTCAGTGACAGGGACCCTTGTTCAGTTCAGGCCTTGGTGACTGTGTGGAGTTTGCACACTGTCCCTGTGTCTACGTGGGTTTTCTCTGGGTGCTCTGGTTTCCTCCCCTAGTCCAAAGATGTGCGGTCTAGGTGGATTGGCCATGTTAAATGCATGGGGTTACTGGGATAGGGTGGGGAGGAGGGCCTGGGTGGGATGCTCTTTTGGAGAATTGGTACAGACTCGATGGGCAGGATGGCCTCTTTCTCCACAATAGAGATTCTATGGTAACTGCACTAAAATGAGGAAAGTTGTCAAAAAGATCTGTGGAATTAAAAAAAAAGTGATATCCTATGACAACTTTAAGTGATTTGTAGTACTTTGCATGTCCTGCTTTCGGTCTTGTGTTAATGCGATGCTACAAATGCATTTATTTTGGCTTTAACATTTCTTTATCATTTGGTTCAACTTCTAAGTGCTCTCATTTTTAATCTTTACATTTAAATATTGTATGTAATGATTTACACATTAAGGTAAATTGTACATTGTTTTTATTATTAACTGTCTGAATTACTGTTATTTTCAATGATTCTCCAGAATGCCAGAATTGAGGTTTTAAATATATCATTGCTAGTACCCTAACCATTCTATTTGCAGTTCAGTTGGGAAGCTTCTTAAGACTATGAAAATTGCAGTCAGCAAGCTGAATTTCTTTGTTGTGCACTTTATGTTCTGCACTTTACATCTTTAAGATTGGAAACCTGGTGGTTAGCCTCTGTTTTATGGTAACATATTCTCAATCTGTCATACATTGCCCTGAATGTGACCATTATGTTAGTGGTAAATTTGGTTGGAAAGAACTTAGAAATATTTATGTTTGACTTTATTTTTGTTTAACGCCATTTATTGATTTCTGCTCTGTCAAAAATTCAGAATACTGCAGTGTACCCTTTAAAATGTTCTTTTTAAATCTCTTTACTCTCATCCTGCTATCATGTATCTTAGAAGGCAAGCACAACCTCTCTCTCACCCTAAGTACTATGTGCAAAGAATTTGGATGCAGAGTTTTGGCACTTTTTATTGGCACTGGTTGGTACAATCCCAGCTGATATTATTGAAGGGTCAGAATCGAACCCTGGCTCAATAGAGCGTAACTTTTATTTTTTTGTTTAGAGATATGGACGAATGGTGTCACAGGACTGCCAACTAACATTTAACAAAATAATATAACATTTTTTTCATCTGAAAAAGATTGACTATAACAAGATATTCTTTCACCCCACCTATATCTTAACAAATGCATACAGATTTTTAAGGATAACACAAATTACAAAATATATCTTGTACTATAATGTTCTCAGTAAGTACACAATCTATGTAAACCAACTGCGGTCAACCACACCACACTCTGAAACCAAGTAGCAGATGCCACCCAATAGAACTTCTGTGGGTTTCTCATCAAATGCCTCCCCAAAGTGCTCGTCATGCTGTGAGCCAACTGGTCTCATTGGAACTCTGACTTTCATGCTGTTTTCAAACTTCATCCTTTAAGAACACACTTTGAAATCTTCTCCCCCACAACGCTTTTAAAGTGCGTTCACCATGGATCCACTTCCAGGATTTCAATCTCTCCCATTCCTCTGCTCTAGATTGCTACATGCATTCATGTTTCCACACAATCTTACCCAGCTATGCCACTGCAGGCTGTTTTAAGGTGCCACCAGCCTTGGTGTTACTTCAGATGTCTGGCTTCTTCTTAGCTGACTTCACCAGTTCTGCACCTTTCAGCTCTGCCTTTAACTAGGAGCCTCTTTCTTCAGTGAACAGTATATTGTTCAGATTGTCTCTTTGACTTAGCTTTCCTTGGACTTCTCTTTTCATTCCCTGGTTTCTAGAACTATCTGTTCTTCAGCTTCTGGGACTTCTCTTGTTTGTTTTACCAGTCTGCCAGCAGTTTTCTTTGAGAGCTGCATTCTTCTTAGGTACCTGGTTCCAACTGAACCACAAGTGCTTATCCTTTTCCAGTGAAGGCCCATGGTTGCTAAGCAGCAGCCTAGTCTTCCTTTAAATCTTGTTTGTTTTCACGTCATGAACCCTTTAATAATAGCCCAGGCATAGTTTAAAGTGACCAAAACCCAATGTACAGTTGCTTTTTTAACATGAAGATAGCTAAAGTTTCAACCCTTTCTTACATAAAAACATCAAATTGAACTTATTTAAAAGTTATACCTTGTTTCTAATTGTCACAAAATACAAATATGGATGAGTTAAAGCTAGCTCTGTTTCCAGACGCTATATTTGGAGCTGAACTATATTTTGCTGCTGGAGACTGCTTTCCTTAATGTTGCTTTGAGTTTGTTCAGTGATATAACACTTTGGCATGTTATATCACAAAGTCACATTTGCCTCTACTGCAAGTTATTTACCCAAGAGAATGTGGTCTGATGTATTATCACATTTCATTAGGCACCTTAGTGTTTCTTACCTTGCACTATTAAATTTTCTTCAACATAGCATAGTTCGAATATTACAGATGAGTACACATTAAATTTTCCCCTCTAATTCAAGAAGATCAACTCTGAGAAACAACCTGTGGCTGCACTGTGAATAAAACCATTTTAAAATAAATTTAATCCATTATGAGCTTCATATAATTTTGACTACATATTAATCTCCTGTTTGTTCCATTACATTCTGATTTTGGTCATATGCTTCAGATTCTGTTCATTTGTTCTATTTGCATCTAAAGTATCCTCTCTTGGCCATCCCCTTTCAATTAACTTGGTTACCTTGATAATATGCCTCGTCTTGCTCTGTTACTGTGAAGTATTCCGATGTTGGAGTGAATTTTCCCCTGGGTTCTGAAACTACTCCATCACTCCTATAATTAATAATTGTTAGTGCAAGAATTGTCTCCATGTAGAGCTCCTTTTGTATGTTGTATATATTCTATTTTAATGTAACTCTGTCAAGTCAAGAGAAATAGGTGGGTACTCTGCATAGAGTGGTGGGAGAGATGAGAGAAGATAGCCAGCCTGTCTGTTGAGAAATTGTCCTAATTGCCATTCATTTATCCCATATGGTAGCTACACTTGATCCTAGCCCGAATACATTTTAGAACTATTGGGAATATCCAGACTGCTGATTCTCTTTCTAACTTAAAAATAGAGAGCTTTTCAGCTATTAAATATTTTTATACTTACTCCTTTTTGCTGCTTCCACTTTCTGTGTGCGTGCGTGTCCATGTCCATGCAGGGAAAGGTGGGGGGTGTTGTTGTCTGTTTAATTTCCCCTACATTCCTCCTGAGTGGTTATAAATCTGTGCTTCCCCATCAGCAGTGGCTTAACCTTATCTGCTATACATCCTATCTAGTTTTTCTTTACCTAAGGACCAAAGAATATATGAACACAGATAGAAAAAGATGTGAGAAAATAAAAGTTGGGGAATTGGGAAATAGAAGAAATTGCTTCTTGAAAAAGGCAAATTTTGCATATTCTGAGAAGAAAGGAATCTGCCATTTGGCACCAAATTGAAGCACCTATGCTTGCGGTTAATGATTTCATCTCCTCATTTGCCTGACTAATTCTATTTCTCACGGAGCAAACCTTTTGCACATTGGATATGTCAGCTCAGCAACTTTTTCCAAAGAATACTCTCTGTATAAAAATGTTTAATGTAGAAAAGGTATTGATTGAATTTATTGTCAGGAACCTTTTAGTCAGTCATATCCAACACAACTAAATTCACAAATTAGTGGTAGATGAAGATGGCGGTCAATTTCTCCCCTTGATTTACAGGTGTGAAACATGATTTGGTTCTATAAAAATAAGTAATTCAAAGTTTGGGTAGTTGCCCTTTCCCACCCCCAAAGAAACACATTTAAAATATGAGCTATTTAAAAACATACATTTCTTGCTATTCATTTAAGCAATTCAGCATTCACAAAATTCCAGAAAAGGAAATTAAAGGCAGAGTTGTAAGAGTTAACCTAGCAATTAAACAACATTATATCCTGAGTTAGCAAATACACAGTTGTGTATCAAAAACATCAGGATGGATATTTGAAGCAGTTGCATGGATGAAGCAAAGAAACAACATTACATTACCTGCTGTTTTACCATCACAAGCATACTCTAGACAAGAGGTGTGCAATTAATAGATATCAAAGCAATATCTCTTGAGAAAATTGAGTATTTTGAGTCATCGTTACAGCAGGAAATGAAAACAAAAACAATATCTAAATTCATCTAAGCAAAAATTCTTTGTTCAAGAAAAGAGCAATACTGCAAAACCATTAGCATCCATAAAAACATATAACAGGTCTAAAGGTAACTTATTTCCAAGTTCTCTTCCAACAGACTATACCAGTTTGACAGACTCTACCAGTTTGGCACATAACCACCACAGTGGAAGATCGCAACAAGGATCTGAGAAATGCCAGTTCCAGAACATGAAGAGTACAACATTCCTAAGCTTGAGGCTTACTGACTGCAGTTTCCACAGGCAAATTATGTAACCAATCTGAGTCTCCTAAATGCTGCAAGGAATATAGTTAAATCAATAGAAATAAAGATTAAGTAAATCCAAGTTCAAAATCTCAATTCTGCTGTAGTGCTATGGATATGCTGAAAAGTGCTCGTGTTTTCACTAAAAATTATTATTTGAAGGTTGAATTCTTAGTGGTAATATTTGTGTTCGCCATTATTTATTACTTGTAGTTTGCAAAAGACTAGGCTTTGATTTTGTTTTAGTGCTGGTACATTACTTCTTGAAAGGATATTATACACCATCTGTTAATTTCTTGGGTAATAATACCTCTTTCACTTAATGTTGAGCATGGCTGCTTAGACTGTACAGCATGCACATTACAATATAATACATTCTTTCCAGTTATGTAGCTGCACAGAAATGATCCAGCTACTCCCCAACCCAAGTGTGTGCAAAATGCCTTCTACAAATACAGGTATGCTTATCTAATCTGTATGCTAATCTTTTATTAGTCTACAACGACCCAGACATGAGGGAAGGAAACACCAGTGGTGGAAAGATTTGGGAACCATGGGTCTAAAGTTATCTTATCACTTGCAATGCTACACTTGCCATGTGTCATGCCTTCCATTACTTGTGTATCCCAAAATATTATTGTAATTAGGCAATGAATTGCTATCAAATTCTCATTACTGTATATTTCTGATGGAGGAGGTTGCTTTTCTTAATTCTAGTGCAGTATATTGTGAGATAACCAAATAAAATTTTCAGTATTTATTCAAAGTAGGCTGTGAGAACACAATTTGAGTTCTGGTGCTGGTTTGCAATTTTATGTTAGCTGGCACAGGGATGTAGTGTTCATTGTAAATCTTGGTATCTATCCAATTTTCAAATTGCCTCTACTGCAACTTGATCATTTAGTTTACACTCGTCCAGATGTTTAGTCCCTTGGTGCCATGGGCACTATATAGCATCTGATCATATGTTGGTTCTGAGTTGATAAATTATTCCACAGAAATTTTAATAGACCGGGATAATAGCATTACCACTAAATACATACATAGCCATGCAGATGAATAATGGAAGATTGACCATATTTTAAATGGAAGCTATAAAGCAGTTACTGTCTCTTTAAACTTGAAAAATGAAGGTAATGTGGAACTATCATAATTCAGCGTGGTGAGTTTTTAAAATATCTTAATTCACCTACCTATCTAAATTTGGTATCACTGAAAGCTCCTATATAAACTAGTTTTTATGGGAAATATCCATTGCAAAAAGAACCCTAGAGCGGCATGGTGGCATTGTTGCCTCACAGCGCCAGAGACCCAGGTTTGATTCCCAGCTTGGGTCACTGTCTGTGCGGAGTCTACACATTCTCCTCGTGTCTGCATGGGTTTCCTGCGGTTTCCTCTCTGTCCAAAAATGTGCAGGTTAGGTGGATTGGCCATGCTGAATTCCCCCTCAGTGTATCCTAACAGGCACCATAGTGTGGCGACTAGGGGAATTTCATTGTAGTGTTAATGTAAGCCTACCCATGACAAATAAACTATGTTGGAACTTCCAATGCGTTAAGAGGTGTTGCACGTTTTCTAAAACACAACACTCAACCCATCATAATGTTAACTGCCATGCAGAGTATTCCTGTATTCTTCACAAGTGCTTTCTGAAAACAACTTTTCTATAAACTAAAAAGTGCAAACAAATAAAATTGCATATTTCACAAGATTAAAGATATCTGCCAAATTGTCTTCTGAGGCTTTTAAATGTTTCATGAATTGTTTTACTTGAAGACTTTTACTCTTTTCTAAATAATCTGGGTTCAAACTTGACTGAATTCAGATTCTGCATCACTTTCACACAAGATGCAAAGAACAGTACAGCACAGGAAACAGGCCCTTCGGCCCTCCAAGCCTGTGCCGCTCCTTGGTCCAACTAGACCAATTGTTTGTATCCCTCCATTCCCAGGCTGCTCATGTGACTATCCAGGTCAGTCTTAAACGATGTCAGCGTGTCTGCCTCCACCACCCTACTTGGCAGCGCATTCCAGGCCCCCACCACCCTGTGTAAAAAAAAAAAACATCCCTCTAATATCTGAGTTATACTTCGCCCCTCTCACCTTGAGCCCGTAACCCCACGTGATCGTCACTTCTGATCTGGGAAAAAGCTTCCCACCGTTCACCCTATCTATCCCCTTCATAATCTTGTACACATCTATTAGATCTCCCCTCATTCTCCGTCTTTCCAGGGAGAACAAGCCCAGTTTACCCAATCTCTCCTCATAGCTAAGACCCTCCATACCAGGCAACATCCTGGTAAACCTTCTCTGCACTCTCTCTAACGCCTCCATGTCCTTCCGGTGGTGCGGCGACCAGAACTGGACGCAATACTCCAAATGTGGCCTAACCAGCGTTCTATACAGCTACATCATCAGACTCCAGCTTTTACACTCTATACCCTGTCCTATAAAGGCAAGCATACCATATGCCTTCTTCATCACCTTCTCCACCTGTGTTGCCACCTTCAAGGGTTTGTGGACTTGCACACCTAGGTCCCTCTGTGTTTCTATACTCTTGATGGCTCTGCCATTTATTGTATAACTCCTCCCTACATTATTTCTTCCAAAATGCATCACTTCGCATTTATCTGGATTAAATTCCATCTGCCACCTCTCCGCCCAATTTTCCAGCCTATCTATATCCTGCTGTATTGCCCGACAATGCTCCTCGCTATCCGCAAGTCCAGCCATCTTTGTGTCATCCGCAAACTTGCTGATAACACCAGTTACACCTTCTTCCAAATCATTTATATATATCACAAATAGCAGAGGTCCCAGTATAGAGCCCTGCGGAACACCACTGGTCACAGACCTCCAGCCGGAAAAAGACCCTTCGACCGCTACCCTCTGTCTCCTATGGCCAAGCCAGTTCTCCTTGTATCCCATGAGCCTTAACCTTCTTAACCAACCTGCCATGTGGGACTTTGTCAAATGCCTTACTGAAATCCATATAGATGACATCCACGGCCCTTCCTTCATCAACCGTTTTTGTCACTTCCTCAAAAAAACTCCACCAAATTTGTAAGGCACGACCTCCCTCTTATAAAACCATGCTGTCTGTCACTATTGAGATTGTTCCGTTCTAAATGTACATACATCCTGTCTCTAAGAATCCTCTCCAAAAACTTCCCTACCATGGACGTCAAGCTCACCGGCCTATAATTTCCCAGGTTATCCCTGCTACCCTTCTTAAACAACGGGACCACGTTCACTATCCTCCAATCCTCAGGAACCTCACCTGTGTCCAAAGAAGCGACAAAGATTTCCGTCAGAGGCCCAGCAATTTCATCTCTCGTCTCCCTGAGCAGTCTAGGATAGATGCCATCAGGCCCTGGGGCTTTGTCAGTTTTAAGGTTCCCTAAAAAAAAACCTAACACTTCCTCCCTTGTAATGGAGATTTTCTCTAACTGGTCAACACCTCCCTCCGAGACACTCCTGGTTAACACGTCCCTCTCCTTCGTGAATACTGATGCAAAGTATTCATTTAGGATCTCCCCTATTCCCTTGGGTTCTAAGCATAATTCCCCTCCTTTGTCCCTGAGAGGTCCGATTTTCTCCCTGACAACTCTTTTGTTCCTAACGTATGAAAGAATGCCTTAGGATTCTCCTTAATCCTGCCTGCCAAGAACATCTCGTGACCTCTTTTTGTCCTTCTAACTCCCCGTTTGAGTTCTTTCCTACTCTCTCTGTATTCCTCCAGAGCTCCATCTGTTTTCAGTTGCCTGGACTTGATGTACGCCTCCCTTTTCATTTTAATCTGATCCTCAATTTCCCTGGTTATCCATGGCTCTCGAATCCTACCTTTCCTATCTTTCCTTTTCACAGGCACATGCCTATCCTGCAGCCTCATCAATTGTTCCTTAAAAGACTCCCACATGCCAGACGTGGACTTACCCTTGAACATCCTCTCCCAATCAACGTCCACCAATAGCAGTACCTTTCAGTAGTTTCCAGATTTCCAAACTTATTTGATGAGCTAGAGAATATTTTTAAAATCTTTTATTCATTTAAACATTCTTTTGCTGAAAAAACTGTATTTTAGGGAGGGAAAGAGACTACTGTTTAGAAATTGCAAATTTCACTTAGCATCTTGCATTTAAGTAAATGTACTTGTGTAGTAGACCACGGAGCAGTATTGCCATTGAAGTAGCATTTCTTGAGGGTCATCTATTCAACTTTCTGTCTAAAAGGCCCTAAATGAGTTAATAACAAAGCTTTAAAAAAATCAGTTTCCAATAGCATTGCTATCTGTTTTGAGTGTACTGGACTTTGAGCAGATTTCTCCAGTTATTAATGCACATTTTTGCTGTGCCCAATTTTATTTGCTGAAGTTTGCATCTTGAGAACTGCATTTTAAATATCTTTGATCCAAATCTATGAACTTTTATTTTAGAGCAACGATCTTTCCTATTTCTGAATTGCATATGATGCTTATATGGCTTCGAGTGGAGTCTGAAAATAGTTGAACCAAATTGCTAGTGTGACTTTCAGCAGCATTTCGATATTTTCTGCACCAATTCTTTTTTGAAAGGTGGAGGCCAGTAACAGGCTTGTTTGTGATTTGGGCACTTCCAACTGTCAGCAAAGTTACTGATCTTGAAGATCTATACAACATCGCGCACACCTTTTTGAAAGTATGGGGTTTCAAAGACACTGCTTGTACTGAAAAATCTCTGCAAGCCAAATGAAATGTGTGAACAAAATTATTAAAATGAGCCAAAGTTGCCTTCAGATGCTGGTTGTGCAGCACATAATGCTCAAAAAAGTTAGCTATTAAATGTTGACTAATTCCAGGAGGAATCACTGCAAGCACCATCTCACCCACCTCGCTTTTTCAGCAAGATGAGCTGCCCGAAAACTCTGTGGTTAAAAATTGACAGTTTGTGTCGGTCATCTGCCAATGTCTGTTTAATCCCTATAAGATCATGCAGTTTTAATTTGACCATTTTAAATACAACGGTCTGAATAATAATGAGAACCTGTTTTGACCCCTTTAATTTGTCTCCAGGAAGCAAGGCCACATGTGGCTCGAAGGTGATATTTATAGGTCCTTGAAAAAACGGCAGAGTACTGACAAAGAATGCACTGGATTATCCCGGATCATTTCTGGCATCGACAGTCTCTCCCTTGGTGGGAACATGAAAGTGCATTCCATAGACAAGACAATAGAGGTAAGGATGTTCATATCATAATCCCAGTCTTTGTCATTCCTACTGTCTGCAATGTCATACGCTTGAAGATGACCCTCCGGTGTTGTTTTTAAAGAAAACCTGTAGTTTGGCAAAATATGTATATAGAACTTCTGCTAAGAACATGCAGCTCTTGTGTAATGGGCCATTTCAACTGCAACATCTATTTGTTTTTTTGGCTTTAAGATGTGATATTGCTGACAAGGCTCAAATCATCCATCTCTAGTTTCTCAATGTGTCAGTGGGCTGGCACCTTGATGGCACAATTTTTTTCCAAGTGACTGGTTTGCTTGGCATGAAGTGGAATTTATTGCCCTCCTCTGTGGCAAGTGTGGTGGGGAGAGCATTTAATCATACAGGAGGATGGTGAGTGGGAACTTTGCCATCTTCCTGCCTCCACCCCAATTAAGTCCATAGTGGGGGAGCCCCTGAATGGCCTTTCCACCCTGCTGCCAATTGAGGCCTTCAAGTGGTCAATTAGTCCAACCTTCTGCCCTTGCCGCCAGTCCCCCTGCCATCACTCATCCATGGCCTAGGATCCAGTGTTGATTCTTGGCCTTGGCTGGTTGTCATACTAGCAGCAGCCTCCATCTCCCTCGTAGCGGTGTTGGCTTCTAGACAGCTCCTGCTGGGCTGGACTTCTGCCCTTGGGTCCTTGATCCGAGGGATGGCTCACCACCATCTAGTTAAGTACCTTCCCCTAAAGAGGTGATGAGGGGTTTTCTCAGTGAGCAAGACCCTCTTTACCTCCATTAAATTCTGCCCAAAGAATCAGTTGGGAGTTGTAAGTAAACTCTGCAAGAGTGATGGGTTTGCTTCTATTTGTTTTCTTTGTTTCTTCACAATTTGAATACTATGATAAGATGCCAATATGATAGGTTAGTAAGGTCAGAGCATGTGGAGTCAGGGAATAAGTAGTAATATGAGTTGCCAACTTGCTTCGAGACAAAGAAGAGGGTAGGGTTAAAGGGTAACTATTCAGTGGTAGAAGGTAGAAAGTGGGAAGAGGAACTAGAAAGCACAAATAGACAAATCACTAGAAGTAGCAATACAGGTTAATAAGGGCATTTAGGGGGAAAAAAACAAGCATTAGGGTTTCATAGAATCCTACAGTGTAGAAGGAGGCCATTTGGCCCATCAAGTCTGCACCAACCACAATCCCACCCAAACCCTATCCCATTACCCCAGGCATTTACCTTAGCTAGTCTCCCTGACACTAAGGGACAATTTAGCATGGCCAATCCACCTAACCCACACATCTTTGGACTGTGGGAGGAAACCGGAGCACCCGGAGGAAACCCACGCAGACACGGGGAAAACGTGCAAACTCCACACAGACGGTGACCTGAGGCCAGGAATCGAACCCGGGTCCCTGGCACTGTGAGGCAGCAGTGCTAACCACTGTGCCTCTGTGCTGCTGCACCGTGCTCTCCATTTCTAGGGAGATGAAATTGAAAAGTTGTGCTTAACCTGTATTGAACCATGAAATTGTGTGTGCATTTTGGTCACCATATTATTTTCAGAGACATTGGGGCACAAGAGAGTGCAAAAGATAGGAGAGGATGAACATGCTCAGTCCCTTTTCTCTTGAATGGAGAAAGCTCGGAGGTGACCTAATTACTGGTCTTCAAAATTATGAAAGGTTTTGATAGAGTAGACATGAAGAATGTTCTCTCGAGGGGAAGATCAAACCAAGAGGCTATAGTTACCATGAGATCAAACATGAATTCACCAAAACCTTCTTCACCTGGGAATGTGGAAGTATTACCACAGGGAGTAATTGAATTAAATAATTTAAGGTAGAGCTAGCTAAATATAAGGGAGAAGGGAATAGCAGGTTATGCTGATAAGAGTTTGAGGAAGGTTGGGAGGAGGCTTAAGTGGAGCATTAACACCAGCAATGACTGGTTGGACCAAATGATCGTTTTGTTTTATTTTCTTTGTAATTCTGCACAATTATTGGATCTAGAAAAGCACATCTACAAATATAGGTCAGCGGTAAATTCTGAACTTTAGGAGGTCTTGTGGCTCAGTCAGTAGTGTCTCTGCCTCCGAGTCAAAACGTTGGCTCCCATTCCCAAACTGGTAGGCTACAGAACAGCCCAGCCACTGTTGCAGGTAAGCTAGCGTGTATCCACACTATCCCCCACCAGCCCAGATACGTGATAAATGCGAACAACCAGCAGGGCATTTGGCTGTAAAGCAACCTGCCAAATTCAAAAGTAGTGGTTGATATGAAGGTGAACCATCAACATTGTGACCCCCATGTAACATGGTGAAAAAACAAAAAAGGTAGAATTTGGAACTTTGTGATGTTTAACAAAAATCGAATTTGTTTACAAGCATAATTTTAACTCCTTTTGCTCTATACACATCCTTGTACCCTCTGTACTCTTAAGAAAAGTCATAGAATGTTACATCAGCATTACACAAACTTTTTACCCAAGTGTTTTCTCTACAAGAGTCACTGAGTCTAGATCTGCTCTCCTGTCTACTTTTTCAAGCAACTATCTGAATCCCCTTTCTAACAATTCTGTGCTATAAATTCTATTTTTTTTTATTCATTCAAAGAATGGCTAGGCCAGCGTTTACTGTCCATCACTAATTGGCCTTGAGAAAGTGGTAGTAAGTTCCTTTCTTAAACTTGTTGCACTCATTGTAGGGGAGTACTGTTGGGGAGGGAATTCCAGGATCACGACCCAGCAACAGTGAAGGAATGGGAGTATATTTCCAAGTCAAACTGGTGAATGGCTTGGAAGGGAATCTCCAGGTGATGGTATTCCTGTGTATCTGTTACCCTTTTGCTTATAGCTGGGTTTGAAAGGTGTTGTCTGAGGAGCCTTGGTGAGTTCCTGAAATGCATCTTGTAGATGGTACGCACTGTTGCTACTGTGCATTGACAGTGGAGTGAATAAATGTTTGTTTGTGGAAAGATGCCAATCAAGCAGGCTGCTTTATCCTGGGTGGCTTCATGAGTGTTGTTGGAGCTGCACTCATCCAGGTAAGGGGAGAGTATTCCATCACACTCCTGACTTATGTCTTGTAGATGGTGGACAGGCTTAGGGAGTCAGGAGGCGAGTTACTCACCACATGACTCCTAGTCTCTGTAGCCACTGTATTTATATGCCTAGTCCAGTTAAGCTTCTGGTCAATAGTAATCCCCAGGATGTTGATAGTGGGGGTTTAGGCATGGTAATGGCATTGAATGTCATGGGGCAATGTTTAGATTCTGTCTTGTTGGAGATGATCATTGCTTGGCACTTGTATGACACGAATGTTACTTGCCATCTGTCAGCCCAAGTCTGTATATTGTTTTAGGTCTTGTTGCATTTTGGTATCTGAGGAATCGCAAAAGGTGCTAAACATTGTAAAATTGTCAATGAACATCCCCACTTCTGACCTTATGATGACAGAAAGATCTTTGATGAAGCAGCTGAAGATGGTTGGTCCTAGGGCACTACCCTGAGGAACTCCTGAAGTGATGTCCTGAGCCTAGATGACTAACTTCCAACAACCACAACCATCTTCCTTTCTGCTAGGTATGATTCCAACCAGCGGAGAGTTTTCCACAATTCCCATCGACTCCAGTTTTGCTAGGGCTCCTTGATACCAAAACTCGGTCAAATGTGACCTTGGTAAGAACTAGGAACAGGAGTAGGCCATCTGACCCCTCGAGCCTGCTCTGCCATTCAATAAGATCATGGCTGATTTTTTTTGTGGCCTCCGCTCCACTTACCCGCCCGCTCACCATAATCCTTAATTCCTTTACTGTTCAAAAATGTATCTATCCTTGCCTTAAAAACATTCAATGAGGTAGCTTGAACTGCTTCACTGGGCAGGGAATTCCACAGATTCACAACCCTTTGTGTGAAGAAGTTCCTCCTCAACTCAGCCCTAAATCTGCTTCCCCTTATTTTGAGGCCATGTCCCCAAGTTCTAGTTTCATCTGCCAGTGGAAACGACTTCCCTGTTTCTATCTTATCTATTCCCTTATCTTATATGTTTCTACAAGGTTTCCCCTCATTCTTCTGAATTCCAATGAGTTTGGCCTCAGTCTACTTAGTCTCTCCTCATAAGCCAACCCTCTCAACTCCTGAATCAACCTAGTGAATCTCCTCTGCACCCCCTCCAGTGCCAGTATATTCTTTCTCAAATAAGGAGACAAAAACTGTACACAGTACTCCAGGTGTGGCCTCACCAACACCTTATACAGCTGCAACATAACCTCGCTGTTTTGAAACTCCATCCCTCTAGCAATGAAGGACAAAATTCCATTTGTCGCCTTAATTACCTGCTGCACCTGCAAACCAACTCTTTGTGATCCTTGCACAAGGACACCCAGGTCCCTCTGCACAGCAGCAAGCAGCAATTTTTTACCATTTAAATAATAGTCTATTTTACTGTTATTCCTACCAAAATGGATGACCTCACATTTACCAACATTGTACTCCATCTGCCAGACCCTCGCCCACCCACTCAGACTATCTATATCCCTTTGCAGACTTTCGGCGTCCTCTGCACACTTTGCTCTGCCACTCATCATAGTATCATCTGCGAATTTTGACACACTACACTTGGTCCCCAACTCCAAATCATCTATGTAAATTGTAAACAAATGCAATCCCAACACTGATCCCTGAGGCACACCACTAGTCACTGATCGCCAACCAGAAAAACACTCATTTACCCCCACTCTTTGCTTTCTATTGTTAGAAAGTATTCTGAGAGACAGGATCTACAGGCATTTAGAGAGGATGGACTGATTAGGGACAGTCAGCATGGCTTTGGGAGTGGAAAATCATGTCTCTCAAATCTAATTGAGTTTTTTGAAGTGGTAACCAAGAAGTTGGATGAGGGCCGTGCAGTTGATGTTGTCTACGGGACTTTAGCCAACCCTTTGACAAGGTACCACATGATAGGTTGTTGCATAAGGTTAAATTTCACGGGATCCAGAGTGAGGTAGCCAAATGGATACAAAATTAGCTTGATAAGAGGTTGGTTGTAGAGGGTTGTTTTTCAAACTCGAGGCCTGTGACCAGTGGTGTGCCTCAGGGATCTGTGCTGGGTCCACTGTTATTTGTCATTTATATTAATGATTTGGATGAGAATTTAGTAGGCATGGTTAGTAAGTCTGCAGATGACACCAAGATTGATGGTATAGTAGACAGTGAAGAAGATTATCTCTGATTGCAATGGGATCTTGATCAATTGAGCTGATGAATGGCAGATGGAGTTCAATTTAGACAAATGCGAGGTGATGCATTTTGGTCGATCGAACCAGGGCAGGACTTAATAGGGCATTGGGGAGAGTTATAGAGCAAAGAGATCTCTGGGTACAGGTTCGGAGCTCCTTGAAGGTCGAATCACAGTTGGACAGAGTGGTGAAGAAGGCCTTCGGCATGCTTGGTTTCATTGGTCAGAACATTGAATACAGGAGTTGGAACGTCTTGTTGAAGTTGTACAAGACCTTGGTCAGGCCACACTTGGAATACTTTTTCTAGTTTAATAATATCCTTTCTATAATAGGGTGACCAGAACTGTACAGAGTGCAAAAAAGATTTACTAGGATGCTACCGAGACTTCATGGTTTGAGTTATAAGAAGAGGCTGGACAGACTGGGACTATTTCCTCTGGAGTGTAGGAGGCTTGGGGGTGATTTGAGTTCATAGAAATCATAGAAACCCTACAGTGCAGAAGGAGGCCATTCGGCCCATCGAGTCTGCACCGACCACAATCCCACCCAGGCCCTACCTGCTAATCCCTTTTTTTTTTTACCCGCTAATCCCTCTAACCTACGCATCCCAGGACTCTAAGGGGCAATTTTTAACCTGGCCAATCAACCTAACCCGCACATCTTTGGACTGTGGGAGGAAACCGGAGCACCCGGAGGAAACCCACGCAGACACGAGGAGAATGTGCAAACTCCACACAGACAGTGATCTTATAGAGCTCCATAAAATAATGAGGGGCATAGATCAGCTAGATAGTCAATATCTTTTCCCAAAGGTAGGGGAGTCTAAAACTAGAGGGCATAGGTTTTAGGTGAGAGGGGAGCGATATAAAAGGGGCAATTCTTTCACCCAGAGGGTGGTGAGTGTCTGGAACAAGCTGCCAGAGGTAATAGTAGAGGCGGGTACAATTTTGTCTTTTAGAAAGCATTTAGACAGTTACATGGGTAAGATGTGTATAGCGGGATACGGGTCAAACACGGGCAATTGGGACTAGCTTGGGGTTTTTTAAAAAAAGGGGTAGCATGGACAAGTTGGGCCAAAGGGCCTGTTTCCATGCTGTAAATCTCTGACTCTTTGATATACCTTGGTTGAGTCTGTTCAAAAGCAATGCTGGAAACTGACTGAGGGCAGAAAATGGGGCTAATGGGGATACCTGGTGCCTGTAGTGTTGAAAAACACTGCACAAAGTCAAAGTTGAACACAGGATTAGCATTACCAACAGGCTTGGGCTGGGAAAGTAGACTAAATGATAAACGTTTAATTTAAAAAAAACTGAACAGTTTCCTTTTGCAGAAAGATTGGCAGTTTGAAAGGCTTTGATTTTAATTGCCTAATTAATCGGTTCTTTTCCTGTGTGTCCTTGTGACCTTGTGTGTGTCCCCCATTTCACAATTCGTTGCAGTGCTGCAGATAGTGAGTTTGACAGTTGTGGGGCCTACTCCAAATATTCTGGACAACTGGTATTTCTGGACTATCTATTAATGTTCATCCTGCTATGGTCTTTTCCGATTCTTGACACAATTTCCTAAATCTCAATATAGTATCAACAACAAATTTCAATATTATTTCCTCACCCAGATGATTGGTGAAGATTTTCAGATTGGTGGAATTAATAAATTATGTTGCAATGTACCTGGAATCTTGGTTTTGCACCATATAATTAAATGACTTGGATGAAAGAATAAAGAATTTCTTATCCAAGTTTGTCGATTACATTACACTAAATTGGGGGGCAAGTAAGATGCATAAATGGGAACTGGAATTACAAGGGCTCAAATTAACTCCGACAGGTGGAGTTCGATGTTGACTCTGAGAAAGGAAAATTGGAATGCATTCTTAAATTAAATGTTGCGGCAGAGCAAGGGAATTTGTACATTGTGTACACAATCATTTAAACTAGTGCATGAATACAAATCAAAAGGCCATTGGAATGTTGACCTTTTACCAGAAAAGAATTGTAAGAAGTTGTCAGTCCCCTTCTGGTGTACCGCCTTTAGTTTCGGGCATTAAATCTCAAAAATATTTTGATTGTGAAAGGGTTATTGATGCTAGGACTTCAACAGTTTTTATTGTAAGAGCAGGTTGAATAAACTTGGTATGTAATCAAAGTATTTAAAATGTTGAAAAAATTCAAAAGGGTGGGCATAAAGAAACTAATTTCTTAGGTGTGGTGTTCCAGAAGAAGAAAATCTTAATTTAGAGCTGGATGATTTAGGAGTGAAATCAGGAACCACACTTTCACAGGATAATGGAAACATGACCCTTTCTAGAAAGGATATATATGCTGGTGCAGTTGAAATTTTCAAAACTGGGAATCTAGAACAAAAGTGAGTGGTTGAGGTTCAGGGACAGATTAGTCATAGCATAATAGAATAGCAGGCAGGTCTGCAGAACTGAATGGTGTACTCGTGTTCCCATGTAATAATTAAGAGATGCTTCAACATAGACCTCTATTGTACACCACTCAGCACATTTCTCAGTCCAGGAACCTTGCCTTTTGTTTTCAGTCCTCAAACCATCCCTATGTATGTGTTTACTTTTCTCTTAATTCTGTACACTTTTGTCCTTACTATTGGTTGCACCTGTATTATAATGATGTACATATATAAATGCATCTTTCACCTGAATTTCCCCACATAAGGGCAATAAACTAAAAACATTCCATGTACAATGTTGAGTTTTCATATTTATAAGCAATTTGAAGGCAATGTTACTTGCACAAAGTAGATTTGAGTAATTTTTATTTGTCTCTTTCACTTGTGGAAGAAAGCTGAGTTTTGCAAAGTGGAATGCAGCATTCCATGTGTATGACTTGTACATAACATTTTTGTTGAAAATTCAAAAAATAAACTTTGTGCCAAATTATTGCCCTAGAAATCCACATGCAACATTTGATTTTTGCACTGTGTAACATTTAATGTTGTTGACTGGAGGGCTGCTGTGCAACGTGACTGACATTGGTTGCTAGTTAGTTATGCAGGATTCAGCAATGGAATGTATGCACATTAGTCTTTCGAAAGTGGACACAGTAATGATGTATGTATTGGTTATTAGTACCAAGAGATGAGAGTTTGGTTATTAAGAGGTTGTAGTGATGAAATGGGCTTGTGTATGTACTTGTTTATTCGGACATAACCTTTGTGGAAATACTTAATGAACAAGCTGGTTGAAAATTTTCGATTTCTGTAACTAGCATTGGCAAATTATTTTTTTGTACTGTAGACACTGTAATAATTAGCAGCAATAGTGAGGAAGTTGCCATGGTTTCAGCTTGTTCTTGTTTGTGAGAGTGCGAACAGCTGCTTTATCAAAATAGATACAGCCGGTGGCTAATAGCAAAGTAATTTGGAACAGAAGAGTTGGAAGTCTCTGACTTTTACTGTTCCTTATTTCGTGCATGAAACTAGTTAAGTTTAGTTCAATGTATATTGAAATTATTGGTGATTGTACTTGCTGTTCCCACTTTTCGCTGCTCTCAATTGATCATATGCTCAGTGGTCATCTCCCAGAATGAAATTACTGTTATATTTGTGCTGAAGTACATATTAAAAAGAATCTCCCAGTCAAAGTGCCCTCCCCATGTGACAGAATTTGATCCAAAAGCAGTAAAGTAAGGATTACTTTTTTTTAAAAAAAGTATTTTCTTTAAAACATCTCTGGAATCTACATTGTTTTTAAGAAGGGTTAGGCAAAGGACTTTTAAGAGTTTGCATCAATTGAAAAGGGATCAATTGCAATTTTCTTGGATAATAAATATTGGCCAATGTGGCTTGGCAACAGCACCAATAGGAAGGAGGTTAGGATGCAGAAATCATGTGCCCTGACGCAAAAGAGAGCAGTAGCAGAGAGCTAAACAGTAAAGGTGCTTTGTATGCACATGTACTGGTGTGCACCGGCTGCGCATAGTAGTGGTATTGTCAGAGATCCAGGGTAATGCTCTGGAGACCTGGGTTCAAATTTCACCATAACAGATGGTGGAATTTGAATTCACTAAAAATAACAAATTTGAAATTCAAATTCAATGACCAAGAAGCCACTGTTAATTGTCATTAATACTTAATTCTCTAATACTTAAATCTGCTGTCTTTACCTGGTCTGGCTTACATGTGACTCCAAATCCATAACAATGTCATTGACTTGTGAACTGTCCTCTGAAATGGGCCACTCGGTTAATTCGAGGACATTTGGGGATGGGCAACAAATACTAGCCTTGCCAGCGATACCCAATTCCCATAAAAGAATTTTTTTTAAAGTTGGCCTATTACCTTTTCAGAATCTGGAGGGCCCATCCAGCCACCTGAGAGAGGAAGACTTCTCTCTTTCCTGCACAACTCCTGCATTAGAGAATCTTGGGGCGTGTTCTCTTCCATTTCTCAAATTGCTTCTAGAATTTGACTACTTTTTCACACGCTTTCACAACTTTAGCCCCTGCTGCAGCCAGAATGCACCTTGTCTTTAAGCAGGCTACTTTTAAATGGTGCTAACTTTACAAAAACTTCAGCCTCCTACTGAGATATATAGCCATCGAACTACGCATTCAGCATAAGACTGCATGCCTCAATCATTATATTTAGCAGGCAGTAAAATTTATTGCAGGTGATTCTCTGACTACAGCTAGATAAATAGGAATAGAACCAAGACAGGGCAACCCATCCAACTAGATGATAGAGGACAGGCATTGAAGGAGGATGGTATTGTCAGTTATATAAAAAAGCTGCAGAGAGGGTAAGGGTAAGGCAGGATAGTTTCAGTCACAAAAGCTGAAATTTGTGGATTTGATTATGGCTGTTTACATGTGGAAATCTGGGACGATTCAAACAGGGAGTTGAGGGAAAGATGGCACAGATCGGAAGGAAACAACGCGTTTCAGCACTTGAGAGGAAAGGAGAGCTGGAGATGAGGTGGTCATTAGTAAGGACAGATCATCTATGTTTGGGATTTTGTGGTGTTGGGAGATTTTAACATATTTCAAGGAAAGACGGGCAGTACCTGATGAGAGGGATCTGCTAATATCAGCTAAGATGGGTTCGGAAAAGAAGTTGAGTTGTTAAACAGTTAAATGAAAATAGGATCAAGGGAGCAGGAGTTTGGTCTTGTAGTGAAAATGAGCTAGGAGAGCAGGTAGAGAAAGATGCAGGTTGAGGGTTAGACAGTTCAGTAGCTTTAGGGAAAATTCTACTGAGTTAGGGGAAGGGAGGAGAAGCAGCAATGGCAGCTGGACAAATATTCTCCATCTTAGTAACAAGGTGCTTGCACTTGAAGTGAAGTTGGAGGGAAAAGAGAGAATGCATTTGTAGTGAAGATGTGCTGCGTATTTGTATTCCTGGTTTAATGAGCAGTGATGACTGAGATCTAGCCAGACTTGGCGATTGTTCAGGAACTTGCCTCTTGGGTGTGAAGGAGAATAATGGGGAGAAAAGCATCAAAGGTGAGGTCGTGATTGAGCAGATTGGTAGCTGAAGAAATATTATGGTGCATGGAAGGCAAAAAACTGGATTGTTTGGATTTTGGAAGTGTTTTAAATGAATTAGTTTTCCAGCAATGGATAAGGATGTGAAGTTGGAAGGGGCTTATGAGTGGAGAGAGACGCAAGGAAGAAATCAGAAGTGGCCTCATCAGTGACACAGTAGAAGTGACGAGGACAGTTAAGATAGTAGCGATGGCTCTGAATATGGGTAGGGAAGTTTGTGGAGCGATTTGGGGAGAATAGAAAGGCAGTGAACTTGGGAGAGAGCATGATGAGTTGAGATGAACTTTGGAATAATGAAGAAAGAAAAGTCATTTGCTAAGAAGCTGAGGGAAGGAAGCTGTGAGGATATATTGGTGAGAAAAGTGGTTCCATACTTTGGTTGGCGGTTAAGAACAAGGCAGGGGTGGTGGGCAATTCCAGCGCAGCGAGCCTGGAAGACTTAAGTGGAAGCTGTTTTGTAGGCTCCCCACTGGTGGTCTTGGCCTCCGTGCGTCCGTACATCTCCGGTAAAAATTTCCGGCGCCGTCGGCTCCGCACTGGAAATTGACACAGAGCTACATAATGTATGGAAGTTCTAAATTTGCATGTATTATAAATAGCATTAGCAGGCCAGGCCTGGGATTGAAATCCCACCCCCCACCCTTCCCCCGGCCAGGAGCAGTTCACTAGCAGGGTTTAGTATAGCTCCCCACTTGTGGGGAGCTAGCACTCCAACCCTGCTGGAGTAAGGGGCAAAGTGCCAATGCCCAGGAGTATCTCTGCACCGCCCACCAGGCCTGGGGCATGTTCTCGGGGGGGGGGGTCTCGCTGCTATTCTGCATTTGGGCTGAGTGCAGAGAGGAGGAGGCCGGCGACTGTGGCTGGCCATCAGTGTGGGGGGGGGGGAGGAGTCGGCCTGCTGGGGGTTGGTGTGTGTGAGCGTGCGCACGGTGCCCCACTGATTTTTGGACCGATGTATGCTGAGGCACTCTGCAGTGCATAGAGTGCGGGAGATTCATTTTGTAACTCCCGCTGAAAAAAGCCAGTGTGATTTACTCCAGTTTTTACGCTAATCCAACACTTTGGAGAATCGCCCCCAAGGGTTCTAAACCTTCGGATACATTATTGCTTTTTCTTCATTAGTGAGGTGAGGGCATCTCTGGTTGTCCTGTGAGATCAGCTGCCTTCTTGATGAGGCATTTCCAAAGTCTAACAAAAAAATAAAAAGAGAGCAACTTGAATGAGAGTAGCAAGAAATATAAAAGCAGACATAACTTCTAGAAGTATAAAAAGGAAGAATAGTTAATTAAACACTGCTCCCTTAACTGATTGGACTGGGGAATTAATAATGGGAAGAGAAGAGATGCCAGAATCTTTGAATGAGTATTTTGTATCTGTCTTCATTGTGGAAGACACTAAAAGCATCCCAAGAATAGCAGAAAACACGGGGCAAAAGGGAGGGCAGAACTGTCACTTGACAAAAACGTACCAAAAAAGCCAACGCCGCTAAATCCCCTGGACCTGATGGCTTGCAGAGTCTTAAAAGAAGCAACTACACACATATTAGATGCATTGATTAGAATCTTGTAAAATTCCCCCGATTCTGGAAAGGTCACAGCAAATTAGTAAACCGTAAAAATAACTTCTCCATTAATGAAAGAGGGGAGACAGCTATAGGACAGTTAGTCTAACAATGTCATTGCAAAATACTTGAATCCATTATTAAGGAAGTAGTTAGTCGTTTAGAAAATAATAATTTCGACCTGAATCAACATGCTTTTTTGGAAGGAAAATCATGTTTGACAAATTTATTGGGTTCTTTGAGGCTCTAACAAACAGGATGGATAAAGAGGAAACATTAGATTGGGTATTCGAATTTCCAAAGTATTCAGTAAGATGCTACATTAAATGTTGTTGCACATGGTGTTGAGAGTAATATATTAGCATGGATAGAAGATTGGGATTGGCTAGCTGACAGGAAACCAAAAGTCAGGATATAACTTACTAGTTGCCATAAGGATCCCTGCTGGGGCCTCAACTTGTGTCAATAACTTGGAAAGGGACAGTGAACTGTAGCCAAATTTGCTGCTGATTCAAGATGTGTAATAAGTAATGATGCAAAAATATGTAGGAAAGCAATTTGTGAGGAGGGCACAGTGTGTCTGCAAACGGGTATAGATAGATTGCGATTGGGCAAAAACTCGACAGATGGAGAATGATGTGGAAAAATGAGTTTGCCCACTTTGTTTTTCTATTCTCCCTCCCAATGTTAAATGGAGAAATGCTGTGATATAGAAGGATCTGGGTGCCCTTGTTCATGAATCGTAAAAAGTTAATATGCAGTTATAACAAGTAATCAGGAAGGTAAATGGAATGTTCACCTTTATTGCAAAGGCAGTGAAGTACAAAAATAGGGAAATCTTGTTAGAGCTGTACAGGGCATTGGTGGGATCACATCTAGAGCACTGCATACAGTTTTGGCTTCCCTATTTAAGGAGCAATATACTTGTATTGGAGTCAGGTCAGAGAAATTTCACAAGGTTGATGGTTGTCTCGAGGAAAGTTTGGGCCAATACTGCTGAAGTTTAAAGAATGAGGTGTCATTTTATTGAAGCATGTTAGATTCTTGGGGGAAATGCAAAATACTGCTGAATCTGAAATAAAATCAAAAACTGCTGGAATTACTCAGCATCTGTGGAGAGAGAAGCAAAGTTAATGTTTCAGGTTGATGACCTTTCATATTCTTAGGAGGCTTGACGGGATAGGTGCTGAGGATGTTTCCCCTTGTGGGGAATTTTGATCTAGGCAGCACAGTTTCAAAATAAGGAGTCTTCCAATAAAGTTGAAGAGGAGGAATTTCTTCCCACAGGGTTTTTGGAACTTTCTAGCTCTGAGATCAGCAGTGGCCTGGGTCATTGAATGTATTCAAGGTTCAGTGGGACAGATTTATGATCTACGAGGGAGTTGAGGGTTATGGGTAACAAGCAGGAAAGTGGAGTTGAGGTCACAATCAGATTAGCCCTGATCTGTTTGAATGGCGGGCGCATCAGGCTCGAGGGGCCAGATGGACTTCTCCTATTTCTATTTATCATTTTCTTTAAAGAAAGCTAATTAGGGATTGGTTTATTTTACTGGATTATAGATTCGCAATGAATGGTAGAGAGGGAAGGAATCTAGAAAACCAGGTAAGTTATTAGAAATAAAGCTTATACTAAATATTGTGAGAAATGCAATGCTAAAAATGATAAATATAAATTTTCTGGAGAGACCGAAGAACTGAAGATAGCAAAAGTAGCTTTTAAGTTTTTTTTTATTATGAATTATTTCAAAATTTCATTAGACAAATAGATCTCCTGTGACAAAAACAGAAAATGTTGGAAAATCTCAGCAGTTCTGACAACATCTGTGGAGAGATCATGGAGCCAACATTTCAAGTCTGGGTGACCCTTCGTCAGACCTTTTGTCTATTGTGTCTCCACAGATGCTGTCAGACCTGCTGAGATTTTCCAGCATTTTCTGTTTTTGTTTCAGATTCCAGCATCTGTAGTATTTTGCCTTTATCTCAGATCTCCTGTAACATTGTGAATCAACACTGTGCATTGAAATTTAATAGAAAGTAAGTGTGAAGCTAGCAAGATGTGCATGCAGTATACAATTTCTAATATATTCAATTTTTAATGCTATTTTTACTGTAACAGATTTGTTAGCGCGAATGTGACTTGAAGTCATTTTTTTTTATAAAGCTCTCTGGAGCAGCTGGCAATCTAAGGAATGAATTTGTTTTCCACCCACATGAGGTAGCAAGTATGTATCACGTGCTAGTTTAAGCAACATACGTGGTATAAATAGAGCATGTGTCATTGCAGTTGTGACATGTGAAAAGACTATTAAAGAATTAAAGGCGGTATAATTTGTGCACTTGGTGCTTGTACTAAAAATCGTTTTATTCTCCCCATTTCGATGTCTGATTGTGATTTCAGGTTAAATGTTTTTGTCAGTTAAATGTGCTTCAACTCTAAAAATTGTTTGCATTCTAAATTTACAGCCCTTGTATTTTACAGGATTGGCTTTATTTCCCTTTCCTTGAGCTCTCTTCCAATCCTAACTATAACAAATACCTGTACGGATTTGGTGCCTTTGACATCTCATGGTTATTTATTGAAGAAAAAATGGTACAGAGCAGGAGAGGAGGACTTGAAGAATATGGCTGAAAAGGTTGTCCGAGCTCCTGAGTCTTCTGAAATTGAGGAGAGGGGTAATTGAATAGAATGATTTCGGAAGATTTCGGGGAGGAGATCATCATAAAAAGCTGGTAGTGGAAAACAAAGGGTTGTACAGGACACTGGCTGGGGGAGGTTGCAGAGCTAATGTGAGCAAGACCATGGAGTAATCTGAAAATTAGAAGATGATACTGATTTCAAAGCACTTAGAAATGAACGTGTGGAAATCTGTGAAGGAGAGTAATGAAAAGGTGCAGATCAAGATGTGGAAAGCAGAATTTGGACTGAGTTAGCATTTACTACTTGTAGCACGAAGTTTAGAAGGATACCAATCAAAATCTTGACCAAGTTGAACCTGAAGATCAGCAAAGGGTTTTGACTGTAGTGAGGATGAGGTAAGGATAGATAGAGATAGGTTATGCAAACTTGGAAATAAGTGAGTATCTGGGGTCTGAAACTCATTTCAAGATGCAACAAAATCCAAAATTTTGCAGCCTGTCTGATTTAACTGATAAGAGTCTGGAGCATGTGTAGCTGTTTGGAGGCTGCTAAACAGGATAGCTTTGTTTTTTGATTCATTCAAAACTTAGCTAAACATGGTGTTTTGTGATTATAGGCTAAGAAATTATTGCACAATAACCCCATGTTCAGGGAAAATGTTGACACTAATACAGTTTGAGAAGGAGCAAATGGTTCTAATTGGTGGAGAAATGATTGTACAGATGAGTATATTTTTTGAGGGTTATGAATCTGTGGAATTCTTTTCACCAGAGAATGGTGGAGACAGTGTCATTGAATATTTTAAGGCTGAGTTAGAGATTCTTTCTTTCGACAAGGAAGTCGAAGGATATAGGGAGTAAGAAGGAAATAGAATTGAGGCCACAATCCGAACAGCCATGACCTTATTGAATAGCAGAGCAGGCTTGAGGGACCAGAGAACGTACTCCTGCTTTTAATTTGTATGTTCGTATGATTTAACTATGTTGTGACACATAAGGAATGCAACCAAGCGAGCATGGCAAAACAGCTAATGGAGGAGCATCAACAGTTGAAGGAAAGCTAATATGAACGAAAGCGAACTAGAAGTATTAAAACCGACAGTAAGGATGGAATCTTCCTATCCTACCTGCAATGGGCTTCATGGGAGTGGAGAATCTAGAGGGCAAAAAATTGGGTCTGCCGGTATGAAGAGTTTGCATCCCCTGAGAAATCTTTGGCGAGTAGAGTGTCCCACTGACTAGTAACATGAACACCACAATTCTGTTAGCTTTAGGATAGTGATGGAAAATGATGAGTGGTGTCCCAAGGGTAAGGTGTTGGATTGGGGGAAGGCTAACTTTAGTGGGATCAGGCAGAAATTGGCAGCTCTTGATTGGGAGAGGCTGTTTGAGGGTAAATCCACATCTGGCATGTGGGAGTCTTTTAAGGAACAGTTGTTAGGGCTACAGGACAGGCATGTGCCTGTAAAAAAGGATAGGAAGGGTAGGATTCGAGAACCGTGGATAACCAGGGAAATTGAGGGACTGGTCAAAAAGAAAAGAGAGGCGTATGTTAGGTCCAGGCAGCTAAAAACGGAGGTAGCTCTGGAGGAGTACAAAGAAAGTAGGAAAGAACTCAAACGGGGAATTAGAAGGGCAAAAAGGGGTCACAAAATGTTCTTGGCAGACAGGATTAAGGAGAATCCCAAGGCATTTTATTCATACGTTAAGAACAAAAGGGTTGTCAGGGAAAAAAATCGGACCTCTCAGGGACAAAAGTGGGGAATTATGCTTGGAGCCCAAAGAAGTAGGGGAGATCCTAAATGAATACTTTGCGTCGGTATTCACAAAGGAGAGGGATGTGTTGACTGGGAGTGTCTCGGAGGGGAGTGTTGAACTGTTGGAGAAAATCTCCATTACAAGGGAGGAAGTGTTAGGTTTGTTAGAGAATATAAAGACTGACAAATCCCAGGGCCTGATGGAATCTATCCAAGGCTGCTCAGGGAGATGAGAGATGAAATCGCTGGGCCTCTGACGCAAATCTTTGTCTTGTCACTAGACGCAGGTGAGGTCCCAGAGGATTGGAGGATAGCTAATGTGGTCCCATTATATAAGAAGGGTAGGAAGGATAACCCGGGTAATTATAGGCCGGTGAGCTTGACGTCCGTGGTGTGGAAGTTGTTGGAGAAGATTCTTAGAGATAGGATGTATGCGCATTTAGAAAGGAATAAACTCATTAACGATAGTCAGCATGGTTTTGTGAGAGGGAGGTCATGCCTCACTAACCTGGTGGAGTTTTTTGAAGAAATGACCAGAATGGTTGACGAGGGAAGGGCCGTGGATGTCGTCTATATGGACTTTAGTAAAGCGTTTGACAAAGTCCCTCATGGTAGGCTGGTGAAAAAGGTTGGATCTCATGGGATAAAGGGGGAGGTGGCTAGATGGGTGGAGAACTGGCTTGGTCACAGAAGACAGAGGGTGGTAGTGGAAGGGTCTTTTTCCGGCTGGAGGCCTGTGACTAGTGGTGTTCCGCAGGGCTCTGTATTGGGACCTCTGCTGTTTGTGATTTATATAAACGATCTGGAAGAAGGTGTAACTGGGGTGATCAGTAAGTTTGCGGACGACACAAAATTGGCAGGACTTGCAGATAGTGAGGAGCATTGTCAGAAGCTACAGAAGGATATAGATAGAAATCATAGAAATCATAGAAACCCTACAGTGCAGAAGGAGGCCATTCGGCCCATCGAGTCTGCACCGACCACAATCCCACCCAGGCCCTACCCCCACATTTACCCACTAATCCCTCTAACCTACGCATCTCAGGACTCTAAGGGGCAATTTTTAACCTGGCCAATCAACCTAACCCGCACATCTTTGGACTGGGGCTGGAAATTTGGGCAAAGAAATGACAGATGGAGTTCAATCCTGATAAATGCGAAGTGATGCATTTTGGTAGAAATAATATAGGGAGGAGCTATACGATAAATGGCAGAACCATAAAGGGTGTAGATACGCAGAGGGACCTGGGTGTGCAAGTCCACAGATCCTTGAAGGTGACGTCACAAGTGGAGAAGGTGGTGAAGAAGGCATATGGCATACTTGCCTTTATAGGACGGGGCATAGAGTATAAAAGTTGGGGTCTGATGTTGCAGATGTATAGAACGTTGGTTCGGCCGCATTTGGAATACTGCGTCCAGTCCTGGTCGCCACACTACCAGAAGGACGTGGAGGCTTTGGAGAGAGTACAGAGGAGGTTTACCAGGATGTTGCCTGGCATGGAGGGGCTTAGTTATGATAAGAGATTGGGTAAACTGGGGTTGTTCTCCCTGGAAAGACGGAGGATGAGGGGAGACTTAAGAGAGGTGTGTAAAATTATGAAAGGCATAGATAGGGTGAACGGTGGGAAGCTTTTCCTCAGGTCGGTGGTGACGTTCACGAGGGGTCATAGGTTCAAGGTGAAGGGGGGGAGGTTTAACACAGATATCAGAAGGACATATTTTACGCAGAGGGTGGTGGGGGCCTGGAATGCACTGCCAGGCAAGGTGGTGGAGGCGGACACACTGGGAACGTTTAAGACTTATCTAGACAGCCATATGAACGGAGTGGGAATGGAGGGATACAAAAGAATGGTCTAGTTTGGACCAGGGAGCGGCACGGGCCTGGAGGGCCGAAGGGCCTGTTCCTGTGCTGTATTGTTCTTTGTTCTTGTTGTTTGTTCATTTGCATTCATTACCATCTCATAAATGCTCATTAAATATGCTTCTTGCTGGAATTATATGGTACCTTCCAGCCTTGCGTCACCCCAGTGGGAATTCACTCGGCTGTTTCATGGTTGAAAAAGTGTGGCGGTCAGTCCTCACTTTGCTCACAACTTCAAGGTGAGTGCAACATTCATAGCCAACCAGCCATTGTGCTGCGCTGATCTTGTTGCCAGGGGAATGCCACACTGCTGGGATGTAGGGTTGATCTGCTCCTGGGGGAGGGGAGGTCTACATCAACATGATCCACATCAACAGCAGTGGGTTCTGGGGAGGGGATTGGAATGTTGACCACAACAGTGGGATCCAGTATTACTAGGGGAGGCTGGAGAACAACCGGATAGAGCTCAACCTGCATGTTGCAAGGTTCTTGGTAAATTGGAGGGGCCCAGACAGCGACGGGGCAGTGTCGAAGCTGGTCTCAAATTGATAGTGACAAACCACCACCACCTTGCACACAAGAAATAATGATGCATGGGAGGGATCAGAGGTAGCATAGCAGAACGAACTGCTCGACAAAGGGGCCCTTTCTGGAGGCACCCTTCAACTTGAGCCACAAGATTAAAATTGAGTTAGAGTTGAGAGAAAGTACAAAGACTTCCTTGTGAAGGTTGCCATCGGAACCCATGCCTTTTGCCGTGCAGTAGTAGGAAATGACTCAGTGGATTCACATAACAACATTAACACACAGGAATGTGAAATTTGGGAATGCAGGCAACCGTTAAGGAGATGCAACTGCTGCATATATGCCATTCCATCAATGAAAGACTTTCATATGATTTCATATGATATACATAACAAGACAAAAGATATCCAGTCATTAATTTTGAACAAGTTATGGCACATCTGAGATTGGTGCAGGTCAGGTCATGCATGTTATTAAACCTTTTCCAACCTCTTGTGGGATTGAGATGTAAAGTCTTGTGGATAGTAACTTGGTCACCGCAATGTGTCTGTTAGTTCCTCTGGTGCAAGGATGCATTACCAACAAGGCTAGCAGAGCAAAATCTGCTTTGGACCATTATAGTGACTTTTGGCTCAAGACTGTGAACTTCACTTTTTTGTCCATTATTTATTAATACCGTGAATCCATCATTTCACAGAAAGAAGGATAAAATAATAATGGAGCCTGGGCTGAATGATGCCTTCTTGAGGGTTCTAATAGAATGGAAGAGGAGAAGAGACATGTGCCATCAAGTGCTGCTTCGGGAAGAGTGGGCCTGAGATTTCAGATGAGCCCTAGCAACAACCTGAGAATTGAAAAGATACACCAAGACTACAGAGGCATCTCACTAGACCAAGGGTCTACCAAAGAAAATTCTCCTATCTGCAGATGAGCAAGAGACAATGTTGTGCACATCTACACTTGTCCTGAGCTCTAGTGGATTACATCTGCTACATTCTTCTGAAAGAACTAACACACCCCAAGGAGTGGGAGGCTATCTCCTTCCATGACCTTGAAGGTGACTATCACGCTAAATTTATTTGCCTGTGGATTGTTCTAGGGATTTGCAGGAAACCTGTATGGCATCTCTCAGTCCCGCCAAACACAGATGCATCAAGATAGTTAGAGGTGCCATGTACAGAAAAGCTCATCAATAAGTGAAGTTTACACTTGATAAAGATGGCCAGGCTGTTAGATTGAATGGGTTTGCAGCTATCTCGCGTTTCCCTCAAGTTTGGACTGCAATCGACTGTACTCGTGTCGTTTTGAGGGCTCGATGGCAGAAGCTCCTAATGTTTAGCAAAGGATTGCATTGCTTTAATGTTCAACTGGTCTGCGATCATCAGAAGAACATAATGCACCTGTATGCCAAATATCCTGGAAGTTCCCATGACTTGTATCAAGTCACTTCCAGATGCCTCTGTTATTTGAATGGCCTGAACATCTACAGAGATGGTTGCTTGGGGATAAGGAGTACTCAAACAATGGCTCTTGACACCTGTACTTTGACCTCGGAGGAGAGGTACAACACAGTTCACAGCTTCATATAGTCCATAATCAAGCAGAGCATTGTAGCCCTGAAGATGCGCTTCCAATGTTTAGACCACTTTGAAGCTCTGCAGTATACTCCAGATAAGGTGTCTCGCATCATTGTGTATTGTGCCCTCCATAAACTGGCAATGCAAAGAGCTGATCCCTTGCTAGAGGGAGGAGGATAAGAGCTCCTCAGGATGAAGAGCAGGAGGACCAGGAACCTGAAGAGGAAGGTGAGGGTCAGCTTCCATGGAATGATAAATCAAGGAAGCATGACATGGAAAAGATGTGCCTGTACCACTTTAATTACCAGCAGATTCCAGGAGGAGTGAAGTGAAGGCAATGGGGGAAGGTCACATTTCCTCCTGTTCCTTATGCCACTGCATTGCAAGGGATTCCAGCCAGTCACATTGAGAACAGATTCAGCATTCTGAATCATTCGGCCATGATCTCCATGAAGGCCAGTGGTGCATCTTGTGTGCTTGCTCTGGGAAGTTAAAGTTGACACTGAGTCTGCTACATCAGCTAACTTGATGCCATTGTCACCACATTAATGCAAAAATACAGTGGCCAGTGAGATGAGGGCATGGTTGGGGCAATTCATCCTCCCATCCAGATCTTGCCCTTTGGCACTGCCACAGAGGAGAGATCACTGCAGCTGATCCTTCAAGGTTACTGTCACAAATGGTCTGTCGTGAGCAGAAAGGATTGTAAACACTTCGCTGACTTCAGGGTACGGAAACTACAGGAGGTTGACATCACATGAATGTGAATCTCTCAAAGGTAAACTATCACCAAATGGGAGGATAGCTAACCCTTGCAATTTCTTTTTAGCATATACCCACACCCAATCTTTTACCCTTTCAAGAATTGCAGAGTTTGGAGAGAGTGGTGGATGGATTCCCAAGCTGATTGTCAGTCTGTTGAACTGCTGGTGTTACACATCGTTAAATTTGAACCCAGAGCATTTGGTCCAGCAGTAGGGGTGCTGCCACATGGTCTCCTATAACTTTGCAATAAGAGGATACATATGTAAATAATCACAACTACTTCAGTTGGCCAAGCCAGTCACTTTAACATCAAATGTATTAACAAAAGTGTAATGTTTATACAGTGGTTTCATACCTGTGACCCAAAAGTGACTTCATTTTCCTAACCCTTACCACTATGCCTGGGTGCAGCTCCGACATCCACAGAGATGATAGAGGTAGCCTACGGACTGCTATATCCTGATGCCTGACATGATCTTTGCGTGGCCCAAGACCTGGAGGACCCTAGCCTTGTATGAGTCTACTGCTCAGGGGCAGATGCACCCTCTTCAGCCTGAGCAGCTGGAATGGATGGGGTCATAATCAGTTGGGATTCTGAGCGACTGGATACCTGCTCATCCTCCCTGACTCCTTGAGGGGAAAATCATAGTGAGGAAGAATTCATAGTGTATTTGGGACAGTTTCCCAGAACAATAGGTTGTGGATCCAACCAGGGATAAGCTATTTTTGGATCTGGTAATGTGTAATGAGCAAAGTTTAATCAACAATTGCAGAGTTAACGATCCCCTAGGACAATGATTACCAATCAGTTTGCTGCTGCGCACTTGTGTGCTGCATAGATCCTCCAAGTGTGCTGTAAAAAAAAATTCAAAACTTTTCAATCAGAATTCATGTAATTAAACTAAAACTAACCTTTGTCTTCAGCTCTGTGGTTGCATCTCCAAGAACTTGGGCCTCCCATGTCCGAGCCGCCACCGTTTGGGAAACCACATGCATGGTTTAAATTTTTTATATTGGCTTGGTCCATGCGCATGACCACCAGGACTTGAGGATGAAGACAAAGGTCCATGCACCTGCACAATTAATGAGAACCCAGAGGTGCAAAAACGCTGGGAGAAACGAGAGGGAGAGGTTCTAAAATAGGCAAGAGGACAAAGAGAAGTTAGAAACAAAGAAAGGGAAGATGACAGTAAATAAGAGGTGTGCCTCAAAATCCTTTGAGTATAGAGATGTGCCATGACATAAAGATTGGGACCCGCTGCCCTACGAAACAGTGATCATAACATGGTAGACTTTAGCACTGAGTTTGAGTGAGAAACTTGGGTCAGAAACAGCTGTCCAAACTTAAATAAGTGTAATTACAAAAGAATGAGGGCAGAGTTGGCTGATGTGGACTGAAAGGAGTTTAGCAGAAAAGACGGTTGATCAACCATGACAGACATTTATGAAAATAGTTCATGACTTGCAACAAAGACGTAGCCCGATAAGGAAGGAAAATTCTCGGAAGGGGGTTGAATAAACCATGGTTAGCTAAGAGTTAATAGTATTAAATTGAAAGAAAAAACATTAAATGTGGTAGAGGATTGGGAAAGTTTTAAAAACCAACAAAAGATGAGCCAAAAAATAGAGGAAAAAGATAAACTAGCAAGTAATATGAAAATGGACAATAAGAGCTTCTTCAAATGAGAGGCTGAAGTGAACATAGGCCTCTCAAGAGAATGAAACTGGGGAAATAATAATGGGGAGCCAGGAAATGGCAGAGGAGTTAAACAAATACCTTGCATCCGTAAAGACACTAATAGCATTCCAAAAATACTAAATAATCCAGGGGCAAGGTGGGGGGGGGGGGGGGGGGGGGGGGTTGTGGAGGAACTAAATACGATGACTATCAACCTAGGGAAAAACTACAAGGGAAACTAATGGGGCTAAAAGCTAATACGTCCCTGGACCTGATGGGTTGCATCCTGGGATATTAAAGAAAGTAGCTACCAAGATGGTGGATGCATTATTAGTAATCTTCAAAGAATCCCTAAATTCTGGAAAATTCCCAGAGGACTGCCAAAAAGGGGAGTGAGACAAAAAAATGTTAAATGTTAGATGTCATTTTGAAATAATAAAGTCAGTTATATAGGATGTAATAGAAGTACAGAATATAGCAAAGCAGAGTCGGCATGACTCTGAAGGTGAAATCATGCCTGACAAATTTATTAGAGTTCTTTGAGGTAGTAACGAGCAGGATGGATAAAGGGGGAATAGTTGATGTAATATATTTGGTTTTCCTAAAACTGTTTGATAAGGTACCGCACGAAAGGCTACTTAATAAGATAGGAGCCCATGGTGTTGGGAATAGTATATTTGCGTGGATAGAGCATTGGTTCACTGATAGTAGACAGAGAATTGGGATAAGAGGGCGGCGTGTTAAGGATGGCTTCCTGTAACTAGTGGAGTGTCGTGGGGATCAGTGCTGGAGCCATAATTATTAATAAGTTGGACAAGGGAAGTGAATGTACTATTGCCAAGTTTATGAATGACACAAAAATAGATGGGAAGGCAAGCGTTGAGAGTGACATGGTCTACAGAGCGATATAGAAGTTAAGTGAGTGGGTAAAAACTTAGCAATGTAGTAAAATGTGAAGTTATGCACTTTGGTAAGAATAAAGGAGCTGAATATTATTTAAATTGTGAAAGACTGCAGAAAGCTGCAGTCCTCGTGCATAAATCACAAAAAACTAGCTTGCACATTCAGCAGACAATAGGGAAAGCAAATGGAATGTTGGCCTTTATTTCATAGGAAATGGAGTATAAAATAGGGAAGTCTTGCTGAAAACTATGCAAGGCACGAGTTAAACCTGGAATACTGTGAACAGTTATCATAGAAATCATAGAAACCCTACAGTGCAGAAGGAGGCCATTCGGCCCATCGAGTCTGCACCGACCACAATCCCACCCAGGCCCTACCCCCACATATTGTACCCACTAATCCCTCTAACCTACGCATCCCAGGACTCTAAGGGGCAATTTATTTTAACCTGGCCAATCCACCTAACCCGCACATCTTTGGACTGTGGGAGGAAACCGGAGCACCCGGAGGAAACCCACGCAGACACGAGGAGAATGTGCAAACTCCACACAGACAGTGACCCGAGCCGGGAATCGAACCCGGAACCCTGGAGCTGTGAAGCAGCAGTGCTAACCACTGTGCTACCGTGCCGCCCCAGTTATGTCCACTTACTAAAGAAAGATGTACTGGGCATTAGAGGCAGTCCAGGGAAGGTTCACCATGTTGATCCCAGGAATGGTGGAGCCTGTACTCATTGGAGTTTAGAAGAACAAAAGGTGACTTTATTGAGACAAGTAGGTTTCTGAGGGGCTTGACATGGTGGATGCCGATGTTTCCCCATGTGGGAGAGATTAGGGCCAGAGGGCATAATCTCAGTTTCCCATTTAAGACAAAGATGAGGAGAAATTACTTCTCTCCCAGTAGTGGATCTGTGAAGTTCTTTACTGCAGAGGGCTGAGAGTTGTTAAGTATGTCCAAGTCTGTGATGGACAGATTTTTAACCATTAAGGGGATCTAGAGACATGCATGAAATTAGAGTTGAGGATTATCATATCGGATAACCATGATCTCATTCAATGCTGGAGTAGACTTGATGGGCCGAATGATCTACTTCTGCTCCTATGTCTTATGATCTTATGGTAGTAGAGGCACCTGGAAGGAGATCTTCTCATCTAGCCACTAATTGTTTCCACCAGAGTGTGTAGCCATGGCGAGTGAAAAACCAAAGTCTCCATGGCAGTCACCAACCTTTTCACAATGACCTTGAGGCATTTGCATGCTGGAGTCACAATAACCGACAGAACGCAGACAATTCCTGTATCCTTCACTTTAGTTTGCTCAGTGACTTTCATCTCTGTTTGATGTTCTGCCAGTAAGAAGTTTAACAACACCAGGTTAAAGTCCAACAGGTTTATTTGGTAGCAAAAGCCACACAAGCTTTCGAGGCTCTAAGCCCCTTCTTCAGGTGAGTGGGAATTCTGTTCACAAACAGAACTTATAAAGACACAGACTCAATTTACATGAATAATGGTTGGAATGCGAATACTTACAACTAATCCAGTCTTTAAGAAACAAAACAATGGGAGTGGAGAGAGCATCAAGACAGGCTAAAAAGATGTGTATTGTCTCCAGACAAGACAGCCAGTGAAACTCTGCAGGTCCACGCAACTGTGGGGGTTACAGATAGTGTGACATGAACCCAATATCCCGGTTGAGGCCGTCCTTGTGTGTGCGGAACTTGGCTATAGATATTTTTTTAAAAGTTAACAAAGTGAGCATTTGCCCTACAGAAAGTGAAGCTGAGAAATTAATGGAAAATAAGATGGCAGATGAATAGACATTTACATCAGTCTTCACTATTGAAGATACAAATAACATCCCAGAAATAGCTGAAAACTAGGAAATGGAAGGGTGGGCGGAACCCAAGAAAATTACAATCACTAGGAACAAATTGTTGAAGCTTAAGGCTGACAAATCTCCGGGTCCTGATGGTCTTCATCTCTGGGTTTTAAAAGAAGTAGCTAGTCAGATAACTGATGCATTGGTATTAATTTTCCAAAGTTCCTTAGATTCAGTCAAGGTACAATTAGATTGGAAAATAGCAAAATGCGACTGCTTTATTCAAATGGGAAGGGAGATCGAAAGCGGAAAGCTACAGGCTAGTTAGCTTAACGTCTGTCACGGGGGAAATGTTGACCATTATTAAAGATGTTATTAGGACACTTTGATAAGTTTAAGGTAACCCAGCAGAGTTGACAATGTTTTGAGAGAGGGAATTCAATTTTAACCATAGGATTGGCATTCTTTGCAGTAGTGATATGTGCTGTGGATAAAGAGAAACTGGTGATTGTACTGTACTTGGATTTCCAGAAGGCATTTGATAAGGTGCTACATCAAAGTTTATTGCGGAAAATAAAAGCTCATGGTATTAGGGGGTAACATATTGACATGGATAGAAGACTGGCTAACTAATAGGAAACAAAGCAGGCATAAATGGATCATCTTCTGGTTGGCAACGTGTAACAAATGAGTGGTGTGCAATAGGGATCAGTGCGAGGGTGTCAACCTTTTACAAATTATATAAATAACCTGGATAAAGTTCCCAAAGGTATAGCTGATAAATTTGCTGATAACACAAAAGTAGGTAGGAAAGTCAGTTTTATGAAGAACACTTGCATGATTACAAGGGGATATAGCTAGGTTAAGTGAGTGGGCAAAGATCTGGCAAGTGGAATATAATTTTGGCAAATGCAGGTCCAGTAAATAATTGGGAAAGTAATAGAATTGTATTGCTATTGCAAGGGGATTAAATACATGAGTATGGAGGTTATGCTTGTATTACACGGAATGGTTGAGAGTACATCTAGAGTATTATTGGTTTCCTTATTTAAGGAGGATGTAAATGCATTGGAAGCAGTTCAGAGAAGGGTTGCGAGATTAGTACCTGGAATGTGTGGATTGCCTTGAGAGGCTAGGCTTGTATCACTGAAGTTTAGAGTAAGAGACAATTTGAACAAATAAGATCCTGAGGGGTCTTGACAGAGTGGATGTGGTGGGAGAATCTGGAACTAGAGGTCACTGTCTACAAATTAGGTGTCACCCATTTAAGACAGATGAGGAGACATTTTTTTTCAGAGTCATAAGTCAATTCATCACAAGGTGGTGGAAGTCAGAGTCTTTGAATATTTTTAAGGTAGAGCTAGATAGATTCTTGATGAGCAAGGGGGTGAAAGGTTATTTGGGTGTAGGTAAGAATGTGGAGTTGAGGTTACAATCAAATAAGCCAAGGTCATCTTGAATGGCGAGCAGGCTTAAGGGATGGAGTCGCCTACTCCTGTGCTTAGTATATTGTTTGTTTTTGATCTTGACCAGGGCACTTCGGTTGTTAGGAAAACCAGACTAGTTTAATTAAATAGGGAATGTTTTAAGCAGTGAGTATGATATTGGATAATACGGTACATTCTTGCACCTTGAGGCTAGTGATGGAATGATAGTTGGTGAGAGCCCGAAGTCCAAATGAGCTTTTTTCACTTTATTCCTCTTCCTTCAGAAATGCATCTAGTTTCAGAAATGCATTTGCCATATTTGTTTCAATGGCCACCTTTGATAAATTATTCCATAAACTGTTGAATGGAAAACTTTTTTTATCCTGACTTTTTTCTAAAAATGAGCTTTTGTGCCTTGCTCTACTTTGTTCTCCCTTTTTGTAGCCTTGAAAATGACCTTAAACAGTCCGTCACTCACTCACATGCTTTCTATTTGTCTCATTTGCATTCTCTGTCTTGCATATGTGTTTCTATCACAGTTTCCTTCCCAACAGATCACTCATTAGACTTGGTCTCAATACCTCCCAATGTCAATCTCTCACTGCTGTACTTTGTATATATCAGGTGTATTAAATTTCATTTTGAAAGTGACCTTGATCCAATATCTTGATATATGGTAGAGGCCACATTCAGCAAGTGTTATTTGCACACACTGATGTGCAAATTGATAGGTGCCGTTTTTGGGCTACACCTGATGTGTGCCAGTGACACAGCTAATATCATATTGGTCTTCACTGTTCACTGGAAATCAGCGTGGGATCAATTTAAATGAGGAAAGGGGGAACCTATTTCAAGATCCTTCTGCAAAATACGTGAGGTGGAGCTTGTGTGTGCAAACCTCACTGAAACTTTTCCCTGGACTCTTCCCAGTTATCATCCTCTCCTCAATGCTACTTTTGTATCTCATCTCTGTCTGCAACCACAAGCATTAATCTCTCAATCCCTGCCCTCTGGTCGTCTTTTCTTCCCCAACAAGCTCCCATGTCCAAATCTCTCTTTCTTGGTTCTCCCATTTTCCCCATTACCCTGCCACAAGTCCCTTGACCTGACCCCCAGATCTCCTCTCCCTACATACTTTATCATCTTTGAGCCCTCACACCTCTTTGCTCTGTTCCTCCCTCATTGTAGGTGCTAGTCCTCCACTGATGGGAAGGTGACGACATTGTGTGGGGTGGCTGCTACTGTAGCATATAATGTAAAAGATGTAATGCTGCCATGTTATTAGAGGCAGTGCTTGCGAGATTCCTGTTCCATTCCAGGAGAGACAGCACATCCTCAGCACAGTGAAACTGAGCCACAGGATGTGTTTGACATCCTTGGTCTAAACCTTGAAATTGTAAGATAATGTAAAGATGCATTTGTCACCTGCCATAACATCACATTCGAGTCAGATTGGCTCAAATACTTTTCTGAAACATTTTTTTTGAAAACAATAGCATTAAAAATTAGTGTGTTTGGAATGTATCGATCAAGGTATAGTAAGGGGAAGTATGAATTAGCAATTGAGGAAGATCACAGGAAGGAGAAGTATGAATTGCTAATTGGGAAAAGGCAATCAGAAAACCCCTTTTGGTAAAACAGAGTAAATAGTAAAATCAGCTGCCATCTTGTACTGCCACTAGCCAAAGAGTTGACACTTAAAGAAATCAGACTTTTAATATAAACAAAAGGTACAACAGTCATGTAATTCATATTGTTACGTTTGTCCAAAGAGTTGTTCTGTGTGTTTATTCATGTGCTTACACTCCCTAGAACGTCATCTCCCTCAGTGTAATACAGGACATACAGAGGATGTAGCTTGCAATATTGAATTGTGGCTGCTCAGTGATTGGCTAATCTTGGGGTTGGATATGTATTTTAAAAGCATTTAAATACACCCCTAATTTTCAGATTGGGAAAAACAAAAAAGTCTTTATTCCACATTGCAGCATTCGGTTTAGGAATTTGATTAATTGGGAAAAGAGGGGTGAACATTCTCTGACAGTTGTCATCATTCCATAATTCCATGTGGTGGTCTGCGGGATCTTGATGGATCTTATGTAATCTTGTATGTTAATGCCTTGGATGAAGAAATATAGAGTTACATCAATCACCAAGTTTGCAAATGGCTCAAGTTACATTGCACAATAGGTTGTGCAGATGGAACAGGATGATAAAAAAGTAAACTGCACAAACGGTAGACTTGAGTTCAGTGCGAGGTTATCCACTTTGGATGTGAGAAAGATGAATTGGGGTATTTTCTTTGAGAGACTAGGAGCTGCGGAGGAACAAGAGCATTTGGGTGTCCATATACACGTCACTAAAAGCTCATGCACAAGTACAAAATAAATTATCAAAAAGGCAAATTGGCCACTTGCTCTGGGGAAGTAAAATGATCCCATGATCTTAATGAATGACAACTGTACTAGAGGGCTAAATAGGATATTATTGTTCCTATATTCCCAGAGTTAAACCCCCATTATCAAGGTAATTGGCACTGCTATTTGTTCTCTATTCTCTCATCCCATGTTTCAGTCCCTGGTGTTGTTTCTTCATGACCACAATCTAGAACCTGAACTATCTGCACAGTGCAGGCAATCAGCTGGTATGATAATTGCTCCCCTACCCCACTTTCCAACTATATCTCCAACACTGTTCAGTTGCTGTCTTCTTTTATGTTAAAGTGATGTTTCTTTTACATTTGAAGCCTCCCCCACAAAATGTAAAGAGCACTTAGTTCTGTTTTTTTTAAAGAACAATTACGCAGAAGATGGAAGTCCAACAACAACAAATTGTATGACTCAGGGAGATAAACTTCGTGCCTTGAAGAGTAGGAGACAACCGCGATCAGCAACAACAGGAACATTAAGGTAATGTATATGATTTATGCATCACAAAACTATGTGCAATAAAATCCTAAAAGTGGGCATAAAATATTCAGGAAACTTTAGGGAAGAATTTTGAAGACATTGTCTTGTTGACATTTACATTTTTTAACTTTAGAGTACAATGCCTTTTTTTTTTAGGGCTATCAGATGCATACATTTTGGTGTTAACTCTAAAATGATCAATATTCTTGTATATAAAAAACAATTAGTGGACTGTAAAATTGTCCCTTTACTCAAACTTTTATCATCTGTAAAATGTAACGCCAACCAGTTTTAGATATGGTAGTTTCAACATTGTACTGAATTGCATCAGGTATGTAGTACAGAAACAAGCTATTGAGCTTAACTGGTCTATGTCAGCGTTTATGCTCCACATGAGGTTTCTGTCCAGAGCAGTCCAGGCAGCAGAACCATATCTTCAGGAGCTCGATACACCACTTGACAACTGACCAGGTGGACGCATGTGCCTCTTTGTAGCAGGTCCCGGCAACAGTCTCGGGCCTCCCCACTGGCATCATCAGCGAGTCAGCCTTGCCCTCTATGAGCCATCCCAGCAGCCTCAGGTGGTCCTTGAGCCCGGGGATGTCCGAGCTCTGCGAGATGAAGCCATCGTGCATGCTGCCTGGGTGGCATGCATGCACGTGCATGATGTTCAGAAGGCAGTCACACTATCTGGACGTTGAGTGAATGGAACCCCTTCCAATTGATGAAGGGCATCCCATGGTTGTACAGTTCCCGCAGGGCGACGTGCGTGTTGTCAATAGTCTCCTGCAATAGCATCCCAGTGATGTCAGTGAAGCCTGCAACTCGAGCATCCTCTTGGGCCTGCCCACATCAAATTGGATGTAATTGCCTGCCCTGTCATACAAGGCATCCATAACCTCACAGATGCACTTGTGCAGAGGACTGCGAGATACCACCAAGTTTTCCGTTGGAGGCCTGGAAGGACCCGATGGCATAAACATTGAGGGCCACAATGACCTTTGACCTCCAAAAGGAGTATATAAGAATATCTCCAGAGGTGATAAGGTCAGTGACAAGTCCTGGAACCAATGGCTAGATGCTTAGTCATGAGGTCATGATGTAGGAGGAAGTGCCCAAGAGTTGACGCTCAGCCTCTTGAGTAGACATCAGTGTGCCAGACAACATCCTTGTCATCAGGTTTGGTAACATTGTCCCCCAACCCTGCACAGCTCACTTCAGCCTCCTTCCCAAAATCCACGAATAGGATTGCCCTGGTAGACCCATCGTATCAGTCTGTTCCAGACCCATGGAACTCCCTTCTTCCTGTCCTGGCTCCATCCTCTCTCCTCTTGACCAGTCTTTTTCCACCTATATTTGTGATTCCTCTGATGCCCTATGTAATATCACCTCTGAAGATATTCCCTCCACAGCTTCCAACCTCATAGTTCAAAGAATTATCCTCCGCTATTTGAGTTCAACAACTTTAGATTGTGACTTTGCTCCTGCATTTTGGTTTTTTTTTGATACAAAACAACTTTTGTCC
Source organism: Mustelus asterias (assembly GCF_964213995.1). Classification (NCBI taxonomy): domain Eukaryota; kingdom Metazoa; phylum Chordata; class Chondrichthyes; order Carcharhiniformes; family Triakidae; genus Mustelus; species Mustelus asterias. The sequence continues at coordinate 75,058,298 of NC_135808.1, forward strand.
CAATGCAACACCCCTGCCCTCCGCCCTCCCCTGTGGATAAAATTCATATGTAATTTATCAAGTCCACGAGACTGAGTACTCGAGATTAAGAATGGCTGCAATGATCATCCATGAGCCCAATTGTTTTGATACAAAACTTACAAACAGAAAAAAGTCAAGTTTAAGATATCATGAATAATTCCATCGCTTGGATAGTTCTCCAAAAGTTTTAATACCATTTCCTGGTGAAGTGCATGCCACTTTCCTTTATCATTTTGCAGTCTACCACTTAAAGGAAAGATAGTTACTTAAAATTGCAACTATTTCAGGAAATAGTATGTTTTCATGCACTATTGAATGCTTTGTTAAAATGCAGCAGCTGCACAAATAATTCGTTTTCCTGTCCTTTCATCTTGTTCCCTGAAGTAGGGTTGCACTTTCTTTTTCAGAAAAATTGTTACAATTTGCATAAAGAAGCACAATTGAAGTGGAATAGATGATGTCATTTTCTATCCTTAACATGTTTGCTAATGTTTCTTCAAAGGTGACTACTGTGTACATTGTGGTGATCAAAGAACTGTTCTTAGTCTAATTTCAAAAATAATATAGTTAAGTGATTTAGCAGAGACTAATGATCAGTAGCTCCCATTTTCCTGCTTGGAACGAAGCAACATTTGAATTTTTAATTTTTCTGAATGTCTATTATTCTGAAAATATATTTTAAAATTTATTAACTGTTATTTTATAGGTTAGATGATATGAAAATTCATTCAAGATCTCCTTCACAACCATTCAGGTAAGCAGACATGTTTAATTTTTGTAGTTTTTCCAGGTTAGCTATGTTTTTAAATGAAAATGCAAGTTACCACAAAAAATATAATAGTGGATAATGAGTTGAACTCTTTATTTATATTTTTTTTAAAGTTAGCTACCTCCAACTGGCCAAAGATAATTAAAGCAATGAAATTTCATTTCCAAGTCCTCCAGTTTCCTTCCACAATTCAAAGATATGGATGTTGGATGGATTGGCCATGCTAAATTTCCCCTTGGTGTCCAAAGATGTTTAGGTTAGGTGAATTAGCCATGGTAAATATGCCTGGCATTTCCATGGCATGACTGTTATTTGCCCCATATGAGCCCAAGCCTGCACATTGTCAGGGTCTTGCTGCATTTGGGCATGACTCCAGGGTCATGAACGATGATGAACATTGTACAGTTGCCAGCGAACATTCCCACTCGGACCTTATGAGGGAAAGAAGGTCATTGCTGAAGTAGCCGAAGATGGCTGGATCCAAGGTAATTCTGCAGTGATGTCCTGGAGCTGAGATATCTGACCTCCAACAACCACAATCATTTTCCTCATGTTAGGTATGACTCCAAACAGTGGAAGTTTTTCTATCGACTCCAGTTTTGCCTGGGTTCCTTGTTGGCACACTTGCTCAAATGCAGCCTTGATATCAAAAACAGTCACTCTTGCCTCACTTCAGGTGTTCAGCTCTTTTGTCCAAGTTTGAACCAAGGCTATAATGAGGTCAGGAGCTGAGTGACCCTGGCAGAACCCAAATTGAGCATCTGTTAACAGGCTATTGCTAAGCATCCCTAGCGATAGCCCTGTTGATGACTCCTTCCATTAATGTACTGATGATTAAGAGTAGACTAATGGTGATGGAATTGGCTGGGTTGGATTTATCCTGCTTTTTGCGTACAGAACATAGTGGGCAATTTTTCACATTGCTGGGTAGATGCCAGTATTGTAGCTGTACTGGAGCAGCTTGGCTTGGGACACAGCAAGTTCTGGAGCACAGGTCTTCAGTATTATTACTGAAACATTGTAAGGGTCCATAGATTTTGCAGTATCCGGTGCCTTCAGCCATTTCCTGATACCAGGTGGAGTGAATTGAATTGACTCCAGATTGGCATTAGTGACACTGAGGATTTCTGAAGGATTAAGCATGGAATTTAATCTTCCATGAATCTACTGATGGCAAACAACCCTAGTTCTTTACCACCTTCTCTCAACTGTACATATGATGTCAGACTGCTCTCTGTTTTGAAATCTTGGATCGGTTACAACTTCCGGCCATCAAAAGGAGTGAAGCTATTTTTTTTTTGCCTTGCATAGATGATACTTTCTTATCCTTTATCTCTAATTGCTTCCCTAGTTATTCTGCTGGAACCATCTACAAGATTGACATTTTGTAATCCTGAACTGAGCTTTAAATTCACGCTACACCTATGGCCTCTGATAGAACATGCTGACTTCAGTTTCGCTGACTCTGAAGTCCTTGTATGCCTCTTATCACTTCCAGATTTGACCATACAAATTCCTTGCTTTAGCTTTCCTTTCATGCTCTCCCCTCAACTCCTAGTTTGTCCAAAATGTTGCTTTCCTATTCCGCACATTCTCAATCTTTGGCCAAAGACGCCCACCTTCGCTGATCTCCTTTTGCTTTCTGTTACCTGTCATATTAAATTAACAATCTTTGTCCTTGCCTTTAAAGCCTTCAAAGGTTCTGCCTCACCTAACCCCTGCAAAGTCCTCAAGCCATAACATTTTCTGAATGTTTTATTCCTCTGACTTTCTCCTTTTGTTCATTTCTCTTATTTGCATCATGGTAGATCCATCACTTGTGTTTGATATGCTTTCTTGACCTCAGTGTCCATTCTGCAGCCATGTTTTCTAATACATCAGATGTCTTGCTTCTTGTCTAGGTGACCCATTTTAAGTAGCTACATGTAAAGTGGTTTTATGCCAGAAGCATTGTACAAATTCAATTTTCATTACTATGAATTGTGTTTTTTGCAGAAGGACCAGGGAACTAGGATTTTTAAAAGGGATAGGTTGATTGTTTCTTTCTGGCATGACCATAGGTAAAGCCAAAGAAGATTCTGTTTCCCTTCTTTTCTTCCTCATCCCCTCCAAAGTTCATATGGGATAGCTGCTAGCCTCCACTTGGCATTATCTATTTAAAAAATGGTTTAGAGGTGGATTTGTGAGCCAGTTGATAATTTTAAAATATATATCTTTATATTTGTATCAGAATATGGATGAAGCTGGCAACCTGTAAATATTGTCAATTCTTAATGGCCCAGAGAAGGTGGTGGTTAGCTGCCTTGGACCATTGCTGTGAGACCTTTGTGACTAGAGGTGAACTATGCATCACATTGCTCATCTACATCAGTTGAAGGGAAGATAATCCCCAAGATCTTGCATTATACAAATATCTTTCATGGCTTCAGGTATCACAATGTGCATTGTAGCCAATGAATTACTCTTGAAGTCACTGTTCTAATGTTGGTAACTTAACAGCCAATTTGTATGCAGCAAGATACCACAGGGCAATGTGATCACAACCAGATAATCAGTGTGGATATTTTCTGAGCTTTATTTTTAAACCAGTAAACCTGTAATAAGCTAATGGCTCAATCACATTTTATCAAGCTCAAATTAGAATTTTGAAAAATCCATGGATTGTTCAACAGACTGTCTTTTACTGTTTTTTTTAAGAACATTTGAAAATAAGCTTCAAATAATAAAACAATCTTGCTCTTTAGACTAGGATTTTCCAGCCCGTCACGCTGACAGAATCTTTGGGTCGAGCCCACAGCGGGTTCTCCAAATCAGGACCTGCAAGCTGCCATTAATTTCAGCAGAAGATCCCACCAGTGGTCTCATCTCCTCTGGGGAAAGCCTGCACCTGGAGGGCTGGGAAGTTCCTTTGGCCTTGGTGTTTTTGTTTTTATAAGTTATTTATTATGAAGATCATGTGAATTATCCTGAAGTTTAGTTTTAGAAAAATGAATGCATTGAATCAGAGCAAATAACTACTCTGTTCTTGACTATGGTAATTCAAGGTTTTTTAATTTTGTTGTCTGTTTTAACAGAGTCAATTCTTCAAGTACTAGCCAGGGATCAATGTCACCTCTGAAATCTTCAAAGATCTCGATGAATTACCCAAGTACTAGAAGAATTAGCAGAGGTTCCATGCCCATGAACAGTAATCTCAAAAGGTGAGGTTTTTGACATTACTTTGTTAAAAATACTATCTCAAACTTTTAATTACTTAGCATAGAAACTTAAACATTTCGCCTTCCTTTATCTAAATATAATTAAATTTACTTTCTAAGTTGATTTTTTTTTTCATCTGAAAAATTGATGTTTGGTCTTTTTTAACCTGAATTTTTTTTTAATTTTCCGGAATGTGGCTGTTGGAAGCAAGGCCTGCATTTATTGCCCATCCCTAGTTGCCCTTCAGAAGGTGGTGATGAGCTGCCGCCTTTAACCGCTGAAGTCCGTGAGGTGTAGGTACACTCAGTGCTGTTAGGGAGGGAATTCCAGGATTTTGACCCAGCAACATTGAAGGAATGGCAATATATTTCCAAGTCAAGATGGTGAGTGACTTGGAGAGGAACCTCCAGGTGGTAGTGGTGGTTCCAGGTTTTTGATCATGTCGTTCTAGATGTTAGTGGCCGTGTGTTGGGAAGGTGCTGCCGAAGGAACCTTGATAAGTTCCTGCAATGCATCTTGTAGATGGTACCCAATGCTGCCACTGTTTGTTGGTGGTAGAGGGATTGAATGTTTGTAGAAGGGGCAGTAATCAAGCAGGTTGCTTAATCCTGGATGGTGTCAAGCTATTTGAGTAGTGTTGGAGCTGCCTCATCCTGCCACTCCTGACTTGTGCCTTCTAGATGGTGGACAGCTTTGAGGACTCGGGAGGTGAGTTACTTGCTGCAGGATTCCTGATCATTGGCCTGCTCTTGTAGCCACGATATTTATATGACTAGTCCAGATAACAAGGACACCTATTTCAGACTCCTATTTATTGACTACAGCTCAGCCTTCAACACCATTATTCCCACAAAACTCATCTCCAAATTCTGTGGCCTGGGCCTTGGCACCTCCCTCTGCGACTGGATCCTGAACTTCCTAACTCACAGACCACAACACCGCCTCCAGGATCATTCTGAACACCGGTGCCCCACAAGTTCTCAGCCCCCTACTATACTCCTTATACATCTTTGACTGTGTGGCCAAATTCCCCTCCAATTCGATTTTTAAGTTTGCTGACCGTAGTGGGACAGATCTCAAACAATGACATGACAGAGTACAGGAATGAGATAGAGAATCTGGTGAACTGGTGCGGCAACAAGAATCTCTCCCTCAATATCAACAAAACGAAGGAGATTGTCATCGACTTCAGGAAACGTAAGGGAGAACATGCCCCTGTCTACATCAATGGGGACAAAGTAGAAAGGGTCGAGAGCTTCAATTTTTAGGTCTCCAGATCACCAACAACTTGTCCTGGTCCCCCCAAGCCGACACTACAGTTAAGAAAGCCCACCAACGCCTCTACTTTCTCAGAAGACTAAGGAAATTTGGCATGTCAGCTACGACTCTCCAACTTTTACAGATGCACCATAGAAAGCATTCTTTCTGGTTGTATCACAGCTTGGTATGGCTCCTGCTCTGCCCAAGTCCGCAAAAAACTACAAAAGGATGTGAATGTAACCCAATCCATCGCACAAACCAACCTCCCACCCATTGACTCTGTCTACACCTCTGGCTGCCTTGGCATAGCAGCTGGCATAATTAAAGACCCCATGCACCCCGGACATTCTCCTGCCGGGAAAAAGATACAAAAGTCTGAGGTCACGTACCAACCGACTCAAGAACAGCTTCTTCCCTGCTGCTGTCAGACTTTTGAATGGACCTACCTTGCATTACGTTGATCTTTTTCTACACTCTAGCTATGACTGAAACACTACATTCTGCCCTCTCTTGTTTCCTTCTCTATGAACAGTATGCTTTGTCTGCATAGCGCATAAGAAACAATATTTTTCACTATGTTAATACATGTGACAATAATAAATCAAATCAGTTACGCTTCTGGTCAATGATAGCTCCCAGGACATTGATAGTGGGGAATCAGCGATGCGAATACCATTGAATGTTAAAGGACGATGGTTGGATCCTTTCTTTTTGGACATGGTCATTGTCTGGCACTTCTTTGACGTAAACATTACTTGCCACTTGTCAGTCCAAGCCTGGATAGGTGTTTCTGCATTTGGACATGGACTGCTTCAGTATCTGAGGAGTCATGAATGGTACCGAATATTGTGCAGTCATCGGTGAACATTGCTATTTCTGACCGAAACCACTCAAGGTGGTTGGGCCTCAGGAACTACCCTGAGGAACACCTGCAGTAATGTCCTGGAGCACAATTTTCTTCTTGCAAGGTATGACTCCAACCAGCATTGAGTTTTCCCCAATTCCCATTGATTCCACTTTTGCTAGGGCACCTTGATGCCATACTCAGTCAAATGCTGTCTTAATGTCAAGAGCAGTCACCCTCACCTCACAGCTGGCATTCAGTTCTTTTATCCATGTTTGAACCAACCAGGAGCTGAGTGACCCTGGTGGAATCCAAATCTAGTAGGTTATTGCTGAGTAATTGCCGCTTGATAGTGCTGTTGATGACCCCTTCCATCACTTTACCGATGATCAAGCGTAAACTGATGGGGAGGTAATTGGCTGGGTTGGATTTATCCTGCTTCTTGTGTATAGGACGTACCTGGGCAATTTTCCATGCTGGGTGGATGCCAGTGTTGTAGCTATACTGGAACAGCTTGGCGAGAGGCGTGGCAGATTCTGGAGCTCAGGTTTTCAGTATTATTGTCAGAGGCCGTAGCCTCTGCAATGTCCAGTGCCTTCAGCTGTTTCTTGATATCATGTGGAATGAATCGAATTGGCTGAAGACTGACATCTGTAATGCTGGGGACCTCCAAAGGAGGCCAACATGGATCATCCACTTGGTATTTCTGGTTGAAAATTGTTATGAATGCTTCAGCCTTGTCTTTCGCACAGATGTTCATGGGCTCCTCCATTATTGAGGGTGAGGATATTTATGGGTCTCCTCCTCCAGTAGTTGTTTAACTGTGCACCAACATTCACAGCTGGATGTGGTAGGACTGCAGAACTTGGATCTAATCCTTTGGTTGTGGAAGTGCTTAGCTCTGTCTGTTACTTGCTTGGTGTTAATGATAGAGTGGGGAATATGCTGGGCCTTGAAATTACATTTTGTGGTTAAGTACAATTCTGCTGCTGGTGGCCTGCAGCTTCTCATGGATGCCCAGTCTTGAGTTGCTAGACCCAAGTCCATTCTAATTAGCACAGTCAGCGTAGTGCCACAGAACATGATGGCTGATATCCCCAATGTGAGATGAGATTTAATCTCCAAAAGAACTGTGCAGTGGTCACTCCTAACAATACTATCATGGGCAGAAGCATCTGCAGCAGGCAGGTTGGTGAGGATGAGGTCAAGTATGTCGTTCCCTCTTTGTTGGTTCCCTCACCACCTGGTACAGACCCAGTCTAGCAGCTATGTCCTTTAGGACCCGGCCAGCTCAGTCTGTGGTAGTACTGCTGAGCTACTCTTGGCGATGCACATTGAGGACTTTGTGCCAGAGGAGGTGGTAGAAGCAAGCACATTAGCAACATTTAAGAGGCATCTGGATGGGTACATGAATAGGGAGGGAATAGAGGGATACAGACCGAGTAAGGGTAGGTTTTTTAGTTTGGTTAGGGCATCATGATGGGCACAGGCTTGGAGGGTTTGAAGGGCCTGTTCCTGTGCCGTACTTTGTTCTAAGACCCCCCACCCAGGGTACATTCTGTGCCCTTGCCACTCTGTGCTTCCCCCAAGTAGTGCTCAACATGGAGGAGTGCTGATTCATTAGCTAAAGTGGGGCACGATGCATGGTAATCAGCAGGAGGTAACCTTACCCATGTTTGACCTGGTGCCACAAGACTTCAAGACTCCCAGAGCAACTCTCTCCTGATAGTATACCACTGTGCTGCCGCCACCTCTGTTGGGTCTGTCCTGCAGATGGGACAGAACGTACCCAGGAGTGGTGATGGTGGTGTCTGGGACGTATCCCTAAGGTCTGATTCCACAAGAATGGCTGTATCAGGCTATTGCTTAACTAGCGTGTGGGACAGCTCCATCTGGTTCCGTTCCTTTTGTAGCAGTTGAGTGACTTGCTAGGCCATTTCAGAGGGGACATAAGAGTCGACCACATTTCTGTGGATCTGGAGTCACATGTAGGCCAGATCAGGTAATAACGGCAGATTTCCTTCCCTAAAGGGCATTAGTTAACTAGTTGGGTTTCTTATGACAATCAACAATGGTTTCTTTTAATTGAATTTAAATTCCACCATCTGCTGTGATGGGATTTGAACCTGGGTCCCTAGAGCATTACTCTGAATCTCTAGACTACTAGTCCAGTGACAATACTACTGTCAGTGATGTTTGGTTCTTGATATTCAGCTTTGCTCTTGAGTGTGTTTTAGAAATAGAACAGGAAGGTTTCTGATTCAACCCCCGATTTCTATGGTCCACCTGAATGTGGTTGTAATGGGGTGCAATATTAGTTTCCCAGGTTTGAAAGGGCAGCAGAGGTATGAATTGACAAGCCAGAATTCCTGCTCTAGTACTGTCCAAAAACCAGTTTAGTTTAGGGCATAATTAAGTCAATTCACAATAGTCTAAATGGCAAATTGACAATTCCAGACTCTCCAGCTCGCATGCAATGAGGCTACATCGACATGGTATCAGAGTTCAGAAAGTTCCTGTGTGATTAGATTCTAGTCAAGGATTAAAATGGAAGAAAGAAAAACATAGATGAGTTTGCAACTCCAAATTGGTTGACATAGTTTCCAGTGCATTTTTGCAGTTAACCCTGCCACTGTATTTTTGCTGTCGTGTAAACCTACATATTGAAATAGTTTTATATTGACAGCTCATTTTACTTCTCAATATCTCTAAAGCACTTCACATGCAATATATTATTTGGAGTATTATTACTTTCACTGTGTGGGAAAACATGTTTTGATACAAAATGTGTACACATGTAGGATTAGGTTTGTATAACCTCATCCGCAGAAGGACATTGTTGTGTCTCATGTGAGTTAGCCAAATGGAATAGGGGAAGATCACTTATGGACACTGTCCCTACAGAAACTTTCAGTGATCTTGTTTTCCCTTTCTCAACTTCTCTGCCCACTTCCCACATGCTGTGCACAAAAAAATAGACTTCCAGAATTAGTCATATATCCATTTCATTTTTTCCCTCATTTTTAATAGCAGTTACATCATGGAAGATTGTACATCATGATCTTTTGCAAAAGTGTTCTTTTTAAGTTTAAATGTCAGTTTTGCCTTTTGAGAGCTTTTGAGTTTATCAAGATAATTAATGGCTGCTTCCTGAGCAAGGTTTTAATTTTTTTGTTTGAAATTTATTCATTAGGATCTGTTAACCTGATTTTATTTGGCTTTGGTCAGTAATCCTCAGTTTGAGCTTCGTTAGTCTGTGGAATTGTCTTCCACAGAAAAACAGTGGAGGCTGAGTCGCTGAGTTATATTTTTGATGGGAGTTGAGTGTTGTGCGGGGAAGATGGGTAAGTGGAGTTGAGACCGCAATTCAATCAGCCATGTCCCTATCGAAATGGAGGAGTAGGCTTGAATGACCAAATGGCTGCCTACTGCTCCTAAATCCTCAATTCTTATTTACTAAACTCAGGAGTCAATCCATCTTTTTTGGTGAGTATTAAGGCAAATTGAAAGAAATAAAATTAAAAATACCCTTGAGGTATATTTTTAAATTTTGTAACTTTGTTTTCCCTTAAATGTTGCTTATGATAGTTGCAGGTTTTCTCATTATGATGGATTTACTTTGAGCTGTAGATCTTATTAATGCCTGAATAGCTGTCATTGCCTTTTTCTAGAAACCACATTTCTCAATGGGGCTGTCATAAATGTGACAGTTAAATAGTATAGTTTAACACTTAAAAATGTATATAATAGTGACCTGCATGTATAGCTATTGAATTTAATGATTAAGTTTAAGAGCCTAAAATGTTCGTGACCAAATTTTATAAAACCACTTTTTAGCATGCAACAGTATATTTCAATGTCTTTTCCTCATGCATGGCATTTTTGTTTCTTCATAAATGTATTTTTTTTCCATGTATATTATGTCCTGTTTTCCCCATTATCTGTTTCCATTTAGCTTCTCCGTAAACTCCAGGCTAGGCAGTTCACTAGGGAATCTCTATGCTGTCCTTGATGAAACCGAGAACGCTATGACATCAATTCCTAGGACAAGTTTTACATCTGGTTATCCCTCCTCCAACCAGCTGTATAGCAGTTCGCAGCTTCCTGCGAGATATTACCATGAACTGAACAACAACTACCACAGCAAATACAACAGTGGCACTACCTGCAATATTCCCATCAATAATTGTACCAGCCCGAAGGATGATTACAGCGGTAGATCCACCTGCAGTGGCCTTGGTCCTGTCACCATGCGATACCTAAGCCGTTCACACCCCGTAAGTTTGTGCTCTTGCACTTTCCAAGCTGTCATAAAAGATGTTTATGATTTTGCCATGTTTGAGGTGGAATGGGACCTTGTGTAACTTAATGGGAGTGACTGTACCAGGACTAAAGGGTAAAAAGTTGCTTACATCAGAATTCTATAAGGAATATGCTTGTCATGGCTTAACTGATCTCAGCCAAAGCAGCCGTGGAGGTATGATAATTTACCAAATTTCCACACCTGATTATTGTCCACTGACTACAACTGGAAATGTGGATATCAGTAATGACAGAATTGGGCTCCACAGTATTGCCTCTGAAGTCAGATGGCCTGCTAACACTCATCATCAAGCTCACACAAGGATTCGATATCAAAGAACTACTGAAATCCATGTCAAGTGCACCCCAGTAGAGAGTTTGAGAACATGGACAAAATTGGGAAGGGAGATATTAAAGATCAGGACTAATAATTTTACTTCCATTGGGCGTTTTATTCTGCTTTGCTTCACTGATTTCTATCTCACTATTGTAGTTTTATATCACAGCACTTTTTAATAGAATGGAAATTAAGTTACACTTCTCTCTTTAAACAGTTACTGTAGATAGTGGTAGGCATCGAGTGCGGTACACTCATAATTTAATGGAGGTACTTCTGTTATATATTCTAGCTCAAGAAGCTGCTTTAGGCAATTGTCTTTGTAGATTGAAGATCAAGTATGACAGTCTAAATATACTAAATAGATGCAAAAAGGTTTGTAAAGACCCACTCAATTCAAGGAGAGAAATATCTTGCATCAAATTGTTCTTTTACTTTGTTGAGCTGTCTTCTGTGAATATAGTTCTGGTTGAAAGAAATTATATGCTGCTCATTTTTCAGGGAATCATCAATTCTTGGATTGACTGCTTCAAACTGTGTGAATGATTTGACAATTGTAAATCTCCAAAATATATAGCCGTCAAATCATTTTATATGTAAAATAGAGGGAGGTCAGTTCATAATGCTATCCATACTCTAGAAAGATATTCCCAAGATTAAATGCAATATTTCTGTTGATTATGTACTAAAAGTCATGTAAATGTCTAAAGTTATTTAACACATTCTGAATCATGTTTTTTTACATCACATTTTTCTTTAATTTCAGAAAAAAATCAATGAATGTATTATTCATTTATTTTAAGTCATCAACCTTTTGGTGGACATGTGATCTGTTGTCTCCATCATAAGGTTTTATGGCTTGAAGCCTTAGATATTCTTCCATCACCATTGTTTTCCACTAGAAATAGAATACCACTTATCACAATTTATCATGCTTGTAATCTAGTATCTTACTAGGTGTTTGAAAGCATTATTTATGAAAAATGCTTATACTTTGCTTTTCGTGCATAACAGCTGCTATTCAAGTAGGAGTTGGAGATTTGCTTGGAAGTGGATTATTCCTCCGGGTTCAGTTTTGCAGCAACATCTATTCTGGCTTTGTCGTCTTTTCGCATCATTTTGGCCTTGCTAAAAGCTTAATGTGGGCTGAATCAAATGAAACATACTATACATTTTCAAAGTTTGTGTTGCTTGCACCCATAACAATCTTATGCTGGAAAATCTGCAATCTTTTATATTGATTCAAATCCTCTCTACCCGAAGCTGTGCCCACCCACACAACCTGGCCACACACTCAGTCTGAAGGGTGAGTTTCCAACAGTTGTCCATTCATGGAGTTTTGTCACGTGCACATGCATCTGTGGTTATATAATGCAACCTGACCTACAGTGACCAACAGTCAATTAAAGTCATTGACCAAGGTTGGTTTATCCTGCTGCAGCAGTTGGTTTAATTTCCGGTATAATTCAATCATTTTTCTGATAGCACGAGTAGGGAACTCCTAGCTCCTGTGCTTGCTGATATTTATTAGCTGCCAGTCAAGCAATGTCTTGATTTTTTAAATTCTCATTCAGTTTCAAATCCCCCTGTATCCTTGCCCCTCTATGTAATCTCCTCCAACTCTCCCAAGATTTTTGGGCCCTTCTAATTTTGTGCTTTCCCAATCATAATTGCTGCACTATCCATGGCCTTGTCTTCACTTGCCTACTCCTCAAGCTCTGGAGTTCCCTGCATATCCCTCTCTCTCTTGTTTTAAGCTCTTCCTTAATGTTGTATTTTCTTTTGATGGCCTGAAGTGGTCATTCCAATTGATTAAGTTGACTACAATGAGAACTAATTTTCCATGCAATATTATTCATATTTCTATGGTGCAGAAGTCTGTAGTACCTATCATTTTGACAATAATGAAGAAAATAAATCCCACACAACAACGAAAACCGTCTACTTTGTGCATTTGCTGTGATAAAAGGGTTAAAGTGCACATGTATACATACCCCATGTGAATGTGTATTGAGATTGTGCCACATGACTGCCTAGTGCTCTTATTTATTCCTAATCAAAAGTGCAATTCACATGACTAATGAATTGAACAGCATTGCTTCAAGCATTAGACTTGTTAAAATAAATTGTACGAAACCTTTCACTCATACAGTAATATTTTCTTGAGACTTTGTCAGGTTTAAGTTTCTGCATTGTCCTCTCTTTTTCATTATTTTTATATGCAGCTTGTAAAATATGTTATGTCACTGAAGACTCTGGCTCCAGTGCATCTGTCATTCAGGTACATTGCCATCTGAGCATTTTTTTAAAAACTGTTCTACCGTTGGAAAGTGTTCAGGTGTAAACTTGTCCTGTGTATTTTGTTTTATAGAACGTATTATTTGTTTTGCAGAATCTTTGCTTCCTGTACTAAAAAGAATGGATGATTGCTGAGGCAGATTTTTGATTTGTTTGGCTGTAAAACCTTGAGTAACAATACGGGTTATAGGATTTATTTGTGTTTAATATAGTAAAGACTCATTCTACTTATGCCATCTTGCTGCTAATGAGTGTTTCTCTCTGCTCTGTTTGCAATACCACTACATAGTTATCTAACGCTTTCACAAAATACTGTAATCTATTAGCTCATTCTCTGGTTCCAGTTGGGCTCAGCTTTCCTACCTTCCACTTAGCATAACAGTAGAATTCATTTCTATGCAAGAGGAATGTTAACTATCTGTCTTCACTGTAATCATTTCCATGCTTTGTTACATGTTTGGATTTTTAAGTTGTGTTCCTTTAGTTTCAGCATTGCTACCCACTCTCAGGATTACAATTTGTGCCTCTAAAAGCCACTGTGACATTAAGTAACCAGTAGCTATGCAAGTTTAGCAATACCATGAGGTCTCAGCCCTTGTAACTACTTGTTCTACTTTATGTATTATGTGCCACCTCTTCTCTTTAACTGGCAGCTAAAAGAATAGCCATCAGACTATGATTCAGGCTGTAAAATTAGGCAAGTTTTCTTTCTTTCAATAAAAGAGAGACTTCATTTATATTAGCATGTTTCACGACCACCAGACATCTCCACCTGCTTCATAGCATATGAAATACTTTTGGAGAATAGTAGCTGAAATGGAGCAGCCAGTTTGCGCGCACAATCCCACAAACAGAAATGCAATAATGACCAGATAATCTGTTTTTGCAATGTTGATTGAGGGATAAGTGTCGCTATGACACTGATAACAAATCTGCTCTTCAAAATAGTGCTGCAGGATTTTTTACATCCATCTGAGCAGGCAGATGGGACCTCACCACTTTAATGTCTCATCAGAAAGATGGCACCTCCAATAGTGCAACACTTTCTGCACTGGAATGTCAGCCTTGATTCCCCCCCCCCCCCCCCCCCCCCCCCGCTCCTCTGGAGTGGAATCTAAACTCAGAACCTTGTGACTTAGTCAAGAGTACTACCAACTGAGCCACAACTGGCATTCAAACAGCATAAACCTATAAATAAGCACACCAAGACAAATGGCTTCCTTTTGTGCTATATCATTTTTAGTCTATGAAATGGAGCATATATCCTTCAGTATTCTCTTCTTGTGTAAAAGAAACACTCCCTCTTGTGCTAACTTCAACATAAAATTGGCCAGTGGAAAAAACAGTTGCTACTTATGTAGTTCTACTGTACCATTGAGCCTTTTGTCGATTTTTAAGTTGCTCTTGGTGAACTGAATACAGGTAGTCAAGTATGAGTGCACAATCAGAAGCTCTAGGCTAGTGTGCTTGCCCTTCACAAAGGGATTGCAAAGAATTATAGATTCTCACTCTGTCCTGGATTTGACTTGTATCTTTATTTAAGGTATTGCAGTCAGTCAAATGTTTACCTTAAACATCCCTTTCTTTTTATTATTTGATCCCCTTCTAAGAAACTGACCACTGATCAAACTTTGATTGCAAAAGATTATCTCTTGTGCCCATAGCATATTTAACTATGGTGATTCCCAAATAAACCGCCTTTAAACTCATTACTTTTAGCATATTATTTGTATTCTGATTGCAGAGACAACTGAACACTAACCAATTTTAATCCTATATGCTGTTACCAATTTATGTTTTGTTAGACTTTGTATTTGCTTGTGCTTTAAGAATGAGCTAATTAAATGAATGAGGAAAGGTGAAGCAAAACTGCTCCTGTTTGAGGATATTAAGTTTCAATCATTAATGAAATTACATTATATAGTTCAGAAACACAATTGCTGTTGTTGCTCATTTTAGATGTAATTATAAAGGATTTGCTTAATTAGTAAATGTAACTAAGACGCCTAAATACCTTAATTAGTATTATCTTGCCTCTCCCTTTCCCATTTTTCTTCAATTTCCCTTCTCAGTAGAAGTTACTGATTTCTTACCACGGTATAATTTCAGAGTTGGCAGATATCCGTGGGATACCCAAGCAGCTGTTTAACAATTGGATATTTGGGGATATCAAAGCCAAGTCCTGTCATTTCCTTGTCCAACGTCCATTTTTATGCACAGATTCCTGAGTGACTCAAGCAAGAGTTCTTTCCATTTTTAAAAAAAATTCCCCATCTCCTCTGTCAGCAATTCCATCCAGGGTATTGAGACTGATTAATTATACAGTGCCCCTAACACTGAACCTGGCTGGAATTGATATTGGGATCAAACTGTAGGCCTTCCTGGTATGTGAGATTGTACTGAGTGATGAGGATAACCAATACATTCTTGATGTTTATGCGAAGCGTGAACTACTTCTTTAATATACAGTACATTGATTTCATTCGATCACTATCATCTGCTTTAATTTTTCCTATAACATCCAGTAGAAATGTAAATGTTCTTAGCTGAAGTTATTTTTCTTTTGCAGTCACTTCAATCTGAATATGTTCAATACTAAAGCATCCCTACTTCGCTGAAAATGGAATATATTGTGGCTGAAAAAGCAAAGAAACTGAAGTGAAGACTAATCTTCCTGGGCTAGAAACTAGACAACCTTAATGTTTAAAGATTTGTAAATGGCCAGTAATTGCTGCATTGCATTGGCAGTACTTTTGAGAAGGACTTTTTTGCAGTTTGCATCCAGTATTGGGAGCTGATAAATCAAAAGTAATGCAAAACTTTAAGATTCCAGTTGATGGCTACTTTTTTTTTGTTGTACTGTTATTTATGGGAATTTAACGTTTAAAATTTTAAAACGACTAAAATGTAACTATCATGTGATGCTTGGCAGCTGCAATTCTTTGTGTTGTTTTACCAGCACCATTCTCACCAGTAGTACAAATCCTTGTGTCACAAGCTGGTTCATGGTGTTACAGGTCTTGGTGATGGTGCTGAGGTAAGCAATCGACAGCTCGTTGTTAGTGCAAATAAGGCCAGGCTTTATAACTTTGGACTCTTGCAAAGAACCCTGTGGTGTCCTGAATGAAAGTTAAATTTTGGGCGTGAGCCACTTAAAAGGTGTGTTATAGAAAAGGACATGTGGAAAGAGCTTCTGTACCTGTTTCACAGCTTTAAATTGTAACCTAGTAGCTGTAGCAGTGGAGATTAGAGGCCCAGGAATCTGGAAGTTTGAGTTCTAGTTTCAGCTGTCACCTGCACTTTCGGCACTGATTGTCACTCATTCTAACCAAGTTGTTTAATGAAGTATCTTGTGCCAACAATATCTTTCATCTTGTGCCTGGAGAGGCACTCACTGAAGGAAGCATTGATGTTGGCTGTGAGGAAGTCCATTGTTCAAACTGCTGCAGCCTTCTGGCCAAGTAAAACAAACCCAAAAATTGGGCATTGGGATAAAAGGAAGAATGAGGTTTAGTGTAGAAAATGAAATTAAATATGAACATAAACTATGATCCCAAATTCGATGGTCAGAAATCGGTGATGGCTTATTTTCTCCTATTGTTTAGAAGAGTACTCGAATAAGAACACAATATAACGTTTTAAACATTTCTGATGCAGTTGCATTTTAAATACAAAAGATGGTTATATACAGCTTTTTTAAAAATAAAAGGCTGAATTTACAACTGTTAAACGGTCACACCAGGTCCTATTTTGAACTGTTAGTTAAAATATAAAAACATCTCTCAAACCTATTGTAAATGTACAGCTATGTTTTAATGTAAAGTGTGAAATTTGACACTTGTATGCAAAGTCAACTTGGATTTATTTTTGGTTCCAAGACCAGCTTTATAAATTTTTTAAATTATTTTCATTTTGATAGATATATATATTTGGTATCCTAAATAAAAGTATTGTGCTTTCCCTCTTCATCCCAGTGTTCTAATGTATTGACATTTCAGTGCTATGGTAAAAGTACCATTCAGGTAATGGTGATAAAATTCAAAAGTAACTTTCTTTAATCTGTTCTTTATAAACTGTGTATAATTCAAAATATGGAAGTTTTGACAGCATTGTATAATATTTTTTCAGTAATTCGAAGTCTATAATGTCCATATTTTGAAATAAATTACTTCTGTTGATAAAGTGACAGCTATTTGTAAAGATACTTCAGAAAAATCCATTAAATTGGTAGTTTAAACTAACCAGGTCTCTTGGAATGTGTGAGGCAAAGCCTTTTGATTTTTAAAAATATTGGTTTTAAAGAAATATTTTGTAAATTAACTTGAACAAAATCTTGTTTGTAGTGTTATCAATATATTAAAAGTATTTTAATATAATTGCAGCTGTCAAAAGAATCATTGTGAAGAGTTTGTTTATAGTATACTTATTGTAATATTTGCTGTTTGAAATGATGGTTGTACATTTTAACAGTACATATGGGCAGCAGAAATGTTTTGTCAAGATTCTACCTCTTGAAAAGTTATGTTTGGAAGATATAGAGCTTAAAAGCACATATATTTTTCATGCTGTGTATAACAGAGTTTTTAAAATGTTTATACTTATCTTTCTAACTATAGGCCAGTATTCCTTTAATTGTATCCAAATAATTAAAGTTTCATTTCAATTATTAAGTAAATGTGTCCTGTGTTTACTTTTGCTGTTTCATTAACACTGTCTACTGTTGGCTACTATCTTTAGAATTTCAGTGAATAAATTTAGTTGCCTGGAAATCAATTGCAGTGATGTATATTCATATCATTTAATGAGGTCTGGTACACTGCAGCCTTGCTAACTGCTTGGCCTAGGTAATTCAACCCTCCAGCCTGTTCCACCATTGACGTAGATCATGGTTGATCTGTAGTATCTTAACCCCATCTAACCTTCATGGTCTTAATACCCTTGTCTAATCTATTATCCCACTTCTAAAATTTTTGTTCTTTCCATATTTTTGAGGCTATGCTCCTTTTGGTCTGAACTTTAATATAGCAAAATGTCCAAAGGTATTGCACAGGAACATAGTCAAATATTGATAGAGCCACAGAGATAGTAGTTTAAAAGGTGATCAAAAGGCTGGTTTTAAGAAGCTTCTAAAGAGGAGAAGCCAGCAAGTTCAGGGAGGAAATTGCAGAATTTGGGACATAATACAACTATAGAATTGGAAGGAGGTGGCCACTGAGAAAGACAGGCATGATAGAGGATTTTGAACACAGATGAGAATTTTCTGGGAGCCAATGTAAGTCAAAGTGGTGATAATTGAACATGATTTTGTGCAAGTTAGGATACAGACTTTAGAGCTTTAATTTCAGATTAAATGAAGTTTATGGATGTTAGAAACTAGATTGGACAGCTGATGGGATGAGATGGAGGTGAACTGTCATGGTGATGGAGAGGAAATAACAGATGGAGCTCTGGAGGAATACAGAGAGAGTAAGAAAGAACTCAAACGGGGAGTTAGAAGGGCAAAAAGAGGTCACGAAATGTTCTTGGCAGATAGGATTAAGGAGAATCCTAAGGCATTTTATTCATATGTTAGGAACAAGAGAGTTGTCAGGGAAAAAGTCAGACCTCTCGGGGACAAAGGAGGGGAATTATGCTTAGAACCCAAGGGAATAGGGGAGATCCTAAATGAATACTTTGCATCGGTATTCACAAAGGCGAGGGACTTGTTGACTGGGAGTGTCTCAAAGGGAGATGTTGACCCGTTAGAGAGAATCTCCATTACAAGGGAGGAAGTGTTAGGTTTTTTAGGTAACATTAAAACTGACAAATCCCCAGGGCCTGATGGCATCTATCCTAGACTGCTCAGGGAGACAAGAGATGTAATTGCTGGGCCTCTGACGGAAATCTTTGTCTCTTCATTGGACACAGGTGAGGTCCCTGAGGATTGGAGGATAGCGAAAGTGGTACCGTTATTTAAGATGGGTAGCAGGGATAACCCGGGTAATTATAGGCCAGTGAGCTTGACGTCCATGGTAGGGAAGTTGTTGGAGAGGATTCTTAGATACAGGATGTATGCGCATTTAGAACGGAACAATCTCATTAGTGACAGACAGCATGGTTTTGTAAGAGGGAGGTCGTGCCTTACAAATTTGGTGGAGTTTTTTGAGGAAGTGACAAAAACGGTTGACGAAGGAAGCGCCGTGGATTTCGTCTATATGGATTTCAGTAAGGCATTTGACAAAGTCCCTCACGGCAGGTTGGTTAAGAAGGTTAAGGCTCATGGGATACAAGGAGAGGTGGTGAGATGGGTAGAAAACTGGCTTGGCCACAGGAGACAGAGGGTAACAGTTGAAGGGTTCTGTACTGGGACCTCTGCTATTTGTGATATATATAAATGATTTGGAAGAAGGTGTAACTGGTGTTATCAGCAAGTTTGCGGATGACACGAAGATGGCTGGACTTGTGGATAGCGATGAACATCGTCGGACAATACAGCAGGATATAGATAGGCTGGAAAATTGGGCGGAGAAATGGCAGATGGAATTTAATCCAGATAAATGCGAAGTGATGCATTTTGCAAGAACTAACGTAGAGGGGAGTTATACAATAAATGGCAGAGCTATCAAGAGTATAGAAACACAGAGGGACCTAGGTGTGCAAGTCCACAAATCCTTGAAGGTGGCAGCACAAGTGGAGAAGGTGGTGAAGAAGGCATTTGGTATGCTTGCCTTTATAGGACGGGGTATAGAGTATAAAAGCTGGAGTCTGATGTTGCAGCTGTATAGAATGCTGGTTAGGCCACATTTGGAGTACTGCGTCCAGTTCTGGTCGCCGCACTACCAGGAAGACGTGGAGGCGTTAGAGAGAGTGCAGAGAAAGTTTACCAGGATGTTGCCTGGTATGGAGGGTCTTAGCTATGAGGAGAGATTGGGTAAACTGGGCTTGTTCTCCCTGGAAAGACGGAGAATGAGGGGAGACCTAATAGAGGTGTACAAAATTATGAAGGGTATAGATAGGGTGAACGGTGGAAGCTTTTTCCCAGGTCGGAGGTGACAATCACGAGGGGTCACGGGCTCAAGGTGAGGGGGGGGAGGTATAACTCCGATATCAGAGAGACGTATTTTACACAGAGTGGTGAGGGCCTGGAATGCGTTGCCAAGTAGGGTGGTGGAGGCAGACACACTGGCATCGTTTAAGACTTACCTAGATAGTCACATGAGCAGTCTGGGAATGGAGGGATACAAACGAATGGTCTAGTTGGACCAATGAGCGGCACAGGCTTGGAGGGCCGAAGGGCCTGTTTCCTGTGCTGTACTGTTCTTTGTTTTCTGTTTTGTTGAAATGGGATCAAAAACTGAAGTCTGGGTCCAGAAAGATATTAAGATAGTTGCAAATAGTCTGGTGCAACCTGAGAAGGTGCCCAGGGAGAAAGATGGAATTAACTATTCATCAGATGAACTCTTTACTATATTTTAGATTATGCATTGTGACAATACTATGCCTTTAAGAACTGTGTTTGTCATGTTCTTTGTGCAGGATCTGTTTTAGCAGTTTTTTAAATTACCAATGCCATTCTGTCTATATCTTGAATTAGAAGCGAAAGAGAGAGTAGCAAAAGCGAAGAAGGCAGTTGCATCAGAAATAGTAAAAGGGAGGAACAATGAGCAAAAGAATTGAAACTGCTTGAATTACAGACAGGTCAAAAAGAAAGGAAAAGAATAGCCTGAGCAGAAGAAAATGAGAAAGCAAGAATAGCCCTGGCAGAATGAAGAAAAAGAGAAGGATTTTGAACTTCAGAGAGTGGCACTGAAAAGTAAATGTCAACTTAAAATGGCAGAGGTTGTGAAAGTTGTGAATAGTGATGAAGACAGTGAGGTAGAGTGAACACGTCGTAGTCAAAGGCCTGGTGGGGATCTGTTTAAATATGTCTAAGCATTGCCATGGTTTGATGAGAAGGATGTAAAAGCCTTTTTCATTTCATTTGAGAAAGTAGCTAAACAAATGACATGACAATTGACCATGTGGGTATTGTTCATTCAAACAAAGGTGGTGGGTAGAGCTAGTCTGTGTTACCATCCAAGGAGGTATCTAGGGACTATGATGACGTGAAAGAAAACTATCTTGAGTGCATATGAACTAGTGCCAGAAGTCTACAGACAACGGTTTAGGAATCTAATGAAGGAACCTAGTCAAATGTGCATAGAATTTAATTTTGACAGGTCGATAAGGTCCTTGAAAATAGACCAGATGTTTGATGCTCTTGGGAAATGGTTTTGTTTTCAGAGTTTAAAAATTCACTTCCTAAAATAGTGAAAACTTGTGGAAGAGCAGAGGATTAAAACTGAGATTAGCAGCAGAAATGACAGATGGTTATGAGTTTGTTCATAAATCAATGTTTGGTTTCAACCTGAGGGATAGAAACAGGGGAAATGTGAAATCCTCAATTGGTGAAGGAGATCTCCTGGGAGATGGTAAAGATTATTTACCTCAGGTTAATAAGGAAACACAGGAGGGTGGAAGAGAAAAAAAAAACACGTTTTCACTAATAAAGTAGAACACAAATTTGCATTGTTGGTGGTTTTAAAAAAGCACTGGGAAGACAGACATGGCGAAACAGGATAAGCCAGTGGGGTTTGTTAAGTGGTAAAAGAAACTGCTTTTGAAACTAGAGGGGCAAAATAATGTACAGCCTGGTCAAAAGTTGGTTGATAATGTTACCAGATCTCTAAAGAATTTACTTGTGTGGGTAAGGTTTACTCGTGTACCAGGAGGAATAGTTAACATTTTAAGAGATGTAGGAGCAAGTCAATCTTTGGTGAGAAATGAGGAGGTATGTACTTCAGAAGGAGTATTACCAGAAAGGTGGTAATATGTGAAATTCAGGGTGAGAAGAGCAGTGTTCCATTATATAAGGTGAGGTTGGAGGGTCCAGTGAAGCATGGTGAAGTGGTAGCAAGAGAAATTACCTTGTCCAGGAATATAGTTTACCTTGGGTAACGATACAGCTGGATCACAGATGGGAGTGATGTCTACTGTGACTGAAAAGCCAGTGGAAAATCAAACAACTGAGTTGTTAAAGGAAGCATATCCTGGGATTTTTCCTGATTGTGCAGTAACAAGCTCACAAAGCCACAGGTTAAGACAAGAGGGAAAATCAAAGAGTGAAGATAAAGAAGTTGAAGTTCAGTTATCAGAAACTATTTTTGATCAAATGGTTGGAAAAGAACAAGAACAGGTGGAGCATGAGGTGGATATTTTTAGTTCAGGAAATTTAGCAGAATTGCAACAGAAAAATGTAAAGATAAAACAGTTGTATCAGAAAGCATACACAGAAGAATGAGTGTATACCAGAATGTTATTACCTTAAAGATGATGTCTTCATGAGGAAGTGGAGACTTTTACATATTCTGGCGGATGGGGAGAAATTGAATTTGTATTACTGGTCGGTTATAGAAAGGAGGTGTTGTGGGTAGCACGAGGTACCAGTAGAAGGTCATTTGGGAGTGAGGGCAAACTAGAGCAAAATTAGAAAAAAACATTTTTATTGGCCTGAACTGCATAAGGATGTTGAATTTTGCCACACATGTCGGGTAATAGGAAAATCTCAAGTGGTGATAAAACCAGCATCTTTAATACCCATTCCAGCAATTGCAGAACCTTTCATGTGGGTCTTAATTGATTGTGTAGGACCCATCCCTAAAATGAAAAGTGGGAATCAACATTGGTTAACCAGAATGGATGTGCCTACTGGATTTCCAGAGACCATTCCATTACACAATATTACAGCTAAAAGGATCAAGGAAGAGTTACTTATTTTTTTACTAGATACAGACTACCCACAGAAAAGAACAAATTTTACACCGAAGTTAGCCAAGGAGGTTATGGATAGATTAGGAGTAAAATAATTTAAATTATCTGTGTACCATCCAGAATCACAGAGCATTAGAATGGTGGCATCAAACTTTAAAGACCATGTTGAGTGCCTATATTCAAGATTATCCAGACGATTGGGATAAAGTAATTCCATTTGTACTCGTTGCAATTAGAGATGCACCTAATTAATCAACTAAATTCGGTCCATTTGAATTGATTTTTGGTCATGAGGCAAGAGGATCACTTATATTGATCAGATCAATTAATGAATCAGCTTTGAGACTACATTATTGGACTGTCAGATTTTAGGGAGAGATTAAATGGAGCAGGTGAGTTGGCCAAAAGCATGTAAAATGGCACAGCATGTGATGAAACAGGAAGCAGATAAATAAAAAAGATTATAGTTTTGCGAGCAGGGATAAAGTATTAGTGTTACTACAGTGAACCTTTAAAAGCACCTTTCTACGGTGAACCTTTAAAAGCAAGGTTTAGAGGGCCTTATCAAATCGAAAAGAAATTGAGTGAAGTGAATTATTTAAGAGCACCAGATAGAAGGAAAACTCGTGTGTCATGTGAATCTGCTCAAACGGTATTTTGATAGGGACTTTGATAGGGACGGAAGGCAGAAGAAGGATGTGTTAAGTGGTTACAACTCACCGAGTGAAGAACCAAATCCAGATGATTTTGAATTTGACATTCCTCAACTTCCTCATTATCTAATTTAATTTATCAGAAATTGGAATAAGTTATCTTCCAGACCTGAAAGAGTTATTAAAATCACATGGAAAATAAGTTGCCTACTGAAATAGTGATTTTAGGCAATATTGTTTTTCAGAGTGTTACAATCAAAATCTTAAACCTGAAATCTTGTGGTATCATCCTTTCACCCATTCACTGGAAGTTCCAATTTATTTTTAAAAGTTGTGGATCTCTATTGTACGATAGAGATAGCACGGTTAACGATGTTCATACACTTGTTCCAACCCAGCCATAAATATCCACGCTGCGTAAAATGAAATACTTTTGGCAGCTACCACTCCCTCTCTGGTGTTAACAAAGTGACTGCGCTTCAGGTCAGAAGAGGGACAGATTAGATGAAGGGTGAACTTTGCTCTGTGCGTGATTTTGTTTTGCATTTCCGTGTGCTTAAATCCGTTCCCACAACGGCTTGTTTTGTTCTGTAGCCCTCCATCCATGCAAGTTTGGGACCTTTGCCGTCAGTCTGTATTCGAACCAAAGTCCCAGAGGTGACAGGGTTTTCATTGGGTTGGGTTATACCAATTGAAATCTATGGGAGGAATTTGAAGCACTTGGTTGATTTCTTCAAGGGCGCAACTACCAAACTCTATCGGGGCCAGCGTTTTTTTTAAAATTCCCACATTTGACAGGAGTATGTGTAATTGGGCAAGCCACGACCTCCCCGTAATTTAAATGTTTACTCCATTCTTAAAGCTACAAAGCCAATATGCAGAGTGGACCGGGCAGACCCGAATCCATTCCTTGCTCCAAACAACAAATTCAGGTTGAATCCAATTCATGGTCCCCACAAGAGAGACAAACAAGATCACTTGTCACACTTGGTCTGTTAGTTGTTAGATAATTCTATGTTTACTCGGTATACAAGAATATACTCTTAATTAGCATCTGAAGATGAGTACATTAAATTGCTGATACTCTTATTTGGCATCTGACACACATGAAGGTCTGACTTAAAAATGATAAGTTACTGTAGTGTTGCTGTCATAATCTGATAGAAGGTTCGCCACTTGGCTACATGACACCAACGCTTTAGAGTTTCAGTCGTTGCATTCGCCTCATCTACCGAGGCATTCGTGTGGCTTAGCACTGCAGTGCAACCAATTTTACACCCGACTAATGAATTCAATAGTTATATCACAAGGACATTTACCATTGCGATATTATAAAGGTGGACGGGATGGAAATGTCTTGCTGCACAGTATGACTTGCAGCTCTCCGTCCTGGCAACGATGCATCATTTATCTGCAAAGTGTCCTTTCCTGCCTTAGTAATTTACTTGTTTGTTTTTCAGGTGGAACCTGAATCACTCCATGGAGCATGGTGTCATCAGCAAAGAGAACATCACTTCTGATGACACCTACCCAGTAACTGATGGAGCAAGGAATGGAATAAGGCTAAGCTTCCCGGGGAGCCCCTGTCTTTCTGTCGCCTCGCTAGATGAGGTGAATGCAGACTGGGGTTCATGTCTTCTGTAGAAAAATTATGTCTCGTTCAACGTTTCCTCAGACATGCCACAAGAAACAACTTTTGAGCTTGATGGGATGGCCCACTCATGGGAAAAGTTGCACAAATGTCATAAACTCCTGTCTTAACTCCACGCCGGACATCACAGGAATTTCCAGATTCCTGGACAGTGTGCCTAACTGCGGCTTTCTTTACAGCAAGTTCAGCTGCTCCAATAAAATCTAGTGCTGCCTTAGAAAAGATGGGAAGGACTCTTAATCCCAACTATGTATTCCACTGTTAACATTCATTCAAATCTACCCAAAGTGAAGAACTAAAATGCCAATCTGATGGGTTTACATCCACGTGAGTCCTAATCAACCCCTTGACTCAAACCTATTTTTGCTTCAAGCGATTCACAACAGCGTGGCCGAAAATGCATATCAAGCAGCACTGTTGTTTGTTATCTACCAAAATTATTAAGCGGGGGCGGGAGAAAAAGATAACTGCAAAAGTTCACAACTAAAACTTCTGGCCAATCGCAGTGCCTGGTTAGTGAAAGTGCCCTTCATGTAACTCCTGTAACCAAATAAATACGGCTTATTTGGAATTGTCCTTGCCAATATTTACACGTCATTGCTCTAAGGTAGATTAGCTGGTCATTTCTCAGTACTGTCTGTGGGATCTTGCTGTGCCCGAAGTTTGTCGCCCGCCTGTCCTGAGAGACCAAACTTGATTGTTCCAGCGGTTTCAACAGACTCTCCAGAAAGTGGTTGGAAACCGCGCTGGGGTTGCCCACGACCCCCCAGTCTTCATGCTGAAACATACCAGTACACAACACTAACTTCACTGTAAAGATACCTGCGCATGTACATAAAGTGCTCCCCCTGGTGTTGCTGCACAAATAAATAAAGTCATGATGTGGAGATGCCGGCGTTGGACTGAGGTAAAGACAGTAAGACGTTTAACAACACCAGGTTAAAGTCCAACTTTGGACTTTAACCTGGTGTTGTTAAACTTCTTACCAAATAAATAAATGCAGCCAACAACATAAAGGGCAAGCCCTTACATATATGTCAGCTTTTGTTTTATTTAATTTGCTGCAAGTTCACGTGCTAGGTAAACACGTAGAATGTGACCACAGCGACTCCCTGTCTTTTACAGTCTCCTGGTGCGCTTTGATTCAGTGGCAAATCAATTTACACATAGATTACATTTCATAAGAAACATATGACTTGGAAGATAAGATTTTGAATGGGGTTGGAGAGCAAAGGGATCCCGGGAGCACAAATATACAAATCACTAAAAGTAGCCACACAGATTAATAAGGCCATAAAATGCTAAATCAAGCACGAGGACTTATTTCTAAGGGGATGGTCTTGAAGAGCAGAGACGTTATGTTAAACTGATGTTAACCTACGGTTAGACCACACTTGGAAGACTGTACAATTTTGATCACAATATTTAACAAGGACGATTCCAGATTAGGGTGATAGTTATCAGGAAAATAGGAACAGGATGAATCTATTTTCTCTTAATCAGCCTAAAATGACTCTTATAAAATCATGAAATGTTTTGATGAGTAAATGCAGAAACTTCTTGCTTCTGGGGAAGAGAAAAACTTGACGCCATCAAAAAAGGATAGTCACGAAGAAATGAAACACGGAACTCAGAAGAACTGTCTTTACCAGCCGAGTGGTGAAAATGTGGAAGTTGCTACCATATGGAGTAGTTGAGGCGAATAATATAAATGCATTTGAGAGGTAACTAAGAATGTGAGGAAAAGGGGAATCTGGTGTAATGTTGATAGAGTTAGATAAGGAAGGGTCTCGAGCAGAACATGAATAATAGCGTGGACTGGTTTCTCCAGATGTGCTGCCTCCTTGTCACTTGTAGCATCTGCAGCCACACAATTCTTGGCTTCACATGTCACAACATTAGCTGGCACAGTGCATTGCTGACCCTTTCTCTGTGGCACTGAATTCTACTCTACCCATACTTATAGAATCACTGCCACTCCCAAGCTGCTGAAGACAGTTCCCCACCCGCCCCCCATCCCCCAGAGTCTCATACTTCTTAGTTAGCAGCAAGCAGCTAAGTCCCTTTGGGGACCATTTGTCCAATGTTCATTGCGTCCCTCAGTATTAAGTTGGGGTGATTTGTAACATTCCACCATGTTACCGCCTAGCTCTGAGAAATTATAATGAGTTTGTCCAGCTACTGAGGACATTTTATTTACTTAAAAACTTCGAATCCAGATCAGATAGGGCACGGCGCCTTTTCAAAGAAGAAGCCTGTTCCTGGAAATGAAGCCAAGAGTAGTTGTGATACGGTTGTCTATTTTATGCTCTATAACGGGGGTGGTGGATCTCACCAACTTCACATAGGTTCTGAACTCAAAATGAATATTTCGGCGGCTGCTTTCCCAATTGACATTAAAAACAATTTGAAAACAGGGAATCAAATAATCCAGATTATAACCGCCTGCCCTTAAATCCTGGCGTTAGATCTGCAGCCCAAAGCCCAGAGAAGAATGGATAATGTTTTGAAGATTCCCTCTCAGACAACACTGTGTCCCATAGAATAGCTGGCTTGTGCTGGAGGATGCGGAGAGAGCATCTTCTAAACCTTTTGGTGAAAATGATGCTCCTCGATCTTATGGATGTCCATATGATTATA
Organism: Mustelus asterias; assembly: GCF_964213995.1. Lineage (NCBI taxonomy): Eukaryota > Metazoa > Chordata > Chondrichthyes > Carcharhiniformes > Triakidae > Mustelus > Mustelus asterias. The sequence goes on from NC_135808.1 coordinate 75,086,060, forward strand.
TTAATTTGGTGTAGATTCAAGAGAAGGTCATAACTGTGGCCTCTGTCCAGGGATGAGCAGCTCTGAACATAAACATGGGGGGGAGCAGTGAGGTCTTTGAGGAGGTGAAATCCTCCACTCCATGTGGCCTCCATAGTAATCGCGAAGTGATTTGTTGAAAGTAGGGACTGTTTTAGGAGTGCTCCCACTTATCAATGACAACATCTTCCGATAAAGCAAAGATCAATGCATCTGATTGCAGAGGTCCATTAGTTTGCTTGTTCCTGGACTTGATATTTTTCCATGTCCGATTCGGCCAACATGACATATGCATCAAAATGAGGTTGACTGATAAAGGCTGTCTGATCAGCAATTTTCCAATCCAGGTTAACTCTGTTAAATCTGAGGGGACTGAGGAATCCAAACACAGAGATTTACAAGGATATAAACTGATTTCAGTCGGCTGTTAAAGTACAACATGTTCGGAAAGATCTCAAAAGAGCACCAAAGTGATTGCCAAGTTGCCAGTTACTGTTTGAAAGTTTGGCTTTTTGAGTTTTAAACATTAATTTGATTTACCAAAGAATGGAATGAGAACATACCATCTGGACAAGAAGCCCATTCCTTCCACTTTACCTTTTTTTTATTCATTCGTGGGACATGGGTGACGTTGGTTGGCCAGCATTTATTGCCCATCCCCAGTTAAGAGTCAACCACATTTCTGTAGATCTGGAGCCACATGTAGGCCAGACCAGGTAAGGACAGCAGATTTCCTTCCCTAAAGGACCGAATGCATACGATCTCCCAAGGAAACGTTCCCCCAAGTTGCTCTGCATATTGTGACGTTAGTGTACCTCTAAGAAGTTTTTAAAAATCATGTTCTCTACAGTTGTAAGCAGACCTTTTCAGTTTTTTTTCATTGTTGCTGCGCTGTCTGCGAGAAGTCCTTTTATTGCTACTTCAATGGCTTAAATGGGGTTTTGTTTATTTTTACTCTGGAATCTTTTGTGACCTTGCCTTGTGAGGGGGAAGATTGATTGACAAGTCAAAGTCAGGTGGTTCCACCCCAGGGAAAAAAAATCTAAGAATTCATTTTCAGTTTTAGTTTAGAAGGGGATGGACATCAAGCTGGAACAGTAAGAAGTCTCACAATACCAGATTAAAGTCCAACAGGTTTATTTGGAATCACGAGCTATCCTTCATCAGGTGAGTGGTTTGTCTCCCTGGTTTGTCTCTCTCTCCCTGGTTTTGGAAATTCTGCTGTTAGCTGGAAGCAAGGTTCCTCACCTTCCTGGAGTAGAAAATCTGCTGTTGGTGTTTGGCTTGTTTCCCTGGTGTTTTGGGAAGCTGTTCTAACTCAAAGATTGTCTGTATGCCTCAAAAGAACTGCAGCATTCAACAAAAAGACTACATTCCAGTATCACATAAGCATTAGTCTTTGCTGTGTTAAACCTGTGGCAAAGGTTTTGTTTATGGGATTTATTTCATTGAAACAGTATTTAGCTGTTAAGGGTTATACAATATCATGATTGTTTTTTTCTTGTTTGTAATTGGTAAAAGTTATTACTAATTTTCTTTCTATACACGTTAACCGTATACTTAAATAAACTTTGTTTGATAAAAGCTCCCTAGTGGGTCAGTTGAATTATACCTGAAGTGAACTATCTCATGCTCACCCTAGCCAAATACAAAGTGCAAAACTTATGATCCAGGCGGACTTCATAAAACACTTTGGAGTTTCTGACCTGAATTATAACAGTATCAACGGCATACTAGAGATTTCCTTCACTTACCTCCTAGATCATTGCCTTCATGATGTTGATGGCAGAAGTAAGCCACCATGGGAAAGGCTCTTCTATTTCTGTCAGTATTCACTTTTCTTCATTAAATTGAGATTAATATTCCTTGAATGACCCTTGCTGTTTTAGTCCATGAACACACTGTTTAGATCAACTCTGTTTATTTTCCAACCAAGAGTTAAAATTATGCCTCGAAGGACTCTGCTTAATGGCTACCTTCAGAATTTTCAGTGAAATTCTTCTGCAATAAAGCTTACCTGGAAATTGTTTGTCATGGCAACTCAGCTGGATTAAATAAGCGAACAGAAAGTGTTATGGTCAGGGGCGAGGGAATGGATGGGGGAGTTGCTGAGAACATGTGCAGGAAAGGGGGAAACGAACAATGCATTGAAAGGAATGACCTACAGATATAACGCTGCCTAATGTGACACTAGCATTTTTGTCTCCTAACCTTTAGATATTTCTTAACTAAATCTCATTCAATCGGCAGCATTGATCACTATGGACATTATCATGATATGATTGCGTGATTGCAATACTGCAGATGGAATTGGAATATTTAAGATATACAGTGTACCAGTGGTGACAGTGCAATTCAACTTCAAAATTTATTTTAAAAAATCTATTTGATCTCTTATTTTAATAAATTGAGAGAGGCATTGCCAGCAGAGATATTGATTTTTATAGACTGAAAATGTAATTTAATTGGATGTGTTTTATAATCAGTCTGCCAAAGTCACCAGTTCTCCTGCTGATTAATCTAAATTTATCAAAATGTGAAAGATCTCATTAATTATTTTGCAACAGGATGATACTCAGGTGGTACCTGTATCTCAATTATTTCATAGCTGCTTGTAACACCGTTGGTTATTCCAATTATATCCAATCTTTAACCTGCTACAGAATCATTCTAAAACAAAGGCTGGAATCAAAAATGACCAGCCGAGAAAATTGTTTCAGAAACAACACAGGAGACAAAGATGAATATGGAAAGCTACTGAAATATATTTCTCAATTACATACCTTCTATGCTGTTAATAGTGAATTTTAAAAGTTGATACCTAAATACAACCAGGGAAGATGTAACAATCCGAGATTGCCAATAGTAAGTAGGATTTGAACAAGATCTTCGAGGGTAATTAAAATTGGTAATCCTAGAATATTTCTTTCCTGATTTGAACTCAAAGAACAAAGAAAATTACAGCACAGAAACAGGCCCTTCAGCCCTCCAAGCCTGCACTGACCATGCTGCCCAACGGAACTAAAACCCCCTACTCTTCCAGAGACCATATCCCTCTATTCCCATCCTATTCATGTATTTGTCAAGACGTGCCTTAAATGTCACTATTGTATCTGCTTCCACTTCCTCCCCTGGCAGCAAGTTCCAGGCATCCACCACCACCTGTGTAAAAAACTTGCCTCGTACATCTCCTTTAAACCTTATCCCTCGCACCTTAAACCTATGCACCCTCGTGCTGACTCTTCCGCCCTGGGAAAAAGCTTCTGACTATCCACTCTGTCCATGCCCCTCATAATCTTGTAAACTTCAGTCCAAGTAGATGGATTTTGATTTGTTGAAAGTGGACCCACTGCAGTTTACAGTTACATTCCTACAATAAAGGTTGGAATCATTTCAATGATGCCATTGTGAACAATCACCAACTCATGGCCATGCTTGAGACCGGAGTAAACACTCAGCACTCAAAGAGATTGTTTTTAAATCTCAAAGCAGCTGATAATTACTCTTTTCAATACAGTCCTTGTTGGGTTATACTGGTGGCCGTACTGAGGGAGAAACCAGAGGAAAGACTGGTATCATTACTTGTGGAAAGACTGATGATGAACTGATGCAAAGACTGGTGCAGAGACTGGCGGAGATAGTGGTGGAGAGACTGGTGAAGAGACTATGGAGGGACTGGTGGGGGGACAGTTGGAGGAACTGGTGGAGAGAGTGCTGTAGTGTTGAAGAAACTGGTGTTAGAAACATAAAAACATAGAAAATAGGAGCAGCAGGAGGCCATTCAGTGGATGGTAAACTGATAGAGAAGATCCTGAGGGACAGGATATATGAGCATTTAGAGAGGTTTAGTATGCTCAAGAATACTCAGCATGGCTTTGTCAAGGGCAGATCATGCCTTACGAGCCTGGTGGAGTTCTTCGAAAATGTGACTAAACACATTGACGAAGGGAAGGCGGTAGATGTGGTTTATATGGATTTTAGCAAGGTGTTCGATAAGGTCCCCCATGCAAGGCTTCTAGAAAAAGTGAGAGGGCATGGGATCCAAGGGGCTGCTGCCCGGTGGATCCAGAACTGGCTTGCCCAAAGGAGGCAGAGAGTGGGTATAGATGGGTCTTTTTCTAAATGGAGGTCGGTCACCAATGGTGTGCCTCAGGGATCTGTTCTGGGACCCTTGCTGTTTGTCATTTTCATAAATGACCTGGATGAGGAAGCGGAGGGATGGATTGATAAGTTTGCCGACGACACGAAGGTTGGTGGGGTTGTGGATAGTCTGGAGGGATGTCAGGAGTTAGGGAGGGACATAGATAGGATGCAAGACTGGGCGGACAAGTGGCAGATGGATTTCAACCCAGATAAATACGTCGTGGTCCATTTTGGTAGGTCAAATGGGATGAAGGAGTACAATATAAAGGGAAAGACTCTTAGTACTGTAGAGGATCAGAAGGACCTTGGAGTCTGGGTCCATAGGACTCTGAAATCGGCCCCGCAGGTGGAGGAGGTGGTTAAGAAGGCGTATGGTGTGCTGGCCTTTATCAGTCGAGGGATTGAGTTTAGGAGTCCGGGGATAATGATGCAGCTATATAAGACCCTCGTCAGACCCCACTTGGAGTACTGTGCTCAGTTCTGGTCGCCTCACTATAGGAAGGATGTGGAAAAGATTGAAAGGGTGCAGAGGAGATTTACAAGGATGTTGCCTGGATTGAGTGGCATGCCTTATGAGGATAGGCTGAGGGAGCTCGGTCTTTTCTCCTTGGAGAGACGGAGGATGAGAGGAGACCTAATAGAGGTATATAAGATGTTGAGAGGCATAGATCGGGTGGACTCTCAGAGGCTTTTTCCCAGGGTGGAAATGTCTGCTACGAGAGGACACAGGTTAAGGGTGCTGGAGGGTAGGTACAGGGGAGATGTTAGGGATAAGTTTTTCACACAGAGAGTGGTGGGCGAGTGGAATCGGCTGCCATCAGTGGTGGTGGAGGCGAACTCAATAGGGTCTTTTAAGAGACTCCTGGATGAGTACATGAAGCGTAATAGGATGGAGGGTTATAGGTAGGTCTAGAAGGTAGGGATGTGTTTGGCACAACTTGTGGGCCGAAGGGCCTGTTTGTGCTGTAGTTTTTCTATGTTTCTATGTTTCTATTCAGCCCTTTGAACCTGCTCCACCATTCATTATAATCATGGCTGATCATCCAACACAATAGCCTAATCCCGCCGTCTCCCCACCGCCTCCACCCCCCCCCCCCCCCCCCCCCATATCCTTTGATTCCCTTCACCTCAAGTGCTATATATAACTGCTTCTTAAAAATGAACAATATTCTGGCCTCAACTACTTCGTGACCACTCTGTGGGTGAAGAAATTTCTCCTCATCTCTGTCCTAAATTGTCTACCCTACATCCTCAGACTTTGACCTCTGTTTCTGGACTCCCCCACCGTGCTGAACATCCTTCTTGCATTTACCCTGTCTAGTCCTGTTAGCATTGTGCAGGTTTATATGCAACACCGCCCCCCCCCCCCCCCCCCCCCCAGCCACCCCTCATTCTTCTGAACTGCAGTGAATACAACATAACTGACTCAATCTCTCCTCATACATCAGTCCTGCCATCCCAGGAGTCAGTCTGGTAAACCTGCTCTGCACTCCCTCGAGAGCAAGAACATCCTTCCTCGGATAAGGAGACTAAAACTGCACACAATATTCTCTGATAAGGAGACTAAAACTGCACACAATATTCTCTGCACTCTTTTCCAGTTTTACTTTTGTGCCAGATAGGAATAAACAATTGTTGCAGTTGACCTATGCGCTCCTTGAATGTTTGTCATTGCATATCCACCATCATCATTTTAATAATGGTTCCCAATCTATCATAGCCAACCTGCGCCTCATATCATCATGGTATCTGTTATTAAGATTCAGGACCCTAGTCTCAGAATCGACAATGTCACTGTCCATTTGGATGAAAAATTCTATCATGTTATGGTTGCTCATCCCCAAGGGGTCTCACACAACTAGATTGCCAATTATTTCTTTCTCATTACACAATACCCAGTCTAGAATTGCCTGCTGTCTAGCTATCCTCAACATATTGGTTCAGAAAACCATCCTGTATACACTCCAAGAATTCCTTCTCTACAGTATTGTGACTGATTTGATTTGCCCAATCTATATGCAGATTAAAATCATCCATAATTACAGATGTTCCTTTATCATATGCATCTCTAATTTCCTGTTTAATGTAATTCCCAACATCACCACTACAGTTTGGGTGTCTACATACAACCCCTACTAAGGTTTTTTGCCCCTTGGTGTTAATTAGATCTTCCTATGCAGATTCCACATTGTTGGAGCTAATATCTTTCCTCAGTATGGTGTTAATTTCCTCTTTAACCAGCAATGCAACTCCATCGCCTTTTCCTTTTTGTCTGTCCTTCCTAAACACTGAATACCCCTGGATGTTCAGTTCCCATCCCTGGTCACCCTGCAGCCATATCTCCATAATCCCAACTATACCATACATGTTTATATCTATTTGCCCAATTAATTCATCCATTTTATTGCGAATGCGTTAAGGCACACAGCCATTAGGCTCATCTTTTTAACATTACTGGTCGCGTTCCCACTATTTTTCACTGTGGCAATGTTTGAATCTGGCTCTTGGTTTCTCTGCCTATCATTTTTCCTATTCCCCTTTCTGTCTTTGGTTTTTGTCCTTGATTCCCCCTCCTCTGACTCTTTGCATAGATTCCCATCCCCCTGCCATTTTAGTTTGAACCCTCCCCAATCACTCCTCCCTAGGACATCAGTCCCGGTCCTGCCCAGGCGTAATCTGTCCAGTTTGTACAGATCCCACCTTCCCCAGAAATCTGAAACCCTTCCCCTCACACCATCACTTTAGTCATGTAGTCATCCTATCTATCCTGTTATTTCTATTCTGATTAGCATGTGGCACTGGTAGTAATCCTGAGATCACTAACTTTGAAGTGCGACTTCACAACTTTATTCCTAACTCCCTATATTCTGCTTTTAGGACCTCATCCCTTTTTTAACCTATATCATTGGTACCAATGTGTACCATGACCACTGGCTGTTCACCCTCCCCCTCCAGAATGTCCTGTAACAACTCCAAGACATCCTTGACCCTACCACCAGGGAGGCATCATACCATCCTGGTGTCTTGTTTGCGACCACAGAAATGCCTGTCTATTGCCCCTATAATTGAATCCCCTATAACTATTGCATTCCCACACTTTTTACTCCCCCCCCCCCCCCCTCTGCAGCAGAACCAAAACATCGATTTATTTGTCACAAGGCTTACATTAACACTGCAATGAAGTTACTGTGAAATTCCCCAAGTTACCACAGTCCGGTGCCTGCTCTGGTCAATGCACCTAACCAGCACAGCTTTCAGACTGTGGGAGGAAACCGGAGCACCTGGAGGAAATCCATGCAGACCCGGGGAGAATATGCAAACTCTACATAGAGACCCAAGCCAAGAATCGAACCCAGGTCCCTGGCGCTGTGAGGCAGCAATGCTAACCATTGTGCCACTGTGCCACCACAACCATGGTGCCACGAATTTGGCTGTTGCTGTTTTCCCCTGAGAGGCCATTCCCCTGAGCAGTGTCCAAAGCGATCTGTCTGTTTTTCAGGGGAATGGCCATAGGATGCAATCAATGTGGGGCTGGTGCTGAATGCTGTTAGTGTTGCTGAGCTGTTTGCTGCTTCGCTGTGGATGGAGGTTCAGCCCTTTCCCCAAATGCACAGAGCTGAGTGCGCAAGCGTGTCTCCTGCACTCTCTCTCTCTCTGCACCTTTGCAGTTTAGTTGGTGGAAGCTGAGACTCTGCACTTTCCCCAGGGAGCTCCCTGCACCATGAGCAACTTTTCCAATACTTCAAGCTGCTGCCAGGGCACTGAAAACGTGAACATCTCCTTGGCAGTGGCCTATGGCTTGTTGGCCATAACTGGGAGCCTGGGCAACTTGCTGGTCATTTACCTGGTTTACTCGGTCAGGAAGCTCCGTAACGCCAGCAACGCCTTCATTGTGAATGTGTGCGCCGCTGACCTGCTGGTGTGCGCCGTCTGGATGCCCCGGGAGGCGGTGCTGCTGTCCCAGCCCCAGGGCCAGGCTGCTGCTGCCTCCGCCGCCGCTCCCCGCACCTTCAGCGGCGCCTTGCTCTTCCTCGGGCTGCTCGTCTCTCTCTTCTCGCACTCGCTGATCGCCCTGAACCGCTTCGCCCTCATCACCAAGGTACCGGCCGCTTACCGCAACATCTACCGCAGGAGGAACACGGCTGGCATGATCGCCAGCTCCTGGCTGCTGGCTGCCCTCTTGCTGCTGCCCTGGTTCATGTTGGGGCAGGAGCCCCGGCGGAGCGGCCACTGTGGCTGCTTCCTCCTCCCGGTGCTCAGCAGCCTGCCCGGGGGCTGCTCCATCCGCCTGAGCCCTTACACTGCCTGCCTCACAGCCGCCAGCATCCTCACGCACACTGCCCTGCTCCTCTATTCCTACTTCAAAATCTTCCGCAAGGTGCAGCTCAGTGTCAAGAGGGTCAGTGTGCTGAACTTCCACATCATTCATAACCTCTCCTACCCCTTGGCCAGGAAGGACAAGAGGCTGCGTTTCTATGTCTCCTTCGTGCTTTGTGTCTTCCTCCTGACCACTGAGCCCTTCCTCTGGGTCACCCTGTTTGGCCTCTTTGAGCCTCTGCCCAGCCTCCTGTACAATGTGTCCTGGCTGCTGCTCTCTCTGCTCTTTGTCATCAGCCCTTACCTGTACACCCGCAAGAACGAGGAGTTCAGGAAGTCCCTGCGATCTGTCATCGGGACTGACTTTTGCAGGGCGTCCGCCGGGGTCCAACCAATGATCCGAGTGGTCTCCAGCTGACCCCCCTCTCCCTCCCTACCCCACCCCAGCCCAGCCCAGCCCACCCACCTCTCCTCTCTCCCTCCACAGCCAGGGGTGAGAAAACTCTTGCTGGGTCAAAGCTGGATCCTGGAACATTGCGGGGCAAATGTCTTCAGATGGCCGGGCAAAGTTCCTGGACTTCAACACATCTAGTTTACTAGCTGAAATCGAGTGGTCAAGGAAATATAGTTGTACTTTTGTACGGTGTATGTCCTGATAATGAGCCAGGCGTGACTTTATGTGTGTGGATATGCATATAGGTGTATATGTGTCTAGACGGATATGCATACCTGCTCAGTCTTTTAACATGTAAATACAGCCACCACACACACAGCTATGAAAAGAAGTCTAGAAAACGATCCAATCATTTTCTCCTAGGAACTAGAAGCAATTTTCAATCTTATTTTTTCAAACTGTGTCTGAAGGGTGGTTTCATCAATGTGTTGCCTGTAGGGATGAAGTGCCGTTCATTACCTCCCCACCCTGTTAGTCTCTCTCCAGTATTCGCTGTTTGGAAGCATTGAGGTGGAACAGCAATGCAGAGGAGTTTGAAGATGACTTATTCCCAGTTTTCCAGCGGCCTCTGCCAGGATCTTCTCAGCAGGAGTTTCATGGAACAGCAGAATCATCATCAAGCCTCATTTCAGCCCCTGAAAGCAGACAGTGAACGCGGCACAATCAAAAATAAAACAATTCACAGCGACACCCCCGCCTATAGACATTTAGAAGTCTCACAACACCAGGTTAAAGTCCAACAGGTTTATTTGGTAGCAAATACCATAAGCTTTCGGAGCACAGCTCCTTCGTCAGATGGAGTGGATATCTGTTCTCAAACAGTGCAAACAGACACAGAAATCAAATTACAGGATACTGATTAGAATGTGACTACCATATAGACATTTAGACAGCAGTTTGCACAAACTGTTCTTTGACATGATGGGAGTCCATGGCTCTGTTCGCTCTCCGAATCCAAGAGGGGCACTGGAAAATCCATCCCAATTCTTACCGATCACCAATATCTCTGCCAGTGGGAGCAGGTTCCAGTATTGAGGTGAAATTGGGAACAGGCAGCACAGGTCGAATGGGACATTTTCAAAGATTTCCTAGAAACTGGAAGTTGGATTTTCTAGCAGTGGGTATTATATACATTAATCAGGACATATCATAGAGGGAAGCCTAGAATGTGAGTGAATATATTCTTCTCCAGGAACTGCACAGGCCCTTTGATAATGTGATGTCTGTGTAGCAGCAACTGGATCCAGTGGGAGAGAGATGGCACTGGCCTGCCGTGGTTCACCAATCGCTGATTTGCTGAAGATGAAGTGGGCAGTAGCCGGATAGGTGGGTGCATCCTCCCCAGGCCCAGCTGTTTGCAAACACATACTGAAAACACTACTCTATTCAGCTCTGTCGAAGGGTCACCCTGACTCGAAACGTTGGCTCTATTCTCTCTCCACAGATGCTATCAGACCTGCTGAGATTTTCCAGCATTTCCTGTTTTTTCTATTATGGATGAGGCTGCTGTGAAGTTGGGCTGCACACCGTTTCCCTACTAGTCCTGAACTGGGTGGTGCCACGAAGATCTGGAGCCCCGCGACTATCAGAACTGTCCATATGTTGTAATTCTGTTGTTTAAATTACACCTTAATGATTGTTTCTAATAGTTTATGGTTGGTAAATAATGACGGGTCTGTCTCAGATGAGAATGTTCTATTTCATCTGGGATACAAGGCAAAGCACATCTCACTAGAAATGTATAAATCAAAGATTTGGTCCTTGCCCTATGTGAGCACAGAATACTCAGATCTCACTCGAAGCATCAGAGCTGGAATCATAGAATCCTTACAGTGCAGGAGAGGCCATTCGGCCCATCAAGTCTGCACCAATTCTCCAAAAGAACATTTTACCCAGGCCCAAACACCGTAACCTCTTGTCTTTACCCTACTAATCCCCCTAACCTATACATCTTGGAACACTAAGGGCCATTTAGCATGGCTAATCCACCTAACCTGTGCATTTTTGGACTATGGGATGAAACAGGAACACCCAGAGGAAACCCACACAGACATGTGAAGAATGTGCAGCCTCCACACAGACAGTGACCCAAGGCCAGAATTGAACCCGGGTCCCTGGCACTATGAGACAGCAGTGCTAACCACTGTGCCATCCCCAAGGGAAGGAAATCTGCCGTCCTTACCTGGTCTGGCCTATATGTGACTCCAGAGCCACAGCAATGTGGCTGACTTGGGGCGGCACGGTAGCACAGTGGTTAGCACTGCTGTTTCACAGCTCCAGGGTCCCGGGTTCGATTCCCGGCTCGGGTCACTGTCTGTGTGGAGTTTGCACATTCTCCTCGTGTCTGCGTGGGTTTCCTCCGGGTGCTCCGGTTTCCTCCCACAGTCCAAAGATGTGCGGGTTAGGTTGATTGACCAGGTTAAAAAAAAAATTGCCCCTTAGAGTCCTGGGATGCGCAGGTTAGAGGGATTAGCGGGTAAAATATGTGGGGGTAGGGCCTGGGTGGGATTGTGGTCGGTGCAGACTCGATGGGCCGAATGGCCTCCTTCTGCACTGTAGGGTTTCTATGATTTCTATGATTTCTATGACTTTTAAATGCCCTCAGGTATAGGCAATATATGTCAGCGATGCCCACACATCCCATGAACAAATAAAAATAGCCGCATTTAAAAGTAAATTGAATGAATACTTGAAGGAAGAGCAAATGACAGGGTTCTGGGGGAAGGCAGCACTCATCTGGCTCTTCATGCCAGAGGATCTGTGGGTCCCACCGATGGTGCACCCCTGCCGCATGTTTCCCAGCGGTATGGGTGGGAGGGAGAGCAGGGAATCCTGGCATTGGGGAATGGAACTAACTGATTTGATTTATTGTCATATGTATTCATATACAGTGAAAAGTATTGTTTCTTGCACACTATACAGACAAAACATACCGTTCATAGAGAAGGAAATGAGAGAGTGCAGAATATAGTGTTACACTCATAGCTAGGGTGTAGAGAAAGATCAACTTAATATAAGGTAGGTCCATTCAAAAGTCTGATGGCAGCAGAGAAGAAGCTGTTCTCGAGTTGGTTGGTATGTGACCTCAGACTTTTGTATCTTTGGGATCTTGTAACTGGAGAGCTAACATTGAGCCAACAGAGCACAAAGGGCTGAATGACCTCCTTCCATTTTGCATGTAAAATTCTATAATTTAACTTTACAATTCGGTGTGCCACCAGTAATTCAGTTTAACTGGTTCAAACTCCTGGATTTCTATTACTAAAATAAGCTGTTATTCTAAGCAGGTGTTAGGAATATGACATTAGAAGGACTCACATTGCTCTCACTCTCACAGGGAAGGCGTGCTGTGCTTTGAAGTCTTCAGCCAGTGTGACATTGAATCTTCTTTGAATTTGAGTACAACATTTCCAATATTTTCTCCCCTGATGTCTCAATAATGAACCTGAACCTTTTAGACCAACAGACCCCACCTCCCGGGTTTAATTTAATTGAGTTCTGCAGCAGAGTTCGACTGGAATCAGGTCAGGAGTGTGGGTGAGGGAGTGGAAATGTTGTACCTTAGACTCCTGCTTGACACTGCACCTGATCGTGTTGCTGAGAATCAGCTACAGTCGTCCCTGGTAAATATTTGTCTGACAGTCACTTTCCGCTGACTCCGCACAGAGACCCCACTCAGCAGGGTGCCAGTGTCTGCAGGACTAGCTCAGATGTGCTCATCTTTTAAAGTTTATTTATTAGTGTCACAGATAGACTTACACTAACACTGCAATGAAATTACTGTGAAAATCCACTAGTCGCCACACTCTGGCACCTGGTCGGGAACACTGAGGGAGAATTTAGCATGGCCAATGTACCTAACCAGCACGCCTTTCAGACTGTGGGAGGAAACCGGAGCACCTGGAGGAAACCCATGCAAACATGGGAAGAACATGCAAACTCCACACAAACAGTGATCCAAGCTGGGAATCAAAGCTGGGTCCCTGCGCTGTGAGGCAGCAGCACTAACCACTGTGCCACCCCACAAGCTTATGTGCTTATAGAGGAAGTGGCTAATCTATAGAAACAGTTGGGATTCTCAGGAGGCTTGCACTGTTCACTCAGCACAATACTAACAGTAATGAGGCATTTGTAAGTCTTCTTCCTGGACTTACTTCTGATAACAGAGGGCGGAATTCTCCCAAAATATTTTGAATTATTGCCCCAAGCAGGAAAAGCACGGAGATTCCTGCTGGGAGGGTCGCTGCGGTTCAGTTCACAATCACTCAGGAATTTTTTCTGGGAGCCTGGGAGATTCCCACACTTGGAATATATCTTGGAGTTGGAAGCTAAAGATGTCGCAAAGTCGGTTTCTCAGAGATCAACCCCGACCTCTAGTCATCCCCACACCCCCCTCACACCTACCCCTCACACCCCCCTCCCTCACCCCCTTTCCTGAAATCTACCCCTTCCCCTCACCAGTTTACCCCACCCCCCACACATTGGATAACGTCCCTTCCTATTCACTGGTTAACATCCCCTACTCGCTAGTTAAACCCCCCACACGCTAGATAACTCTTCTCCCCCGCCCCGCCCCGCCCCGCCCCCGCACCATGAGCGACACCCCACTTTGGGGTTTTCTGTATAGTGCACAGGAAACAATACTTTTCATTGTATATTAATACAATGTGACAATAATGAATCAATTCAAAGTCAAAGGTCCTCTCCATTCAGGAGCCCCCCACCCCCCATGAGGCCCCTCTCTTCAGGAGCCCAGTTATTCAGCCTGGAATGCTGGATCTGTGGACAGGGTCGATGCCCTAAATCAGTGTTTTTCCAAGTGAGGGTCAGCATGTTGAAAACTGGCTCTCCAAAAATGATCCTCAAAGATTGCCTGAGCTTTCTTTCTGTTTTCTCCCTGGGTAAATTCTGGCTGCAATACCGTCTGTGACCACACGAGGCTAGAATCAATGATTAGACCGAGGCTGCTTTGGTAAGGTAATGTTACAAGCGGCTATGAGGCTATAAAGCCACTTGTCCATTCATTTACACTTAAGCTTTAAGGCAGTTCCTCAAGTGCTCCTAACATTTTAACGGGAATATATTCAAGGAAATCAAGAACAATAAAACACATTATCACATCTAATGGACGCAGTGTTATGTACTCACAACTGAAAGCCTCCTAACCTGTGAGTCATGCTTAGCAGAAAATAGTCTGGAAAACAAGAACCGACATTGAATTATTTTCAGTTTCATAAATGTTAATACCAGCTTCCTCTGTCACGAATTGGGTATTTTGGTCTGTGCAGCAATTGGCGGCTTCGACCTGGTAAAAAAAATCTGAAGCATTGCTGGATGATGAGCATTACTGGGGGTTTTCTGAAATATAAAAAGCCTCCAACATAAAAAAAACCCTGTGGTCCAAACCACTTTCCGTTCATATAGCACAGTATACTAAAGAATAGGACCAAACATCAGACACAATCAGGGAGAGAAAACTGTTGCTGTTGGGAAAGTAGTCACGGAATGGGCCATATTCACAAGTGATAGGGAAGTTGCACCGTCTGACTTCAGAATGATAGATCTTTTCTAAAGGGGAATCTAAAGTATGCGTTACTTTGTTTTAATGATGTGTCACGGATTTCATAAAATTCCCACCATCCAGTTGTGTAGTGAGTGGAGAGCAAATTGCACCCTTATTTTTCAGGAAGGTACTGCACTTTGTAATGAATCCATGCACCTGGCGGTTTACTTTAGCACTGTAGGTGTGTATGTACTCGAATGCAGATGCATATTAGTGTGTGTATGAAAGAGAGTGGCCTGACTATCACACTGTGTGAACATTTTGAAAAGTCTTTGTCTACTGCGTTTACATTTTCGTGCCTTTTAAACCTTTTCTCTCTAGATTATTTGCCGTCTTGTATTTTAATCACTATTCAAGGTACTAGCGCCTTGAAATATAAACACATTTTCAGTGACGTGCCTGGTAAAACAGACAACAAACTTTCATTTTGTATTTTCTTTTGAGTAGTGTCTTGCTTTCTGCCTCCAAAATATCTCAGACCATCTCCAAAAGAAGTCTATACATGGAGCTGTACCGAGGTCGCATTTGCAAAAAAAATAGTTATTGATATTAACTCCGCAATCAACTGGGTTACGATTTGGGGTAAACACAGTAAGAGTTTTAACAACACCAGGCTAAAGTCCCACAGGTTTATTTGGTCGCAAATGCCATTAGCTTTCGGAGCACTGCTTCTTCGTCAGATTGAGTGGATAATGACTTTTGCTATGATGCCTTGCGGTAAAATGCTTTTTGACTCAAGTGAACAAAATTCCTTAAAATCAATAATAATACATTCAAAACATCAGCATATATGTTTTACAATCATAATCACTTGTTTGAATCAATTACTGCATCTCGTATGTGTAAATTACTTCTTGTTAGCTCATAAACGTATTTTAAAAGTCATTTAACTGAATGCTGTTAGTTCTGTCAGTGTCTTAATATCTACAGGTTTAAAAATCTTACCATCCCCATTCAGGGTTCCACTTATGATCCGCTGCACTCTTAACACAGCGTAGAATGAGAGGGTGCTGCACTGTCAGAGGTGCTGACTTTTGGATGAGACATTTATCCCATTTTGTGCTCTCAAGTAAAGTGGCATTATTTCAGAAAGGACAGGGAAGATATCCCCACTGTCCTGGCTAATATTTACCAATGAACATCATAAAACAGATTATCTGGTCATTGTCACACTGCTGTTTGTGGGAGTTTGGATAATGCATTTCCTATGTAACAACTTAAGAAGTACTTCATTGGTTGTAAAGCAGTTGAGTATGTCCTGAGGCCATAAAAGGTGCAACATAACAATGCAAACCATTCTTCTTTTCTTTTTTACAGAATGCCTTAGCATTACTGATTGCGGGAAACAACATTTGATTTGGGGTGCAGCTCTTGATTTCTGGAAATGTACATCTGTGGATATCTGACATAAATGTGATTAAACATTTAGGCAAAGTACCAGGGAGCAATTGATGCCAGTGGATGCAAGGCCAGCAAAATGCAACACCCGCAGGAGAGGAGCAGGAGATAGGAACGTAAAAAGAGGCCTCCACATTACTCCCATCCTTATCCCTGAATCATCTATTATTCCAAAGTTTTGGAGTTTCAACAACCTCTGAGAGAGGACACAGGAATAGTTTTATTGGCACAGTAAACAACAAATTGTATTTATATAGCGCCTTTTACATGATAAAACATCCCAAGGTGTTTCGCTGAGGCACATAAGGAGATGTTAGAACAGGTTTGATCACAGAGGTAGGTTTTAAAGAGTGTCTTATAGGAAAAAAGAGAGGTAGAGCATTGGATAAGTTTCAGGAGGGTATTCCAGAGCTTATGGCCTTGCTGAAGACAGGTTACCAATATTGGAGTGACTAAAATTTGGATGCTCAAGGTGCCACAATCAGAGGAGCGGAGATATCTTGGAGCTAAAGGTAAATACAGAAATGTGGAAGGATGAAAACACGAAGGAATTTGAAAACCAGGGTGAGAACTTTAAAATTGAAAAGTGTTACTTAACCGGGACTGAACAGAAAATGTTAGAAAGGCACAGCAGGTTTGTAGAGAGAGAGAGAGAGGAGACAAATTAACATTTCAAGTGTCTCAAAGAAGGGTTCATACCCAAAGTATCAACTTGCCTGTCCTCTTTGTGCTATGACTGACTTGCTGTGAGCTTCCAGAAGTTTCTGTTTACCTTTCAGATTTCCAGAATTTCCTGTGTTTGTTTTCTTGGTGTTCAATTCCATTCCTTTACCCTAGAATTGAATTAGCTTCATCTGATAATTTATTGCATCTCAATCCCGGTTTGTGCCAGTAAATAAGAAGCTTGATCAGTGTAACTAGAAATTGTTTTTTGATGTTTTGTTAAATTTCTTTATAACTGGAAGCAAAATGTAAGGGGTATTCAGCTAAGCCATTACAGGATATTTCTTGGAAGAAAAACAGAAAGCTAACTGTTGCAAATTACTAGGGAAAGCACAATTAGAAGTTTAAAGGGCAAAATGAATTAAATGACCAGAAGCGAGGAGGTTTGTTCATGATTGTACAATGTTCAACACCATTTGCAACTCCTTAGATGGTGAAGTAGCCCGTATCCATTTGCAATAAGATCTGGACAACATTCAGGTGTCGGCTGACAAGGGCAAGTAGCATTCACACCACACAGTACCAGGCCCTGACCATCTCCAATAAGAAAGAATCTAACCTTTGCCCCTTGACATTCAATAGCATTACCATTGCTGAATCTGCCACTATTAACATCCCGGGAGGTGGTTACCATTCATTTGGAACTGAACTGGACCAGCCATATCAATACTGTGGCCACAAAAGCAGTTCAGAGGCTGGGAATTTTTGCAGCAAGTAGAATAAGTAGTCACTTCCTAACTCCCCAATGTCAACCCACCATTTACAAGACACAAGTCAGGAGTATGATGAAAGACTCTCCACCTGCCTGGATGAATGCAGTTCCATCAACACTCAAGAAGCACAACACCATCCTGGACAAAGCAACCCGCTTGAGCAGCATCCCATTAACCAGCTTAAGCATTCAATCCCTCCACCGCTGATGCATAGTGGTAACAGTGTGTACCGTGTACAAAGTGCATTGCAGCATCCACCAAGGCTCCTTCAACAGCACCTTCCAAACCTTTACCATCTAGAAGCATAAGGGCAGCAGATGCATGGGAACACCACCACCTGCAAGTCCCCCTCTTAGCCACACATCATCCTAACTTGGAATACATTGCCGTTCTTGCACTATCACAGGATCAAAATCCTGGAGCTTCTTTTTCTAACACCATCATGGGTGTACCTACACCATATGGACTGCAGCGTTTCAAGAGGACAGCTAACCACTACCTCCTCAAGGGTAACTGGGGATGGGCAATAAATGATGAACTATCCAGTGACACTCACATCCCATGAAAAAATATATTTTTTAAATGACTGTAGATTTCATAATCGCATGTTAAGCATATTTTCCCATGGTCAAAGATTGACTATGTAGCTAAAATTGACAAGGGAAATACAACCTCACATCGAGATTACAATACAAATACAGGCCATTCATTTCAACCTGTCCCTGTGAGTATCTAGCCTCTACACAAGCCTTGTGCAATTGAATTTTATCTTTCCAGTTTTGAAGGTGCGGAATTGTCTTTCTGGAGGAGCTTGTTCACTAAAGGAGATTTTTAAGATTATGTTGTCTCACAGGAAAGCTCAGCCAGTTTGAAAATAGCAATGTGTTTCACAGTGTAGGGGTTGTGAACTTTGGTCTGAATGTCCACTTGGAGAGGGAAATTGGCCACAACAACTTTTTTTTGCAATAGGCAGAATCGTGATGTGTGTTTTATGTTGCATAATGTTCTGTTACATATTTTATCTAAATATCTTTCGAGCCCAAATCTGTTCTAATGAAAATATTTGCATGGTTCGCCTTTTAAAGACAGGAGAATCAGGTGGAAGCTGGTGCAGTTGTCTGTTTTCAGAGGAAGGGTTTCCTCTCTTGTGATCTCTGGATCTCACCATTATTTACTTAGCATTTGGGCCAACAAAGGTGCCTTTCACATTGTATGAATGAATGTTCAGCATGTTATCAAACCTGAGAAAATATTGGGCACAATATGAAATTACTTTTTAATCTCCCAATTGGGTAAGTGTCCGTGTCACATTATCTAATAGCCCTAACCAAAGTCACAAATGATGATTTTAGTGGTTGTGACCACGGTGCATTTTCCCATTTCATTTCCCCTGAGCTTCTCTGTAACTTTGAACTTGGTTGGCTGTGCCATCCTTCTTCAATGCCACTTCTCCATGTCGCGCTGAATGGAACTTCCCTCACTTCATACACTCTTACCGATCCAATTATAGCCACAGTATCTCAAGCAATGAATCCTCTTCCTACCCCTTACTATTACATCCAGAATTCTCAAGCATCTAACCCTGGCTCCAGCTCCTGTTTCTCGGTTACATGCTGTCCCTTGGCACAAGTGCATTGAAGTGCCCAACTTCACCCCAAGACTACATCCCAGGGTTCTAAAAGAGATAGCTGAGGAAATTGTAGAGGTATTAGTGGTGATCTTTCAGGAATCACTGGAGGCAGGGAGGGTCCCAGAGGACTGGAAGGTAGTTAATGTAACACCGCTGTTTAAGGGAGGGAGGGAGGCAGCAGATGGAAAATTATAGGCCGGTTAGCCTGACTTCGGTCATTGGCAAGATTTTAGAGTCCATTATTAAAGATGAGATCGCAGAGTACTTGGAAGTACATGATAAAATAGGACTGAGTCAGCATGGCTTCATCAAGGGGAGGTCATGTTTAACAAATCTGTTAGAGTTAGAGGAGGTAACAAGGAAGTTAGATAAAGGAGAACCAGTGGACATGATTTATTTAGATTTCCAGAAGGCCTTTAACAAGGTGCCGCATAGGTGACCATTAAATAAGTTAAGAGCCCATAGATAGAGGATTGGCTGACTGACAGAAGGCAGAGAGTGGGGATAAAGGGGTCTTTCTCAGGATGGCAGCCGGTGACTAGTAGTGTGCCTCAGGGGTCAGTGCTGGGACCACAACTTTTCACAATATACATTAACAATTTGGAAGAAGGAACTGAAGGCACTGTTGCTAATTTTGCAGATGATACAAAGATATGTAGAGGGACAGGTAGTATTGAGGAAGCAGGGGGGCTGCAGAAGGACTTGGACAGGTTAGGAGAGTGGACAAAGAAGTGGCAGATGGAATATAATGTGGAAAAGTGTGAGGTTATGCACTTTGGAAGGAGGAATGGAGGCATAGACTATTTTCTACATGGGAAATGCTTAGGAAATCAGAAGCACAAAGGGGCTTGGGAGTCCTTGTTCAAGATTTTCTTAAGGTTAATGTGCAGGTTCAGTCGGCAGTTAGGAAGGCAAATGCAATGCTAGCATTCATGTCAAGAGGGCTAGAATACAAGAGGAGAGATGTACTTCTGAGGCTGTATAAGGCTCTGGTCAGACCCCATTTGGAGTATTGTGAGCAGTTTTGGGCCCCGTATCTAAGGAAGGATGTGCTGGCCTTGGAAAAGGTCCAGAGGAGGTTCACAAGAATGATCCCTGGAATGAAGAGCTTGTCGTATGAGGAACGGTTGAGGACTCTGGGTCTATATTCGTTGGAGTTTAGAAGGATGAGGGGGGAGGTTCTTATTGAAACTTACAGTCCTGGATAGAGTGGACGTGGAGAGGATGTTTCCACTAGTAGGAAAAACTAGAACCAGAGGGCACAACCTCAGGCTAAAGGGACGATCCTTTAAAACAGAGATGAGGAGGAATTTCTTCCGCCAGAGAGTGGTGAATCTGTGGAACTCTTTGCCGCAGAAGACTGTGGAGGCCAGGTCATTGAGTGTCTTTAAGACAGAGATAGATATGTTTTTGATTGATAATGGGATCAAGGATTATGGGGAAAAGGCAGGAGAATTGGGATAAGGAAAATATCAGTCATGATTGAATGGCAGAGCAGACTTGATTGGCCGAGTGGCCTAATTCTGCTCCTATGTCTTATGGTCTAATTTTACCTCTCCACAACTTCTCTCAATCTCTGCACTGCTACCGAGTTGTCAGACTGCTGTGTGACACCCAGTCTTGGAAAAGTTGTGAATCTCCAGTTAAACATTGGCAGGACAGAAGTAATTTCCTTTGGTTCCTTCCACAAACTCTGTATTCTGGCCACCTATTCCATCCCACTCTTGCTGAACTGATTGTTCACAACCTCAGTGTTGTATTTAACCCTCAGGTGGGTTTTAAACCCTACATTTTCTCTATCACAAAGGAGATCTACTTTCTGTTGCATAACCCTCTTCTATCCCCTCTCAGCCCATCTGATATTGAAACACTCAATAATGCCTTTGTCATCTCTTGACTCACCTATTTCAATAATCTCCTCTATGGGCTTCCATCTGCCATGCTCTGTAACCTTCAGCTCCTTCATAAGTTTGCTTCTTTTCTCCTATCCCATTCACCTTCCCAAAGCCTGATCACCATATACAAGGCACAAGTGTGATGGAATACTCTCCAATTCACTATCCAGACAAAGTAGCCCTCTTGATAAGCACCCCATCTACCACCTTCAATATCCACTCCCTCCATCTCTGATGCACAGTGGCAGCAGTGTATTCCATCTACAAGATGCACTGCAGCAACTTACCAAGGCTCCTTGAACAGCACCGTCCAAACCTGTGACCCCTACCACTTAAGGCAGCAGATGCATGGGAACTCCACCACCTGCAAATGCCCCTCCATGCCACACATACCATCCTGACATGGAAGTATATTGCCATTCATTCACTGTTGCTGGGTCAAAATCCCTCCCTAACAAGCACTGTGGGTAAACTTACACCACATGGACTGCAGCAGTTCAAAAAGGTTGCTCAGCATCACCTTCTCAAGTGTAATTAGGGTTGGGCAATAAATGCTGGCCTAGCCAATGTCAACCACATCCCATGAAAGAATACATAGGAAAATCTGTCACTCCTTGTTGATCTACATCAGTTCCTGGTTCCCTAATTCAATAAAATGTAAATTTCTTACTATTGTATTTAAATTCTTTAATAATCTGATTCTTTCCTCTCTCTGTAACCTACAACCTTCCAACCTCATGACTTGGTTACACTGACTCTGGGGTTTCATGAATCAAGTCCTCCACCCCCTTCATTCCATTATTGCCATGCCTCCAGTCAGGAAGGCCCTGAAATTTTCTCTGCCTGGAAATCTCCTGGTTCACTGGTTAAGATCCACCTTAAAATCCATCTCTTCGAAAAAGCTTTTTGTCACCCATTTCTAATGTCTTCTTTAGCACCTTGAAGGTCATTTTTTCCCTAACCTTGTCTTCCCGGACATTCCCTATAATGTGAGGAGAGAAATTTAGCTATACATATTCTACTACTATCCATGAAAAATATACAGCCGAGTGTAAAGACATGGCCTTGGATTTCATGGGCACCACGGTGCCCCCCACTCCATCTAACTCCAACTAAAAAGATGGGGAGTGGGGGGGGGGTTGAACCCACCCAACCGAAAAATGGTGGCTCCGCAGCCATTTTAACTGTTGATTGGCCTGCAAAACTGGAGACAAGACTTTGGTCCTTCAGGGACTGGACATCTTGCCTCAGAGAGCTGCACGCCAATTATAGACCAGCGTCTCTCCAGTACTCAGACCAGTTGGGGGGTGGGGGGGGGGGGGGGGGGGGGGGGAATGCAGGGGGCATTCAGCTACTGGATTTAAACTGATGAATGTGTAGGGGTGGTGTCACCATGTGGTTTGGGGATTAGAGTACCAGACTGCATTAGGCAATGGGGAAGGGAAACCTGAGTGGGCCTCCACTGACCTGAGAAGGCCCATTAAAGAGGATCCTTGTGTTTACCACCAGCCTACAGTAGAATGAGGCTGGGGGAGAGGGGGTGAGTGCCCAACACCACCCTGCTGCTGGTTAAATCAGGACGGAGGTGGGTGAGTAGGTGACAGACAGGCTGCCCACTGAAATTAATGTGCCTCCCAACTTCAAACCGACCAGGAGGGGGGTGGTAAATCTAGTCTATTGTTTCATGTGCTTTCACAGAAGTATAACAGTCAATACTGATGAAAAACCTTGCCTGGCCTTTACCAACCTTATCTTACCACCTTGCCTTCAACCTTTCTTTCTCCCAGAGTGTCTCCATCTGTATGGTAGAACACAATAACAACAACTTATATTTATGTAGCATCTTCAGCATTCTGTAATATTTTCGAGACGTTTCACAGGAGCATTATTAAAAAAGTCCTGTTTTTCTGGGCTGTGCAAGTGTACTGTGGGACATTGCCGACCTGAATCTCCCTTCCCCCCTTCGCCTGCTTGCCCCGCCAAATCCTAGCTGTGGGCCCGATCAGTGTGGGAGCCAGGTAGGAGTCATAAGTCCACGAGTGAGCTTCATCGAGATGCCCAAATAGCATCTGCAAACCACTGGCTTAGTGCCAATGAAGGCCTGGCCTAAATATACTCTGGCCTCAGGTCAACATCTTTGCACAATGTGTAGAGTGTAGGGGTCTACCTGACTTTCCCACACATTCCCAACAACAGGAACTTTCCCCTTCCTGATTTTCCACACTTCCTTGCCCATTTGCTACATTTATACATCCTCTGGACTTATCGTTTGATTTATTACTACCTCCTTTTGCTTTGCACCATCATCCATTTCACAGTGGGTGTTGGCAAAAGTTTAATTTCTCCTGTTTCCTGCCTCCCTGTTTATTATGTCAGGGGCTTTGCTGAGAATATTGTTTTTGGAAAGCGGCAATAACTCTTCACAATATTTTCAGGCTTTTCAAAGACGAATTAGATCCCTCTACACACTCACTTATGTTTAGGAATCTGCATTCCTTGACATATTTCCAACCACACTTAACAGCAGCCCATTAAAAGGCTGTTGACACATTACTCCTCGCTATCCTCAGATGAAGCGCCAGCATCGAGCCGTATATGGACTGGAATTGCTTGCCTTTACTATAATGAGGCTGGCCATGAGGGGGTGATGAGGCAACCATCCAATTGTATGGTACCCTGAACCAAACAGCAAAACAATACAGATCCATTGATAATTTTATCAAATTAAACATAGCCCCAAACTGAACCTTTGTATAGGCCCTGCTGCCAGATACATGTCGTGCTTGCTGACCACAAATGAACCCAATACAGTCAGCCTTCCTGCAGTGCCTAGATCATACACAGATCTACAAATAGTCCCTACCATCCTCAAGAGAGGCGTGGAAATAATCGAGACAAATGTTTATTCCTGTTCTATTAAAATATTCTCCATGGTGCTATCCTATCAGTTATTTTCATTTCCGATCCAATTTTTATTCCCAAAGTTTGTTGCGGGGTCAGGCAGTTTCATTTAGTCAAGAGTTAATGTTGGAATTGTCAAATTCCTCTGGTTCTTACTGATAATGATTTAAGTACCAGTTCACAAAGTCCTCTGAGAACATTCAGTCTCACCCAACGTCACCCACAGGAGATAAAGCTAATCGCAGAACACTGCAGCATCCCATCTGAAAGACGTACTGACACTAGGAATGTCAGGCTTGTGAGTCCCTTCTGACCTTGAGCTCTGCTGGATTTCTCTTTGGCCTCTTGCTCTCTTTCTTTCTCTATGGACGTTAATTTCATCCACTCTTTAACCTGGCACCCATTATTTTCTTTGGATTTTTTTTCTACATTACAGGTGCTGTATAAACGCAAGTTGTCGTTATTTACATGTCACTTTTCTGAAAGCCCACATTGCTTTGTTTGTTCCTATCTTTCCACTCAGCCAGGCCTTGAGCATTTTCCAAGACACTTTACAGCTTTTTGGTCTTAGCACTAATTAATAATTTTAGATTTAACCACTGCCTTCATTTTCTCAGATAGCATGAGAGGGTCACTGTGTCAGAACTGCTGGGAATGAGGAGGTGTGAGCTTCTGCTTGGAGCAGGCATCCGTATTGAAGCACAACCTGTAGAGTGGGGATCTGCCTGACTTTCTCTACCATGTTCCCAAGCACTTTCTCCCTTCCTGATCTTCCAAGCTTCCCTACCCATCTGCTGATCTGCTACATTTACACAATCTCTAGACTCACCTTCTGTTTCATTATTTGTCTCATTACTACCCCCCTTGGCTTTGCACCTTTGTCTATTTTCTCAAAAATATATTTTATTCATCAAATATCTGAAAGAACATTACAAACATTTCTAAATGGCTATCACACAAAGTGCAATCATATTCAGGTTTTCTACAAACATCACATTTCACTCTTGAGGTGCTTCAGAACAACGAAACGTCACAGACATTTCAAAATAGTCACTACAAAAGGTGTAACGGCATTTGAATTCCCTACATAGATCAAATTGCACTCTGAGATGCTTCCATACAATTGTGATGCATGTAATATTCACTGGATACATTCAATGAGTTATACAGCTCAAGGGGTTCTATACAATTCTCCCCCTCGGTCCACTATGGCTGAAAGGTCTTAAACAGCAACCTTTTCCCATCACTCCCTTGTGGCAGCTGCCCCAAGCTTTAGTGCTTCCCTCAGCATGTAGTCCTGGACATTGGAAGGTGCCAGTCTGCAACACTTGGTCGGGGACAACTCTTTGTACTGGAAGGCCAACAAGTTTCAGGCAAACTCAAGAGCATGTTTCACTGGGTTGATGATCCTCCAGCAACAGCTGATGTTTGTCTCAGTGTGCGTCCCTGGGAGGCACACAAATGGGAAAAATTAAAATACCAAGGAATTGGAGTGTCCTATTTTCTTAGTGACCCCATTTCCAATCACTGGCTGCATTTTCATTGTTTTAAAAGGAATCAAATTATACCAATGCATTTTTAATTCGGTGTAATGTCTTCATGTCTCCCCAACCAAATACTTTCCATCCCTGGGAGGCCTGCGGGCAACTCTTTATGCTGGTGGTGCAATACAGTAAAGAAGACCTTTGGCCATATTTCTGGCTCTTGTTCATACATTAAGAATGCCGGTATATTTAGGCATAATAAGATTTTACACCTTTTAAAAGAGAACGTCTCAAAATACAGTTTCAAAATTTTTATGGAACCCCCGTTTAAAAATGGAAGATAATCGCCTATTTAAACCTGAAATTTTAATATGCAAAGCGGATAATGTGGCCGTAGTAGACGTCACTGACCACTACGAAGATAACAACTCACTCGAAAAAAGCGTGGACAGAGAAGTGATAAATATAAGCATCTATCAGAGAAGATCATCGAATTAATTAGGTGTCACAACATTAAATTCTTCAGATTTGTATTTGGAGCCCATGGTAAATGGTACAGTCAAAACAACGCCCTGATGAAATTTCTTAACGTTACTATTTTCAAGACTTTTGCTAAGCAAACCTCCAGACTTGTTACAAACTGTCAAGATGATACATAAAATAATGGATAATTATAGTCTTGTTTAATCCTTTTTAAATATCCTTTCCTAGTAATAACAGGGGTGATTCTCCCATCCCAACTCGCAACTTTTCTGGCGGGTTGGGGTGGGAGATGCACGTCACCGGCCTTGTTCCGGGATTTGCGCATGCATTGGGAATGCTTGCGCATCTCCCAGAGCCGGAGAACAGTCGGAGACCAGACCACGCTGGAAACCGGCGGAAAGACAGGCAAGTCATTTGAATATTTTAAAATATGTTTTAAATGTATTTTAAATGTCATTATCAGGAACTTTCCAGTCCCGATAGAATCTCCCACCCCCGCCAGGAGTACTTCATTCCGGCAGGGTTCAGAGTAGCTCACACATTCGAGGAACTAGTGGAAGACCCCGCTGTTATGAAGGGGGGGGGAAATCAGGGCCCCCCAGGGGGTTGGGCAGCAGGGGGGTGGTGCCTCCTGGACATGGGCACCCTGGCAGTGCCATCCTGTGCCCTGGCACTTCAAGGGGCAAAGTGCCCATGCCCAAGGTGGTGGGGCCTATTGTGGGCGGGGCCTAGGGGTGATCGGTGGGGGTGGGGTTCCCACTGCCACTCTGCATGGCGATTGGTCCGGGATGGAGGGAGGGAGGGCAGCGATTGGGGTGGGCTGGGGGGGGGGGGGGGCGGCGGCGATCGTCACTGCTGGGGGTGGGCTGGACATCGGGGCGCTCCGGGGCGGGGGTAGTCAGGGCTGGCCCAGGAATTGTTGTGGGGGCTGTGACCGGGGTGGTGTGGGGGGGGGGGGGTGGTGTGCGCTGGAGGGGCAGCACTGTGGGAGTCCCGGGCTAGCCAGTGATCGAGCTGGCCAGCAAATGGGGAGACTGACAGATTGGGACCACTGCGCATAACAGAGTTCCGGAGCTGTCAGGCTCTGACGCGAATAGGCCCCGCTCCCTGGGTTTCTAATGAGATTCACGATTGTGATCTCTAAAGTGCACGGAGTGGGGAGATTCGAGTGAGAAGTTGAACTGAGAAAACAGTCCTGAGCTAGAATAGTTTTCCCACCAATTCAGCATTTTTGGAAGAATCGCCCCAAACATTTGCTGTTTTTTAGTTTTATTTATATCTCTATTCTGCTTCACACTTATCAAATGATGATGGGATTGTACCGGAGTCCATTTGAACTTGTCTCCAGTTCCGAAACCCTTTTGATTTAAAGTGGATTCTGTGGCGACAGTGACTTATAATTTTTATTAAATCTATTTCATCCTTGATTTTTACAATGTTATCATCTCTAGCCCTGGTTTTGCTAGGCACAGAACATTTTCTTTGTAGGCATACCACAGAAATGTAGTGTCAAATTTATCAATATTATAGATAGCTGAGGTTAATTAGACTTTAAACTAATGAGATTATAAGACCAGGGAGGTTATGCTAAAACTGTATAAAAATCTAGTTAGGTCACAGCTAGAGCAGTGCATGCAGTTCCGATCATTGCATTCTAGGAAGGATATGATTACACTAGAGAGGATACAGGGAGAGTTTTCGGAGGATATTGCCAGGAGTGGAGAATTTTAGCTACAAGAGAAAGCTGGATAGGCCGGATATGTGTTTTTGGAGCAGAGAAGCTGAGGGGAGATTTAAGTGAAGTGGAGGGGATTAGATAGAATTGATAGAAAGGATTCATTTCCCTAAACAGAGAAATCAGTAATTGGGGTAAGAGAGTTAAAGTAATTGGTAGAAGGATTACAGGGGAGTTGAGAAATCTTTTCATCCAGAGCGTGGTGAAGGGCTGGAAATCACTGTCTGAAAAGGCACAAGAGGCCCTCATTGCATTTTTAAAATACTTGGAAATGCATTTGATGCATTGTAACCGAAGAACTAGAGCAAGAGCTGAAAGGCAGAATTAGGATAGATCAACAGGCACAGACATGATGGGCTGAATGGCTCCCTTCTGTGCTGTAAATTTTCTATGTTATCACCTGAACTGTTAACTCTGTTCCTCTCACCACAGATATTGCCTGCACTACTGAATGTTGTCCTGCAATTTCTGCTTTTATTTTAGAACGCTATCATCGACAGTATCTTGGTTTAGTTTTGTCGGTCTCAGTGAAGTGCACTGGCTCATACTGAAGCAAGCACCAAGCAGAGACAGGACAGTTCACCTTTTGAGTATAAAAGACACCTTTTAAGACAGAAGTCCAATTCTGGCTTTGAAAGTTTTATTTATTGAGCTTTAAACATAAATGTGAGTAGCAGGAAAGCAAACATTGGATCTGATGTTAAACAAAGTTTCTTCTCTGATTTTAGGCTTTTAACACATTAACTTGGTACATAATCCAATCACTTTGCTGGTCAACTTTAATCTATACATAACTATTAAATCATATATTATATAACTGTTAGGGAGCAGATCAGAAACTCCAAGGTATATTATGAAGTTAGCCTAGACCCCAGCTTTTCTTTTTGATTTTGGCATCAGGGTGAGCATAAAGTGTTAGGCCCGAGGTATGATTCCATTGACCCACGAGTAAGTTTTTATCAAAACAAACTTTATTTAAGAACATAGTTAGAATATAACCAGGAGAAGGTGCAATGCCTGCTCCAATCAGCTTGGATCATGTAGATCAAGCCCAAGACAGGAAGTGGGAAACCGGTCTTGTCAGCTTGGATCTGGAATGTCTCACTTGCTGAGAATTTGAATTGGACTTTGATTGGATTGAATTGGATATATAAACAAAAAAAAACCACCAAAAGAATTAGCATAACTTTTACCAATAAATACTTAAAACATGACAAATCTTTATTGTTCCAATTTAACTGTATCCCCATGGACACAAATCCCTTCTTCAGAACCAGTTAGTACCAAAAACAGGTATACTTACATGGATGCCAGGTTATCAGCCTTTTAACACCTCTGGACTGAGATCCAGACAGACACCTGTCTTCTGACTCTCATACAACAGACTCTCAGAAAGTTATATCCTCAAACAGCAGAACTTCGGAGAAATAAATCGAGCCTCTGGCAAATTCCAGTCTCCAAACTTCAGAGAGAGAAAGGACTATCTCTCTCTGCAGCTTCCAAACAGCAACTAAGCTCGAGTTCTGTGTAAGCCTAGCTCCACCCAGTCACCTGATATTATTGTCAATCAACCCAATCAAGTCCTACTCTGCAAAATCCCAGGGTAAATCACTAAAATCAGCAGAACAGCATTTGTCGCAATTAAACAAACATTCTAACAATTAGGAGCAATAATGCTGCTACAGTAACAATACAGGGTTATAGATATAGGGTAAAAGCAAATTATTGCGGATGCTGGAATTTGAAACCAAAAGAGAAAATGCTGGAAAATCTCAGCAGGTCTGGCAGCATCTATAAGGAGAGAAAAGAGCTAAGAAAAGAGCTATAGATATAGGCCCGAGTGGCAGCGGACCCCCCTGCCCTCCACCAGAGAGCCATCTGACTCGCCTCCCTCCCCCCCACCAGAGTGCCATCTGACCCACTCAACTGGGAAATGTGGCAGGCCTCAGCAGGGAGCCGTGGCAGGTCTCAGCTGGGAGACGTGGCAGGCCTTAGCTGGGAGACGTGGCAGGCCTCAGCTGGGAGACTTGGGAGGGCTCATGCTGGAGGAAGCCATTTAGTATTACAGCCATTTCTATTGAAAGAGTGTTTGGCAGAATCCTTATAAAAATTCATAAACATTTGTTATAAATAATGTGTCCCTTTAAGAAACAGTAATTATTTGCTGTCATCAATCATCGTTACTGTAGCACTCTTCCTGTCCCTATGCTTCCTTTTTGCAAGAACATTCTGTACTTGCTAAAATGTGTTCCAAACTTTCATCAAATACTGTAAAATCCTTACTTTGAGCAACACCACAAAATCTTCCCAAGTGATTCGTAACACTGGGATGGGCTAAGTGCCTCTTTTGTACAGAATTTATTTTTAAGAATTCCAGATAAAAGATTACTGCATAAGGTAACATGGTGTTTGCGGTAATACTTTTGGATGGATACCTGACAGGAAACAGAGTTTCAGAATAAATGGGTCATTTTAGGGTTGGCAAACTTGGCAGTAGAGTGCCACAGGGATCAGTGCTGGGGCCACAAGTATTCATGATCTATGTTGATGACTTGGATGAAGGGACAAACTACTATAACCAAATTTGCCGATGATACAAAGATAGGTCTGAAAACTAGTTGTGAGGAGAATGTCTGCAAAGGAATATAGAGTGAGCAAAAATATGGTAGATGAGAGTATAATGTGGGAAAATGTGAAGTTGTCTACTTTGGCAGGAAGAATTAAAAAGCAGAATATTATTTAAATGCAGACAGACTGCAGAAATTTGCAGAGGGATTCAGGTGTTCTGGTATACGAATCACAAAAGGCATACAGGCACAGCAAATAATTAGGAAGGCAAACGGAATGTTGGCCTTTATAATAAGGAGGATGGAGATGAAATAGAGATGTCTTGATACAGCTGTACTTGGCATTGGTGAGACCATACAGTTCTGGTCACCTTATTTAAGGAGAGGCATTGGAAGTAGTTCAGAGAAGGTTCACTAGGCCGATTCTTGTGATGAGGGGTTTATCTTATGAGGAAAGGTCAAGCAGGTTGGGTCTATACTCTTTGGAGTTGAGAAGAACAAGAGGTGATCTTATTGAAACACATAAGATGTTGAGGAGGCTTGACAGGGTAGGTGCAGAGAGGATCTTTCCTCTCATGAGGTAATCTAGAATTAAAGAGCAAAGTTTAAAAATAACGGGTCTCCCATTTAGACAGATATGAAGAGAAATTTCTCCTGGAGGTTTGTTAAGGTTTGCAATTCACTTCCCCAGCCAGGATTAGAGGGTGGGTTATTGAATATATTCAAGGCTGAGTTAGACAGATTTTTGATAGACAAGGGAGTCAAGAGTTAAGGGCAACATGCAGAAATTGGAGTTAAGGCCACAATCACATCAACCATAATTTTATCAAATGGGGGAACAGTCTTGATGGATAGAATTGGCGTACTCCTTTATTCCTTCTGTTCTTAAGTTCGCACGTGTTCCGGATTCATATGTATTTATCAATCCATAAAATACTATCATAAGGGGCAATATTTGAACATTCTGTTACTTGCCCTTTACCACAAATTATTCTGTGGAGTTTATGCAAAAATTACAATTTTAATATTTAGGAGAGATTTGACTTTATGGCTGGGATTTTCCAGCCATTCACTCCCCACCACCGCTGCAAGTGAGCATGGAGAATTTGGCACTCAGCCAAATCTCCGTTCACTGCAGCAGGACCAGAAAATCTCGCTGGTGTGAATGGCTGGAAAATTCATAGAAACCCTACGGTACAGAAAGAGGCCATTCGGCCCATCGAGTCTGCACCGACCACAATCCCACCCAGGTCCTAACCCGATATCCCTACATATTTACCCACTAATCTCTCTAACCTACGCATCTCAGGACACTAAGGGCAATTTTTAGCATGGCCAATCAACCTAACCCGCACATCTTTGGACTGCGGGAGGAAACCGGAGCACCCGGAGGAAACCCACGCAGACACGAGGAGAATGTGCAAACTGCACACAGACAGTGACCCAAGCCGGGAATCGAACCCAGGTCCCTGGAGCTGTGAAGCAGCAGTGCTAACCACTGTGCTACCGTGCCGCCCCTATCTTCTGTCCTATATGTTGTGAAAGTAGCAACTTCTAGCTCTCTGAAAAATAAAGCTTTCAATCTGTTTCACTTGCTGCCTTTCATCCTAATCAGGGAGGCGATGATTGAGAGCTTCCCACCATTGTTCCATTCTGTTCTATCATTTATAACCAGACTCTGACGTTATCATGTTTCTTCGAATTTTCTTCTCTCTAAGCTCCAGGAAATCTCTCTAAGTAATGGTATTTCTCTATCACTTTATAGGATATGTACTCCTAAAACTATCAATGACCTATGCCTTTTCTTCAGGCTCTCCTACATGCAGCCGACAATTCCTTTTATGAAATTATATTGCAACCATTCCAGAATGCCTCTTTTTCCTTTAACTCCATATTTCATATGAGTGGTGTCCCAAGGGTAAGGTGTTGGATTGGGGGAAGGCTAACTTTAGTGGGATTAGGCAGAAATTGGCAGCTGTTGATTGGGAGAGGCTGTTTGAGGGTAAATCTACGTCTGGCGTGTGGGAGTCTTTTAAGGAACAGTTGTTAGGGCTGCAGGATAGGCATGTGCCTGTAAAAAAGGATAGGAAGGGTAGGATTCGAGAACCGTGGAACCAGGGAAATTGAGGGATTGGTCAAAAAGAAAAGAGAGGCGTACGTTAGGTCCAGGCAGCTAAAAACGGAGGGAGCTCTGGAGGAATACAAAGAAAGTAGGTAAGAACTCAAACGAGGAATTAGAAGGGCAAAAAGGGGTCACGAAATGCCCTTGGCAGACAGGATTAAGGAGAATCCCAAGGCATTTTATTCATATGATAGGAACAAAAGGGTTGTCAGGGAAAAAATCGGACCTCTCAGGACAAAAGTGGGGAATTATGCTTGGAGCCCAAAGAAGTAGGGGAGATCCTAAATGAATACTTTGCGTCGGTATTCACGAAGGAGAGGGATGTGTTGACTGGGAGTGTCTCGGAGGGGAGTGTTGACCCGTTAGAGAACATCTCCATTTCAAGGGAGGAAGTGTTAGGTTTTTTAGGAAATATAAAGACTGACAAATCCCCAGGGCCTGATGGAATCTATCCAAGGCTGCTCAGGGAGACGAGAGATGAAATTGCTGGGCCTCTGACGCAAATCTTTGTCTCGTCACTGGACACAGGTGAGGTCCCAGAGGATTGGAGGATAGCTAATGTGGTCCTGTTATTTAAGAAGGGTAGGAAGGATAACCCAGGAAATTATAGGCCGGTGAGCTTGACGTCCGTGGTGGGGAAGTTGTTGGAGAGGATTCTTAGAGATAGGATGTATGCGCATTTAGAAAGGAATAAACTCATTAACGATAGTCAGCATGGTTTTGTGAGAGGGAGGTCATGCCTCACTAACCAGGTGGAGTTTTTTGAAGAAGTGAGTAGAATGGTTGACAAGGGAAGGGCCGTGGATGTCGTCTATATGGACTTTAGTAAAGCGTTTGACAAAGTCCCTCATGGTAGGTTGGTGCAAAAGGTTGGATCTCATGGGATAAAGGGGGAGGTGGCTAGATGGGTGGAGAACTGGCTTGGTCACAGAAGACAGAGGGTGATAGTGGAAGGGTTTTTTTCCGGCTGGATGCCTGTGACTAGTTCCGCAGGGCTCTGTATTGGGACCTCTGCTGTTTGTGATTTATATAAACGATCTGGAAGAAGGTGTAACTGGGGTGATCAGTAAGTTTGCGGACGACACGAAAATGGCTGGACTTGCAGATAGTGAGGAACATTGTCAGAGGCTACAGAAGGATATAGATAGGCTGGAAATTTGGGCAAAGAAATGGCAGATGGAGTTCAATCCAGGTAAATGCGAAGTGATGCATTTTGGTAGAACTAACGAAGGGGGGAGCTATAGGATAAATGGCAGAACCATAAAGGGTGTAGATACACAGAGGGACCTGGGTGAGCAAGTCCACAGATCCTTGAAGGTGACGTCACAGGTGGAGAAGGTAGTGAATAAGGCATATGGCATGCTTGCCTTTATAGGACGGGGCAGAGAGTATAAAAGTTGGGCACTGATGTTGCAGTTGTATAGAACGTTGGTTCGGCCGCATTTGGAATACTGCATCCAGTTCTGGTCACCACACTACCAGAAGGACGTGGAGGCTTTAGAGAGAGTGCAGAGGAGGTTTACCAGGATGTTGCCTGGTATGGAGGGGCTTAGTTATGATGAGAGATTGGGTAAACTGGGGTTGTTCTCACTGGAAAGACGGAGGATGAGGGGTGACCTAATAGAGGTGTATAAAATTATGAAAGGCATAGATAGGGTGAACGGTGGGAAGCTTTTTCCAAGGTTGGTGGTGACGTTCACGAGGGGTCATAGGTTCAAGGTGAAGAGGGGGAGGTTTAAGACGGATATCAGAAGGACGTATTTTACGCAGAGGGTGGTGGGGGCCTGGAATGCGCTGCCGGGCAAGGTGGTGGAGGCGGACACACTGGGAATGTTTAAGACTTATCTAGATAGCCACATGAACGGAGTGGGAATGGAGGGATACAAAAGAATGGTCTAGTTTGGACCAGGGAGCCGCGCGGGCTTGGAGGGCCAAAGGGCCTGTTCCTGTGCTGTATTGTTCTTTGTTCCTGTTTTTCCTGGATTTTGGAAAGCTGCGATTAACTTTCATTGAATAAACAAGCAAGCAGACAATAGCAGAAAGATGTCTAATATACTCTGAATCATAAAATCATAGAAGCAATACAGTGCAGGAGCAGGCCATTCGGCCCATCGAACCTGCGCCGACAACAATCCCACCCAGACCCTATTCCTGTAACCCCACATTTACCCTGTTTATCCCCCTGACACTAAGGGGCAATTTTGCATGGCCAGTCAACCTAACCTGCACATCTTGTGAAGATTTAATTGTTCTTCATATAACAAAAGATAATAGTTTATGCTAAAGCTCTGGTCGAAGGAGTGGTACAGTAAGAAGTCTCACAACACCAGGTTAAAGTCCAACAGGTTTATTTGGTAGCAAATGCCACTAGCTTTCGCAGCGCTGCTCCTTTGTCAGGTGTGTGGGAGTTCCGTTCACAAACAGGGCACATAAAGACACAAACTCAATTTACAGAATAATGATTGGAATGCGAGTCTGTACAGCAAATCAAGTCTTAAAGGTACAGACAATGTGAGTGGAGAGAGCATTAAGCACAGGTTAAAGAGATGTGTATTGTCTCCAGACAGGACAGTTAGTGAGATTTTGCAAGTCCAGGCAAGTTGTGGGGTTTACAGATAGTGTGACATGAACTCAAGATCCCGGTTGAGGCCGTCCTCATGTGTGCGGAACTTGGCTATCAGTCTCTGCTCAGCAACTCTGCGTTGTCGTGAGTCGTGAATGCCGCCTTGGAGAACGCTTACCCGAAGATCAGAGGCTGAATGCTCGTGACCGCTGAAGTGTTCCCCAACAGGAAGAGATTGGTGATTGTCGAGCGGTGTTCATTCATCTGTTGTCGTAGCATGGTTTCCCCAATGTCCCATGCCTTGGGATACCCTATCCTGCAGCGTAACAGGTAGACAACGTTGGCCGAGTTGCAAGAGTATGTACCGTGTACCTGATGGATGGTGTTCTCACGAGAGATGATGGCATCCGTGTCGATGATCCGGCACGTCTTGCAGAGGTTGCTGTGGCAGGGTTGTGTGGTGTCGTGGTCACTGTTCTCCTGAAGGCTGGGTAGTTTGCTGCGGACAATGGTCTGTTTGAGGTTGTGCAGTTGTTTGAAGGCAAGAAGTGGGGGTGTGGGGATGGCCTTGGTGAGATGTTCGTCTTCATCAATGACATGTCGAAGGCTCCGGAGGAGATGTCGTAGCTTCTCCGCTCCAGGGAAGTACTGGACGAAGGAGAGGTGCCAGAGGAATGGAGGACAGCAAACGTGGTACCATTATTCAAGAGGGGAGGTAGGGAAAAATCAGGTAATTACAGGTCAATGCTAGGGAAATTATTCGAAAAAGTTCTGAGGGACAGAATTAATCTCCACTTGGAGAGACAAGGATTAATCAAGGATAGTTAGCATGGCTTTGTTGGGGAAGATCATATGTAACAAATCTGGTTGAATTTTTCGAGGTGGTAACTAGGTATGTAGATGAGTTGACATAGTCTACATGGACTTCAGTAAGGCTTTTGACAAGGCCCTCTTGGAAGACTGATCAAGAAGGTTAAAAGGAGCCCAGGGCAATTTGGCAAATTGGATCCAAAATTGGCTTACTAGCATGAGGCAGAGGATTATGGTCAAGGTTGTCTTTGTGCCTGGAAGCCTGTGTCCAATGGTGTATCACAGAGATTGGTGCTGGGTCTCTTGCTATTTTGTAGTGTCCATTAATGATTTGGGGATCGGTTAGCTCAGTTGGCTGGACGACTGGTTTGTGATGCAGAGTGCCGCCAACAGCACAGGTTCAATTTCCATACTGGCTGAGGTCATTCATGAAGGCCCGTATTCTCAACCTTGGCCCTCACCTGAAGTGTGGTGATTCTCAGGTTAATCACCACCAGTCAGCTCTCCCCCTCAAAAAGGGGAAAGCAGCCAATGGTCCTCTGGGACTATGGGAACTTTTCCTTACATTAATGCTCTGGATGTGAATGTGGGAGTAAGTTCACAGATGACACAAAAATTAGTAGTCTGGTAAATAGCGAGAACGAAAGCCTTAGATTAGAGGATGATTACACACGGGCTGGTCAGATGGGCAGAATAGTGGCAAATGGAATTTAACCCTGAAAAACGTGAGGTGATGCATTTTGGGAGGGCTAACAAGGCAAGGGAATACACAATGAATGGCAGCATCCTAGGAAGCACAGAGGACCAGAGGGATCTTGAGGTGCATGTCCAAAGATCCCTGAAGGCAGCAGGACAGGTAGATTAGGTGGTTAAGAAGGTATATGGGATACCTGCCCTTATTAGCCAAGGCATAGAATATAAGAACAGGGAGGTTATGACAGAACTGTATGAAGTGCTCGCTAGGCCACAGCCAGAGTACTGTGTGTAATTCTGGTCGCCACATTATACGAAGAATGTGATTGCACTAGAAAGGGTGCAGAGGAGATTCACCAAGATG
Source organism: Mustelus asterias (assembly GCF_964213995.1). NCBI lineage: Eukaryota > Metazoa > Chordata > Chondrichthyes > Carcharhiniformes > Triakidae > Mustelus > Mustelus asterias. The sequence continues at coordinate 75,122,636 of NC_135808.1, forward strand.
TTGCCTGGGCTGGAGCATTTCCGCTATGAAGAGAGACTAGTTAGGCTGGGGTTGTATTCCTTAGAACAGAGAAGGCTGAGAGGAGTCCCAATTGAGATGTACAAAATTATGACATAGATAGGGTAGATAGGAAGAAACTTTTCCCTAACCAGGAAGCATAGATTTAAGTCAGGGGCAGGAGATTAAAAGGGGATTTGAGGAAAAGCCTTTTCACCCAGAAGGTGGTGGGAATCTGGAACTCACTGCCTGAAAGGGTGGTAGAGGCAGAAACCCTCAGCGCATTTAAGAAACATTTTGATAAGTGCTTGAAATGCCATAAAATACAAGGCTACAGATCAAGTGCTGGAAAATGGGATTAGAACAGATAGGTGTTTGATAGCTGGTGCAGACATGATGGGCCGAAGGGTCTCTTTCTGTGCTGTCAAGCTCTGTGACTCTTACTATTACTATAATTATGTCTTTATTTACTGTGTTATTGTTTCTTCCCTCATTAACTATGGAGGTTATCCAGCTTATCTTTAGAGGTTTCAATTAGATGACTTTTTCATGCAGGTCAAACACAAATTATTTCAAAAATATAGACTGATAAATATATCTGAAGCATTAACTGGAGCTTCATCAATTAAAGAACCATCTGTTAAATTCAACATACTGCCAATTACACATTTGAATTGTGTGGGTTGTTTCCACTGATTATTTCAGTAAAATCTAACAACGTCAGCTAGAATATTCGTCAAAGAGAACCTCCTCTAGCATCAGAAGCCACAACTCAATTTTACATTGAGCAGGCACTCAATTGCCCACTGGCGGCTTTTGCCCCTCTAAGAAAGGATGTGCCTCCTTCAAGTGCTTCCAGCCAATTAGAAGGCTGATAGTTTTTGATTTTTAGCAGTTGTAGCAGTGTCATCAAGAATAGAACCATAGAATGGTTACACACAGGAGGCCATTCGACCCGCTGTGTCCATGCTGGTGGTGGGAAAGTGATGGGCGTGGCATGTGTAAAATTTCAGCTATTTTTAACCCCTCATGTAAGAGGGGGTGAATTTCCATGAGGTTTCTCCTGATATCCATTTAAGTCATTCCTCTAGAGTTTTTACAAACATTCTCATTAAGGGCAGGTGGACAGATGGGAGAAACCCTGCAAAAATTCAACTTCCATGACGGAAATAAAGAAATGAATGTGAAGTTAAGCATTCGGCAAGAATTATGCTCCATTTTACTCGGAGCCTTCACACATGAAGATAAACCACTTGAATGAGGGCTGCTGTTACCTGATGTGTCCTGTCTTAATGAAGGAAAACTGGTAGAAGAAAGGTTATAAAAAGGAGTTGGTCACGTAATCTTGTACATCAGTGGAGTGTCAAGAGGCTAGAAGCTAAAGGACACATTAAGAAGGGTTGTGCGATCATGGAGCTTACCAATGATTTAACACAGAGATCATGGCCAGGAATTTTCTGCAAGCTGCTCCTCCAGTCACAGTCACCTTGGTAGAAATGTGGCAGGAATGTGAGGAGGATTCCGAAACACTTCCAGCAGGGTGGGAGCAGATCCAAGGAAATTGCTGGCCCCATCAACTTTTACGAATCGGCTAGACCTAGGGTGAAAGGAATGGGGAATAAGTGGAATATGAGAACAGAATGGACACTTAGGACTACTACTCATGTGGAGAAGAAGCACCTACATAGAATGATTGGGCATTAAAGTCTGCTTTGTGCATTGTAATTTCTATGCAATTGTAAGTAAGTAATCAATCTGCAGATTGTGATAGAAAACCAGTCAGTGATTAACAGAGCCTCCTCATATTTGCACTCACATAATTGACTGGTACTCACAGTACATCTACTGGAGCTGGTTTCTCTGTTCTGATTCTGCACAGTGGCTGCCATTTGGGCCGGTGACAGCCAGTTGTTAGGCAATTTCCTTTCTTACCACACTTTCCCCTTCATTCTCAAACAAGCAAGCTTCATAAATAATCTTTTAAGTGCCATTTAAAAGAGCACTGATCTGTAGAGAATCATGTCACAACTCCTACAAAGGAATCCATTAGCAGAACAGCTTCAGTTAAAGCATCTAATTTTATACCTCTCTATCTGATAACTTGTAAAATAACACTGGTTTGTAATAAGGCATAGATAAATTTTTTCTAAGCAAGCACTCTCTCTTACTCAGTCTTATGGCTCAGTAAATTGGAATTACAAATCTGTAGAAGCTTTGATTCCTGGGCAGAAAATCATTTTTATCTCAATTCCTCAGCAACATTTTTCTTTTCTAACTTGTTTGTGGACAAAGTTGCTCTGAAGCAACAGCTCTGGTCCAATCTGGGATGCCCCTTGTGATTTCCGCAGGAACCTCAGCTTTCATTTGAATGGCCATAACCCATTGTATTGCCACTTGAGTTACCTGGTTATTAGCTAACTCACATTTCAACAATAGACTGAGGATCTCAAGGCACTGCTGCAGCAGGTGTATAAATTTGGGGTATGTACCTGGCAAAAATTGTTGGAGTAGTTCTATGGTGTACAGGGCTTACTCCCTGCAACTAATTAGCTGCTTCAGAATTTCAACATTATCCAACAAAGACACAAGCAGGTGGAAAGAATCTTGGAATCTGGTATCAGGAGGGCAGGAATCCTGAATCAGGAATTCTGACATCAAGGTGGGCAGCACAACAACTGCAGCACAATGTGACACTTACGTTTTCCATACTGACTATTGATGGGCCCTGTGAAAGAGATTTGTCAACTTTTACCGAAGTTGGTGAAGTGGGCCAGTGGAAATTAAATGCATTCCGTAAGAAACAAGGGATTTACAGTTTTGACAAGGTGTGTTGACATTTTGGAGAAAATAAAATAGGCCTTTTCATCCTCATGGCTTTTCAATGTTCTTAAAAATTCTTATTTCTGCTAACATTGCCAGTCTGAATGAACAGCATCTGTAATACCAAGTCTCCAAGTTATTTTATGATTTGATTTCAAGTTTTGCTAAGAAGTAGTATTGAGTTCTTATTCTGCCTGGATACAGCCTGGATTCCTACTGCACATTGTGTTGTTATTTCCAATTGATACTCACTCCTTTCCTATGAACATTTTTCACACTCTATATTTGAGTAAAAAATAGCTAATCCTTGAGTTTAACAAGCAGTACTGGCAGACAGGGAACAGGACTGGCTGACAAGGTAAAAATTGCTGTGCTTGGTAATTTGATCAAATAAGAAAAGCAACGTGCTGTAATCTTCCTGACATTTCCTGCATTTCACTAAACAAAATCCCTATCAAAATGTTTATTTAGGAAATGTTGCTTCCTTTGAGAATTCATGAGTTCGTAGAATTGAATGCAGCAAGTTTGGCCACCTCCCTTCCACTACCACCACAATGTTTCATATGCACACAACGCCAACAATGAAAATTAGTATAAGCTGGGATTTTCCAAGTAAAGCCGATGAACACACACCTTCTGGTGACTCCAATTCTCAAGGGGCTCCAGCCAGCTTTTGAATAGCATCCATGCAGAGCACCTTTAAAGCAATAAGACCGTAAGACATAGGAGCAGAATTAGGACACTCGGCCCATCAATCATGGCTGGTACTTTTCTCATCCCCATTCTCCTGCCTTTTCCCCATAACCCCTGATCCCCTTATTAATCATGAACCGATCTGTTTCTGTCTTAAAGACACTCAATGACTTGGCCTCCACAACCTTGTGCGGCAAAGTGTTCCACAGATTCACCACTCTCCGGCTGAGGAAATTCCTCATCTCTGTTTTAAAGAATCGTCCCTTTGGCCTGAGGTTGTGCCCTCTGGTTCTAGGTTTTCCTACTAATGGAAACATCCTCTCCACGTCACTCTATCCAGGCCTCACAGTATCCTGTAAGTTTCAATAAGATCCCCCCTCATCCTTCTAAACTCTAATGAGTCCAAACCCAGAGTCCTCAACCGTTCTTCATACGACAAGCTCTTAATTCCAGGGATCATTCTTGTGAACTTCCTCTGGATCCTTTCCAAGGCCAGCACATCCTTCCTTAGATACGGGGCCCAAGATTGCTCACAATACTCCAAATGGGGTCTGACCAGAGCCTTATACAGCCTCAGAAGTACATCCCTGTTCTTGTATTCTAGCCCTCTCAACATGAATGCTAACATTGCATTTGTCTTCCTAACTGCTGACTGAATCTGCAAATTAACCTTAAGAGAATCTTGAACAAGGATTCCCAAGTCCCTTTGTGTTTCTGATTTCCTAAGCATTTCCCATTTAGAAAATAGTCTATTCCTCCATCCAAAGTGCATAACCTCACACTTTTCCATATTGTATTCCATCTGCAACTTCTTTGCCCACCCTCCTAATCTGTCCAAGTCCTTCTGCAGCCCCCCCTGCTTCCCGCAATCAGAAGCTTTGCAAAACTCTTGTTTCAATATTTTATAATTTACATTTCAATGTTTTATAATTTACATTTCAATGTTTTATAATTTACATTTGCGGTGGGCACTTGTGGAATTTTAAGGAGCTATCGCATTTTGGAGGTGGGTCCTCGGTAAAACAGAAATATAGAGGCAATTATAGAACTGGGCCAACTACAGAACATGGGATTTATTTTTACGGTGGGGTTAGTGCAGTGGTTGGATGCTTGTGGCATACCCCTTACAAACATCTGATTCTTGAAAATTCATGCACTTTCCAATTTTAAGTACATTTCTTACACATAATAATAAACATTTATGGATATGTCCAATGCTTGATATAAAAATATACCCCATTAAGCTGGATTGCAAACTATAATAGAGAATCAATAATGTTGTAGTCAACTATTGCAATATTAGTTAGATCCTTGTTTCTTGCTTTGAATCGTAGAAAGCTAGCTATGGTGCAGAAAGAGGCCATTCAACCACTGTGTCTGCATTAGCCAAAAAATTGAAACAAGTAACTAGCTGCTCATTTTAATCCCACTTTCCAGCATCTGGCCTGTAGCCTTACAGGCTACAGCACTTCTGATGCAGATCCAGATACCTTTTAAATTAGTTCAACATTTCAGCCTCAACCAAAACCTTGGGCTGCCAATTACAGACACCCATCGCCTCTGGGTGAAAAAGCTTTTTCTTATATCCCCTCTAATTCTTCTACCTATCACCTTAAATCTATGCCCCCTTACCAAGTCTTTCCTGTCTACCCTATCCAGGCCCCTCATAATTTTGTACATCTCATTTAGGTCACCCCACAGCCTTCTCTGTCCTAAGGAAAACAATCTTAGACTATCCAATCTCTCCTCATAGCTACAATTTTCGAGTCCTGGCAACATTCTTGTAAATCTCCTCTGCACTATTCCTCTATTGCAGTGACCAGAACCGTACATAAAATTCCAGCCTAATCAGCATTTTATACAGTTCCAGCATTACATCCCTGCTTCTGTATTCAATACCTTGCCCAATAAAGGAAAGCATTCCATATGCTTTCTTCACTGCCTTGTCCATCTGTCCTGCACTTTCAAGGACCTGTGGACATGCACTCCAAGGTCTCTCACTTCCTCAACCCCTCTCAACATCTTCTTGTTTATTCCTTTGCTTTGTTTCCTGTCCCTAAATGTGTTATCTCACACTTTTCTGGATTGAATTCCATTTGCCACTTTGTTGCCCACTCAACAAAACCACTGATATAATTCTGGAGTCGACAGCTATGCTCCTCACTATCAACTACACGGCCAATTTTTGTGCCATCTGCAAATTTTCCAATCATGCCTCCCACATTTAAGTCTAAATCATTAATATACACAACAAACAGCAAGGGCCCCAACATTGAGCCCTGTGGAATACCACTAGAAATTGTTTTCCATTCGCAAAAATATGAGTCAACCATTACCCTTTGTTTCCTGTCATTGAGCCAATTTTGTATCCAACCCGCCACCTTCCCCTGTATTCCATGAAATCTCATTTTGTGGACCAGTCCGCCATGTGGGACCTTGTCAAATTCCTTACAGAAATTCATATGGACAACAACCACAGCACTTCCCTTATCAATCCTCCTTTTTATTTATTCGAAACTTTCTATTAAGCTAGCAAGACACAATCTTTGCAAACAAAACCATGCTGACTATCCCTGATCAATCCGTACTTTCTAAGTGACAATTTATCCAGTCTCTCAGAAACAGGAATAATTTGCCTACCACACGACTGATTGGCCTATCTCTTGCACCAATTTTACATAACTGTACAACATTCCGAGACCTCTAACCATCTGGGACCTCAACTGTATCTAGCAAAGATTGGAAATGATCCTCAGAGCATCCACTATTTCCTCCCTGGCTTCCTTCAACAACCTGGGATACAATCCATCTGGCCCTGGTGATTTATCCACCTTCAAGGATGCCAGTCCCTACAGTATTTCCTCTCTCACTATGCTTATTGTATCTAATATTTTACAGTCCTCCTCTTTGACTAGAATGTCTGCATCATCCCTCTCCTTAGTGAAGATAAAGACGAAGTACTTATTGAGAACCCTGCCCACAGCTTCTGACTCAACTAACAAGTTATCATGTACATCTCTAACAAACTGTACCTTTTCTCATGTTCTTTTCTTGCTCTTAATGCACTAGCAAAACATCTTAAGATTTTCTTTAATTTTACCTGCCAATATGTTTTTGTACCCTCACTTTGCTTTCCTAATTTCCATGTTTACTTTACCTCTGTACTTTCTACACTCCTGTTGGTGATATCAGTATATTAATTGGTCCTCTTTCTTAACACAGGCATAAAAATATTTAAAATATCAGACAGTAATGTCAACACTGCCAAAACAAACAGATTAACTGATTGTTTACGTCATTTGCTATTTGTGGAGTCCTGTTGCAGGTATATTGGCTGCCATATTTTCCAACTGTTCTTCATTATACAGGTACAATATCTCAAAACCGGCAACATTGGGACCAAGACCATGCTGGATTTCCAATCTTGCCAGATTTTGGGTTGGATGGTTCAAGCCATAGCAGTTGAGCTATGCTGGTTCGGGAGGTTAAGGGTCACTTGCAGCGCAGGAAAAGAAGTGTGCAAACAGCAAAGGTGATAACTTTTCCAATGCACATCATGTCAATGCAGCACCTAGCGGAATTGTCCAGGTAAGATTTTTGAAACTTTTTGAATGCCCCATTAAAATTGATGCATGGGGCATTCTAAAAATGTCTGGTTTTTGGACTGCCAGATTTGAGACACTGTACTGTTCTACAATTATTCATTAGCATGTAACTTCAATTCCAAATGGTTTACCAAGCAATGTAATTCATGTGTGAAAGGGCTAATACTGGGATGTAACTAAGATACTAGATTTAAGCAATGGATTGAATAAGTTATGAATGTCAAATCTATTATAATTATCATTTTAGTAGCAAAATGGGATCCTCTGTCAGCCTACGCTATACATTATGGTCACAGATTTTGTCCATCACAATGGAGCAACTCTCCCCACTGCTTCTAGCATGGCCTTTGCTGGTCAGGGTGTTAATACTGTTGTGCTGTGCACTGGAATCATTACAATGGGGAGATTGTGATATCAATAGCTTTAGGCTGATTTTCTGCACTTCCACAAACTTCGACTACACAGGTCCAGTGAACACCCTGTGCTCATCACTCACAACTGACCATGTGTTTAGCTGTATGAGGAACCTCCCGTGAATGCTATTTAAAAGACCAATCATCCAACTTTCAAGGTGCCTTTGACTTGACTGTTGCACTGCTAAAGTTTGTGGAAATACTGTGGTGTGTTTTAGGAGTTGGGTCAGACTGACTTGCTAAATTTGGAACGGAGTGTTGCAGGAGAGTTTTGTGACCTATCCACGGAAAGGCTGTGATATTAATAGGGTGTAGTTGTAATGCAACATGATAGGGAATGGAATGGAGGCTGCAGAGAGGGGAAGCAGAGGGAGGATGGCATTTTCCACAGAAGGTCGTACCCACCAAGGGTTTGCAGGAAGCTCTTCTCCTACCTCCACCTGAATGAACCAGGAGTAATGCCTAAGGTTTCTGAGGTTCACCAAGGTGTTGGTCACTGAACAGTGTCACCTCCTTCAAAAGGGCTTGAAGACTCAAGCAGGGTGTGGATGGCAGTGCTGGATCATCCCAAGAGGGAGCCGGTGACTTTACATTCCCTACATCATTTGATCTGGGTGGTCACAAAGGCCTTATAATGGAGGAGAGGGGAGTTAGTAGTTTTCTCTCTAACCAGAAAGAAGCAGGATGAGCAGGCAGATGGCTTTGCCAGGGTAGTGATATTCCCAGTAGTGCAGGAAGCCATTAACTGCATGCATGTGGCTACGTGGGCAGAGAAATGTCCTGGAACCACAAAGCATTCCACTCCATTAACAGGCAGCTGGTGTGTGACCACACCCAAGCTATCATGTTCGTGAATGGCCACTATTCTGGCAGCAGCCAAAATGCCTTCATCTTGAGACACTCTAGCACTCCTGATGTCTTTGGACCACCATGAAGAAGTGGGGAGTGGCTGTTTGGAGAGGAGATATCCACAGTATACAAAGCTGATGATTTCCTTCCATCACCCAATCAGATGAGGACAATTGACCTACAATAAATGCAATGCTGCCACCAGGAGCATCTTGACAGGACGCTATCATTACTCTCAAGCTGCCTGGACCCCTACAGTTTTCACTGGAGGGTTTCTCCAAATTTGTGGTGGTTTACTGCATCCTCCATAATCTTTCCTTCATGAAGATGCAGTCATTGTCACCGGACACACAGGGGCCACCTTGGAGAAGGAGGAGGATGATGAACAGGAGACAGTAAGAAAGCATCTGTGACTCCTCCTTTCTGTACTGGTTGCCTGGGAGTGCCTACTGCAACTCCAGTTCCCTTAGATTGTGATATCTTCACCATCATAGCTCCACAATTTCTCACCTTCTCAGCTATCTGCAATGTCCCATCACTTGGCCAAAATCCTGCAATAAAAACCATGTTCGAAAACGTATGCATAAAAACTTACACAACACATCCAGCAATACATGGAAAAATGAACTATTCACCAATGTGCATTCTCTTAATGTCTGTCTTGCAGGTGCCTTTGTCTGGCCTAGTGTTTGTATGCGGTGTTATCCCAAAGGCTGCAGTGTGGGTGGTGAATTACACTGGGAAGATTGCAAAAGGCCTTGCAGGGTGACTTCAAGCTGCTCTGGGCCCAGAGAGCCTGGCTTCAGACAGTACGACCTCAGCAGGTGCAGTCGCAGTTTGGGCTGGCTGGCTGATGGGCAACAGCAAGGACATTGGTGAAGTGACAGTGGTGGAGTACGAATGCTGTCATCTTGAGAGAGGATAGCAAGTTGGTGCTTCACACTGTCATTGCCACTCTCTCAGGGCAGTGTCTCAGCAATCCTAGTAATCTGTTGGAGGATACATTGCTGGACTGCTGTGAGAGTCTGCATTCCCATCTAAGCACTAAGATCCACAGCCATAATAGCAACTGTCTGAACTTGGATGGCAGCAAGTCTGACCTTCGTCTGAGCTTCCCTTGCAGCACTGACACATTGAATAGCTTCTATCTGTGATACTGTGGAAGCTGAGACAGCAGCCACCAGATGCTCCATTACTGCTGAGTCCACAGTTTGTGTCATGGAGTTGGTTGCTGTTTAGACAATGGAAAAAAAAGGCAGGAATTCAATGGTCACGTAACCTGCACTTTTCAGGATGAGGGTGTTGTCTTTGAATGAGAACTTAAACTGAGCTCCAGTCTGTTCTCTCAAGCAAAAGGAACCCCTGGTACTCCTCCAAAAACAGCAGAGGCATTCTGCCAAATGATCCAATTAGCACACACCGAACAGCATTAAAACCAATGCTGGTTATGCTATCATTATGCTATCATTATTCTGTAAAGGGAAAAAAAATACAAGGAGAGCACACTTTAAAATGGCTGCTTGGCACATAAAGAGTTAACTGGGAAAGAAGCCAAAAAGCAGACACCGGCTCCCACTTATCAGAAATCACTTTAAATCAAAACCTAACAGACAAGCCATTTCCAAATCACAGACAGTGACTCATAGCAAACAAACCCCTCAGGAAGCCAAGCCAAGGGTCAAGACATCTTTTAAGATAAGGAAAACCCGAAACAAAGAGGATAGATTAGCCTTGGGGAGAGCGGGAAAATATGAATGCGAGGAAACCAATTAACACCTGAATGAGCCGAAACTAACCATTGATAGATACAGACATGAGGAAATGTACCCATTCATAAGAACAATACTGTTAAATGTCTATATCTGTTTGTGCCTGCTAAAAGATGTGATAATGTTCGAATCACCGGTTTACCCATTGTGTAAAGGGTATAAAAATGGACCGCTCCCGACATTCTAGTGAGAAAAGGTGTTCTACGAACTTGTGCCTTATCTCCCGGAGCTCCGTTAAATAAATCATATTTTCTGAATCTCGAAGTCTGACTACTAGTGGATTTTTCCCACAACAATTCAATTGCTATTCAAAGTTAAAGTGAAGTTTATTTATTAGTCACAAGTAAGGCTTACATTAACACTGCAACAAAGTTACTGTGAAATTCCCCTAGTTGCTACAGTCCAGTGCCTGTTCGGATCAATGCACTTAACCAGCACATCTTTCAGAATGTGGGAGGAAACTGGAGCACCCAGAGGAAACCCACGCAGACACAGGGAGAACGTGCAAACTCCACACAGACAGTGACCCAAGCCGGGAATCAAACCCGGATCCCTGGCACTGTGAAGCAGCAGTGCTAACCACTGTGCTACCATGCCACTGTGCTACTGTGCTGCCATTCATGCTCAAATTAACTGCTGCATTTCTATGCATTACAACATTGATGGCATCTCAAAAGTACTTAACTGGCTGTAAAGTACATTGGACCATCTTAAAGTCATGGAAGGTGCTTAAACAATAGAAATTACTTATTTTTCTTTGACTATAAACTATAGAATAGATTGCTAGCTCATTGTGACTGTGATGAGTCATAGGCAACTGTGGCCTGTGAATATTTTTAGGAATAAGAGGGGAATACCTCAAGTTTTACCTGTATCAGCCAAGGGTTGTTTTCTATATTTTCCACCTCTTTCAGACTGAAAAGATTGCATTTAAATAATGCCAACAATTATAGAGTGTCTCAAAGTGCTTTAGAGCCAATTAAATATTTTTGAACTGTAGTTTCTTTTATTCGCTGAAGGGATGTGGGATTCACTGGCTGGGCCAACATTTCAGAGGGCATTTGAGAGTCAGCCACATTACTGTGGATCTGCTGTCACAAGTAGGCCACTGTTATGGTTCAGGTCAGAAACTCTAAAGTGTTCTATGGAGCCCATCTGGATAAGTTTTGCCTCTTGAGTTTGACGAGGATAAGCATGACATGTTTCACTTCAGGTATGATTTAAGTGACCCACTAGGGAGCTTTTATCAAACAAAGTTTATTTAGGAATTTAGTTAGCACGTATAGTGTGAAAATTAGCAAAAACGTTTATCAATTACAAACAAGAGACAAACAATCATGGTAATGTATAACCCTTAACAAAGATATCTACAATGTTCCAATCAAACCAATCTCATGGACAAAAGACCCTTTTTTTAACACAGCACAGACTAATACTCACATGATACTGGAAATTGAGTCCTTTGGTTGGAGAATTGAAAACTCTCAGTCTTGATTCACTCAGAACAGGTTAAAGTCAGAACAGCTTCCCAGAACATTAGGGACTTTAGGCAAACTACTAATAGCAAATTCTTTCCTTCAGGAAGGCAAAACCTTGCTTTAAGATCACCAGCAGAATTTCAAAATAAAACAGGAAGAGAGAGACTTTGGTTCAACTTGCTATCCCTGTTAAAACCCAACTGCAGCTCAGAACTAAAAATGAAACCTTAAACTTACTGGGAAAAAATTTGTCCAAAAACACATGACTGTCCTCCTAATAATGCAGGATCGTAAAACCAATCCCACAAACAACCCCGTTTAAACCACTTACATAGCAATAAAAGGACTCATCATAGTCAACCCGGCAACATAATGACATCAGCTAAGACTGTGAGCTGAGAAACACTGACTGTGAGAGCTGCAGAGATCATCATTTTTAAAAAAATCTCTTAAAGGTACACTAAGATCAGGTAAGGACAGCAGAATTCTTTCCCTAAAGGACATTAGCGAACCAGATGGGTTTTTATGACTATCAGCAATGCTTTCATGGTCATCATTAGACTTTTAATTCCAGATTGTTTTTATTAAATTCAAATTTCACCATCTGCCATGGTGGGATTTGAACTCTGGTGCCCCGATTTTGTCCTGGGTCTCTGGATTATTAGTTCTGTTGCAATATCACTGCCTCCCCTTCTATTGTAAGAAGCATGGCAGCCAGTTTGCACACATCAGGCTCCCACAGTGACCAGATAATCTGTTTTGTGATATTCATTGAGGCACAAATATTGCTCAGGTCACAGAGAATAAGTGCGCTGCTTGTCTTCAAATAGTGCCATGGGATTTTTTACATCCACACCAGAGGGCAGATGGGGCCTCAGTTAACTGAAATTGGATAGTTCTTACAAAAAGCTGACGCAGGCATAATGGGTTGAATGGTCTCCTTTGGTGCTATAGAACCCCAAAGACAAAAGCCTTAAATTATTGCATTCGAGTCCTGGGGTAGGACTTGAACCCTTAAACTTCTAACTGAAAGAGAAGTCTGCTACCAATGGAGTCACAGCCAACATTAGCAACATAGCATATAGTATGGTGTAAAGTGTGGTATTGCTTAAGATAATTGGGTGAATGGATAGGGTGAGTTTGATGGGCCCAATAGCCTTGCTCATCCTTCTTTTTGTAGGCTTGTATTATCTCTAAGAATTGTAACCATCATTTTAGACCTACCAGCTCACAATTTTAGCATGTGACATTACTTATTTTGTTTTTGTTATTATTATAAGTTGGAAACTATTGATGTATTTAATTCAGAAACTATAGCAAACTTGTGTGCTGGGCTCGGAATGTTGTAATTTATAGAGTCATAGAGGTTTACAGCATGGAAACAGGCCCTTCGGCCCAACTTGTCCATGCCGCCCTTTTTTTTTAAAAACCCCTAAGCTAATCCCAATTGCCCGCATTTGGCCCATATCCTTCTATACCAATCGTACCCATGTAACTATCTAAATGCTTTTTAAAAGATAAAATTGTACCCGCCTCTACTACTACCTCTGGCAGCTTGTTCCAGACACTCTGTGTGAAAAAATTGCCCCTCTGGAAACTTTAGTATCTCTCCCCTCTCACCTTAAACCTATGCCCTCTAGTTTTAGACTCCCCTACCTTTGGGAAAAGATATTGCCTATCTACCTTGTCTATGTCCCTCATTATTTTATAGACCTCTATAAGGGTCACCACGTCAGCCTCCTACACCCCAGAGAAAAAAGTCCCAGTCTATTCAGTCTCTCCTTATAACTCAATCCATCAAGTCCCGGTAGCATTCTAGTAAATCTTTTCTGCACTCTTTCTAGTTTAATAATATCCTTTCTATAATAGGGTGACCAGAATTGCACACAGTATTCCAAGTGTGGCCTTACCAATGTCTTGTACAACTTCAACAAGACGTCCAAACTCCTGGATTCAATCTTCTGACCGATGAAACCAAGCATGCCGAATGCCTTCTTCATCACTCTGTCCACCTGTGACTCCACTTTCAAGGAGCTATGAACCTGTACCCCTAGATCCTTTTGTTCTGTAACTCTCCCCAACGCCCTACCATTAACTGAGTAAGTCCTGCCCTGGTTCAATCTACCAAAATGCATTACCTCGCATTTGTCTAAATTAAACTCCATCTGCCATTCGTCAGCCCACTGGCCCAATTGATCAAGATCCCACTGCAATTGGAGATAACCTTCCTCACTATCCACCATGCCACCAATCTTGGTGTCATCTGCAAACTTACTAACCATGCCCCCTATATTCTCATCCAAATCATTAATATAAATGACAAATAACAATGGGCCCAGCACTGATCCCTGAGACACACCGCTGGTCACAGGCCTCCAGTTTGAAAAACAACTCTCTACAACCACCTCGACAGAAGCCAATTTTGTATCCATTTAGATACCTCACCCTGGATCCCAATCTATTGCATGGGAATATAACAGTCTAACATCTTACCAAATACTTCAGTAATCAGATTGAACCTACTGTTCATGTGATCTTTTTTCTATATTAAAGTGGAATAAATTTTTACTAACTCTTTATTTCTTACTAAGTAATTAAATAAGCATTACCTAATTATCTCCAAAAACGTTGTGTTGACAGAAGCTGGGCATTTTGTTTTAAGTTTAAGTACTTGCGTGGGCTTTATTTTAGTCAAACATTCAGCACAATCCATTGTTAGCCAGAAGATATGCAGCAGGAATACATCAATCACCTTTATCACTTTCCTCTCCTCAGCTTTGCTGCCAATGGCTCCCCCCTCCTCTTTGGTGATGCCTTTTAGCTTCTTGCTGGGGTAAGGTCAGTTACCCGACTTGCCAAGTAGCCATTATTTGTATGAAACAATTGTGGACAGCAAGAAGTCAGCTTTCACCCACGGCAGGATCACACCCAAACCAAAAATCGTATTGAGCATATGAGAAATTCCGATTGAATAGGAGGTCTGCATGATTTGTTTCCCCCTGCTCAGTGCCCTGAGTCAATTTTAGCACTCTTGACCAAGAACATATTCTCTAAACAAACTGTACAACACATTGATTAAGCTGATTGATCTGTGGTAGAGGAACAGGCTTCATTTTCTATCTGATGTTAGCTGAGTTGTTGTAGTGATGATGTGGAAGTGCCGGCGTTGGACTGGGGTCAACACAGTAAGGAGTCTAACAACACCAGGTTAAAATCCAACAGGTTTATTTGGTAGCAAACGCCACTAGCTTTGGGAGCGCTGCTTCGTCATCAGATGGAGTGGAAATCTGCTCTGGATTTCCACTCCATCTGACGAAGGAGCAGGGCTCCGAAAGCTAGTGGCGTTTGCTACCAAATAAACTGGTTGGACTTTAACCTGGTGTTGTTGTTAGACTCCTTATTGCTGTAGCGACCCAGACGGTACATTGAAGGTCCCTAAACTGGCTCTCATGTACGAAGACATAGCGCAGATTAGAGATAAACGTACACCGCGATCTTTCTGCACTTTAATGACTCGCTGAATTGTGTAATTTAATTACACTTGAACCCTGCTTCCTCAGCAAATTGAATGCTTAAATTATATTCCGAGGCTACTCCACACCAGATAACTGACATTTTACAGTTTACGTCACATTAGGTCCCTGGATTGCACGGACTTTTTCCGTGTTTTTTTTTCGTTGTCTGTTTTTCTTTAGTTTGATGTTCTTGGCTCCGCTCATTTGAGCGGGAAGTTCCCAGAACTTATTTTGGAAAGAAAAGTGAGGGTGTTGAGACACGTGGTTGGGAATTTCTTTTCGTTGTGGGGGGGAATTCCTAAATCAGGCAAACAACTCTTATAAAAAGGAGAGCGCAGCCCAGAGCTCCGCTAACGAATAAGCTTCCTCTGCTCAGGGGTGAACTTCACATCAGCTGCTTGTTCTGTGGGCACTGCATTATGGCGAGTGGAAGATATCTGTACCTTGTACTGACTCTCGTATTCCAGCTCACAGTCGGTAAGATTTGATATCCTCATGTTTTACTGCACATTATTTTTTATCACCTACATGTCATTATAATTAGTTCATAATCAAAAACGAATTTAAAAGATCCATTCTGGCTTTCTGTTCATTTAAAGATACATTTGTGAAATTAAAACACTACATTTTCAACATCAAATCATGATCAAAAACTTTTTATACCTTTGTAACCTTTTCTAAAGTCTAAATTGTAGGTTTATTTTATAAATCCCTACATGTTTTTATTACATATTTTTAGTGAATTTTCAGTAAATTTTTAAACATTACATTTGTAAACTTTAAAATATATTAAACGTTTGTTTTTAACGTTGGGAATGCGATAAATGTTTAAACATTTTGAGTTATAATTGAATTATATTTCGAAACGTTTTTAAAATTAAATTGTCAAATTCCCCTACACAGGATCTACATTCAACCTGAAACTGCTGCCAAAGTCAGAACTGTGGGCCCGGGTGGGGAAGCCACTGGTGCTGAGTTGCCAAAGCACGGGCTGCTCTCATTTTCCTCGCTTCACATGGCCAACTCTAATCGATCAGCCTTTTACGGGGAATATCAACACCCAGGGCTCGGTGTCCAACCTCACCATCCCCTCCGTGACAAATGAGCAAATGTACAACTGTATTGCAGAGTGCGATAGCCCGAAAACGTCACTGACAAGATCCCGCATGGTGAACGTTTATTGTGAGTATTAACTCATCACTGATTTTTAAAAAATATTTAATACACATTCTGGATGATTTGTTTTAAAATAGTAGAAAATGCAAGTATTTCTAATTCTCTCAAAAGTGACTGGTCGGTCTTGGTGTTTACTCGTCAGCGGTTTCAGAACTGTTTTCTGAATCTATTGGTGAATGACAGGAGAACTTGCGTTTGTAGTGGATCTGGAATGAATGGGTTAATGGTCAGGAGAGGTAGTAGCATCACTAAACTCGCTCTCCCTGTTTGATTCCGTGGCTGCAGCTTTCCCAGATGAGCTCGTCCTGGGGACAGTCGGTGTGCTGGAACTGGGCAAGAACAACACCTTGAACTGCACAGTTCCTGATGTTTATTCGGTTGCGGTGGAGGTGGAGCTGCTGAAAGGAGGGACGCTTCTAAATAAACACACGTTTCAACAAGCGCCGGTAACCATCACCAGTGAACTGGTGCCTGAGCTTGGAGACTCGGGAGAAGAGGTCAGCTGCCGTGCCCGGGTTTTCCATTGGGATAACCATAAACTAATCCAGACTTTGGAGAACAAGTTAACGTTACAGGTTCTGAGTAAGTATCGACCCAGAGATTTGACCTCGACTGTTCAGTAAAAATTTACAACTCGCTCGCATTGTGCTTACCAAAATCTTCCTCTCCCCCCCCCCCCCCAATAGATGCTCCCAGAATGACCAACATTTCTGTAACACCATCTCACACTGTGAGGGAAGGTCAGGACATCCTGCTGAGCTGTGTTACCAACAGCAACCCTCCTGCCAGGATTGTGTGGAGCAGAGAGTCGGCCGATGGCTGGTCGGTGATGGCAGAGGAGAAACCAACTCTTTTCCTGCCAGCAGCCCAGATTGGAGATACAGGAACCTACCGCTGTGAAGTCAGCAATGAGCTGGGGGGAGAGAGCAGAAAGCTGGAGATTCACATTCTGGGTAAGTGGACCCCTCTCCGGCTCGATTCCGTGGTGATGCTGATTTGAAACAGCTTCTTGTTGCTTACTCATTTCACTCCGCCTCTCTCTTTCACAGGTGTCCCCAGAGACACCCGTCTCTCTATCACTCCGTCCACTGTGAAGGAAGAAAGCCCTGTCAATGTTACCTGCACCAGCCACTCGAAGCCGTCTGCTCGGATTATACTGAGGAAGAAGACAGAAAGTGGACAGATGGAGCAGATCTCGGAAACTGGAACATTTACAATTGATGCAGCTAAGTTTGGTGATGCGGGGCTGTACGAATGTGAGGCCATTAATGATCTGGGAGCAGAAACCACAACGGCAAAACTGACTGTTCTAGGTTTGTACCCTACCTTTGAAATACTTTAATTGTATTTTATACAGTTTAAGATTGAGAAAAACCTTCGAGGTACTAACTGCTCCTAATAACACTAGTCTGTGAAGGAAGACTGGGTTTCTCCAGGGAGAGCAGCCTCTATAGGAAGGACTGAACCCTTGCTAACTATTATTTTTTGATAATTGGATGAGCTCAACAGAATGGAGGCTGTTAACACTGCCAGTTAGAACACATTCCTATCATTATTATCCACAACAGCATCAATTCCACGTTAGTTACAACCTGGGCTAGGTACAATAATGTCCTGAAAATAATTTACTGATCATCAGTCGCTAAAGTGCTCCCTGCTTTCACGTTTCCTCATGGTCTATGTCAAAGTCAGGCAAGTCTGTGACATTGTTTGCATCTTTTAGACAAATTCATACAAGCTCTGATACGAGTGAGGTAGGAACGCAGTTTCATACACTGGCCTCAGGACGTTCTCTCAATTTAACGGAGGGCACGCGGCCACCAACACAGGGCTGGATTTTGAAGGTGTTGAAGCCTACAGTAGGGGAAAGGGGTGAACCATTTTCAGTGCTCTGCAGAACTCGAGGCAGCATCTTGTCAGCGGCAACCAATCAAGTGACAAGTGGTGGCTATTTAATTTGACGTTGTTTCTGCTGGATGTCCCTTCCTGGGTCAAGGAGTTCCAAAATAGGAAACCCTCCTATCCTTATTGCCCACCAGAAAACCCCCTGATGGCCTCCCAATGTGATGAAGGGTCCTCCAACCACTGGTAAAATACCAGCAGAGGTGGAGAGAAGCCATAATTGGCCAATTAAATGGCTCAATTAGGCTCTCGGCAAGCGGGCATGGAGCCAAAATGGGGCATGTTACATGCCATCTTCCTTGCCAGTTTCCTAACCTTCTGGCTTCCCAATCCATCCCATAAAATCATGATATGTGACCTTTAAGTCATGCCCACCATCCTTGGGCATGACATTGCTGATTATTTCAGAATGTAACGAGTGTCGGATTATTAATAATTGTAACCAAATCTCTCCAGATTTGAATAATAATGGGAAATATCCTTTTTTATAGGTGGCCCCAGAGACACCCGTCTCTCTATCACTCCCTCCACTGTGAAGGAAGAAAGCCCTGTCAATGTTACCTGCACCAGCCACTCGAAGCCGTCTGCTCGGATTATACTGAGGAAGAAGTCAGAAAGTGGACAGATGGAGCAGGTCTCGGAAACTGGAACATTTACAATTGATGCAGCTAAGTTTGGTGATGCGGGGCTGTACGAATGTGAGGCCATTAATGATCTGGGAGCAGAAACCACAACGGCAGAACTGACTGTTCTAGGTTTGTACCCTATCTCTGAAATACTTTAATTGTATTTTATACAGTTTAAGATTGAGCAACACCTCAGAGATACTAACCACCCCTAATAACACTAGGCTGTGAAGGAAGACTGGGTTTTTCCAGGGATAGCAACCTCTATAGGAAGGACTGAACCCTTGCTAACTATTATATTTTGATAATTGGATGAGCTCAACAGAATGGAGGCTGTTAACACTGCCAGCTAGAACACATTCCTATCGTTATTATCCACTATCAGCATCACATCCGACCACATTAGTTACAACCTGGGCTAGGTACAAAGTAAGGTCTCCCTATTTTTCTAAGGAATCTACTGATCACCAATCACAGAAATGCTTCCTCGTTTCAAGTTTCACCTATGTTAGACCTTTCGTGTCAAAGTCAGCCAGTCTGTGTTACTGTTTGCATCCTTTAGACAATGTATGGAATATTCCAAACTCATATAGACTCTGGCACGAATGAGGTAGGAATGCAGTTCTGTATTGCTGGCCTCAGGACCTTCTCTTGTTTTAATGGAAGTCATGCAGCCAGCAACTCAAAGCCCAAAGTGACCTCTGAGCCGAACCCACCATCCACAAGCTGTTTGGTGTTGGCAAGTCTAACTGGAGTGTGGGATTGATAATGGGAAATATCTTTATTTACAGGTGCCCCCAGAGACACCCATCTCATTGTCGCTCCTCCTATTGTGAAGGAAGGAGATCCTGTCAGTGTTCGCTGCACTAGCCACTCAAACCCATCTGCACAAATGGTACTGAGGAAGAAGTCAGGAAATGGACTGTCGGAGTCAGTCTCGGAAACTGGAACATTAACAATTGATGCAGCTCAGTTCAGCGATGCAGGGCTATATGAATGCGAGGCCATTAATGATCTGGGAAGGCAAATCCGGAGCGCAGAACTCATTGTTCAAGGTTTGTAAAGAAATTAATGAATGTATCACAACATATCCTACTTGGGGCGGCACGGTAGCACAGTGGTTAGCACTGCTGCTTCACAGCTCCAGGGTTCGATTCCCGGCTCGGGTCACTGTCTGTGTGGAGTTTGCACATTCTCCTCGTGTCTGCGTGGGTTTCCTCCGGGTGCTCCGGTTTCCTCCCACAGTCCAAAGATGTGCGGGTTAGGTTGATTGGCCAGGTTTAAAAAAAAAATTGCCCCTTAGAGTCCTGGGATGCGTAGGTTAGAGG
Source organism: Mustelus asterias (assembly GCF_964213995.1). Classification (NCBI taxonomy): domain Eukaryota; kingdom Metazoa; phylum Chordata; class Chondrichthyes; order Carcharhiniformes; family Triakidae; genus Mustelus; species Mustelus asterias. Next base: position 75,142,807 of record NC_135808.1, read on the forward strand.
GATTAGCGGGTAAAATATGTGGGGGTAGGGCCTGGGTGGGATTGTGGTCGGTGCAGACTCGATGGGCCGAATGGCCTCCTTCTGCACTGTAGGGTTTCTATGATTTCTATGATTTCCTTGGGAAAATAAAAACTCTTCCCGTAAACCAGCCTCCCATCCATTGACTCTGTCTACACTTCCTGCTGCCTCGGCAAAGCAACCAGCATAATTAAGGACCCCACGCACCCCAGACATTCTCTCTTCCACCTTCTTCCGTCGGGAAAAAGATACAAAAGTCTGAGGTCATATACCAACCGACTCAAGAACAGCTTCTTCCCTGCTGTCATCAGACCTTTGAATGGACCTACCTTGCATGAAGTTAACCTTTCTCTACACCCTAGCTATGACTGTAACACTACATTCTGAACTCTCTCGTTTCCTTCTCTATGAATGGTATACTTTGTATAGTGCGCAAGAAACAGTACTTTTCACTGAATGCTAATACATGTGACAATAAATCAAATCAAAATTTTCACACTAGTTTTAATATAAACGTCTTTCTTTTTACCTCACAGTTCTGAATCTTTGGGCACATCCTTCCATGTTGGTCAATGAAGGTGAGAATGTCACCATAGGCTGCACTGTTCACAATAGTTCCGCAGCCAAGTTCATCTGGAAGAAATTGGAGAAAAACAGTGAAGCCGTTCTGTGTTCTACTAATGATTATTTTACAATCATTGAAATAACTCAAAGTGATGCTGGATTTTATAAAGTTGAAGTAATCAATGAATTGGGGAATCAAACTGGATTTGTGGAAATAATGGTTATGGGTAAGTAAAATGTACTTTTAGCACTAAAGAGTATTAGTGGTTGGGATCGATATTTTACTGAAATTTATTTCTAAACCTCATTTCTTTTGTCTAGAAACACCCACTGATGACAATTCTGCAGGAATCCTAGTACCAGTCTGTACTGGGACACTGGCATCTGCAGGAGCACTTCTGAGTGCTCTATATTATATCTACCGCAGAAGCAACTGCAAGGGATCATATCATGTGCCAGGAGAACAGATTGTGTGAACAAAGGAAGGACTGGAGGAATGAACATTTCCATTGCTCTTCTTGAAGCTTCAATTCTCAATATCTCCTGTCAGGAGCAGGATTGTGGATAGGGAGACAAATGAAGCACAAGACTGTCCCTGTGATATGAATATGATTCAATAACATTACCAACAGCTGGCATCAAGAGTGGAAGGCGAGGGATACTTGAAGTTAAGACACTTTATTGTAAATGGTCCTCAGAATCTTGGAGTGAATAATTCTGTGATATTTATGGAACTGGAGTAGATATTATGTTGCTGGAAATAATTTACAAATTTTAAAATAGTTACTGGCAATAACAAGTGGCCTATGGTGTCTTATCACCCATGAATTCCAGACACAATCAGACTTCTAGCACTCAATGGTGAAACAGACACTCCTGCTGCTAACGAGTCCTAGATTGACAGGCCAGGTGAAGCAGCGTTGATCCCCGGTTTACAATAAAATAATTCCACAATCTGCAGGGTAACACTAACTGCACTGATTTTTGTTTTACGTAGCACTCCTTGCCAATACATATGGGGCTAGTTCTACAATTATAGAACCAGGCTAAATTTCTTTGTGGCTGAATCGAGGCATTGAATGTTGGATTGGCCTTGGGTACTGTGAGCGGGGCTGGGCTGAGACATCTTGGATGCTAGAATCAGTCTCTGAAGCTGGGATTGGAAATCTTGCCCATGATCGCTCATATACAACATAAATCAAACTCAATTTGCAATACTTTATAATCATAAAGTATTTGTGTGTGGAATTTTAAATAATCCAGTAATTTGAACTAAGCACCTTAATGAAAAGTGTTTACTTTTGTTCACTCAAAAAAAAACTAAATGGAGAATTTAAACTAGGCAAACTTATTAGCAAGATGTGTTTTTACACAACTGCTAAATTTCATGTGAATTTCCTTGTCAGCAAAATATGAAAATAATTAGTTTCCAAGGTGGGAGATAAATAAGGTTTTATCATTTGTACGTCTATGAAGGACTCACCAAATGAATTGATATTTTAATTGATTCTCAAGGTGATTGAATATGTGGAATTACTGAGTGTGAACGTTTGACAGATTATACTGCGTTTTTAATAAATTGAAAATTTTTTTTAAAGTGCTCTTTGCTAGTTATATTTTGTGAATACTGCTGGATGGGGAGTGAAATATAAGCTCAACAAAGTCACTTGTCTTTACAGGGGATGAGTCTTAGATGTGACGTAAGTCTGGCTATGCATTATGTGCAATGATTAAATTAAGTACTCAGAAAGTAACACTCACTCTTGAGTTTCAGCTGAAATAAACTATCCTGGTTCCTCAAATATTTCTGAAAACTGAAATCCCAAACAAATTGTGACTGATATTATCTATTAGACAGAAATTACAACCAGGTCAACGGCCTTGGAGTATTGGGTATTACTATAGGATAAAGACTTTTTTTAAATCAGTGAAGTTCATTGATGTTAATTTTATTTTTCAAAATATCAAACTACAGGAGGCAGGCTATTCATGGGTTTATAAAGTAGCATAAATAATCCATATAAATTGTGACAAGTATGGCTGTAGGCCACAGATGACACAAGGAAGCAAAACATGTGGGAGTTCAAAAGTTAGTGATTCAACCAATTTGCCTTTACACTACAATCTTTGATGTGAAGTCTTTCATCCTTCACATCAATTGTAGTATAAAGACAACCAGCCCCTAGGTGGTCTAGTACTGCTTGCTGAATTCAGGCTGGACTCAGAATAGTGACTTCACTGTATTTAATGTGTCAAAAGAATTCCAGTTAAACACATTTTGCTACACACCATCATCCCAAGGTGTCAGGATACATTTTACTGTGAAAATCGAGACAGACACAAAAGAGGAATTTTGCAGTCCAGACATTAATGACAGAGTTCATTTAATCAGATAAATTTCCTTTCAGAGTAATTCTGCCTCTCCAAATACAGAAAATGCTGTTCATGTTTTATTCAGAGAATTCAAAGCCCCTGCAAATCCACAAGCAACAGATCCTTGACTGCACTGAAGCACTAGGCAAATCTGATTTCTGTAAGACTTGTGCAGCTAAGTGCCTAGTGCTTTCTAATCATACATATTTACTAACTAATCAGATGCTCATAGGTCCAGGGAGTGAAAGAATGAATCATATTTAATGGCTGTTCTGATGTCCAAGGAAATAGGGGAAGGCAAAAGTCTTAAAACACCATGCCAGAATTCTACCAGCTCGCCTGCCACAGAATCGGAATGAGCGAGTGGCAGACAACAGAAATATCCATTGACCTTGGGCAGGAGCGAGACCGTAAATGTGTCTCTTGATGGGAAGTGGAGACGCAAGAAATTGCTGATGGAAAAGGGTGTCCTTGGTAGAATCTGGCGATCTCTTTAGTAATAAAGAGAGCACAAAGGAGTGTTAGGGAATAAGAGGGTGAAACTTAAAGAAAGATGGAGAGTAATGAAAGCACAAGGCAACTGAGAGAGAAAAGTACAAGGCATTGAAGGACGCGTATAAGCGAGAAATACCTCTATTTGCTTTATGCAAAGTAATATCTGCATGATCAAAAGATGAAATAAGTGGAATTGAAGCTAACACAATATTAGGTTTTATGGAAGTTGGGGTATTGTGTACAATTTTGGGATCCATGCTACCTGAAGGCAATGCAATAAAGATGCAGCACAAATCCACTAAGGTGCTACCTAGTATGAGGAAGGAGGAATTGAAAAGTTGTGTTGATTTTTGTTGGAACATTGGAGTTTGTGGGGTAATATGTGAGGAAGCATCTGAAATTATGAAGGGTCAGATAGAGTATATAGAAACTGATTGTTTCCGACGATCAAAGAGGTTGGAACAGGTGAACATAGATATTAGATCAAATGTAAGATTCGTGACAGAGAGCAAAAGTATTTTTACATGGAGCATTTGGAATGCACACCCAGACTTGGCGACTGAAGCAGAAACCATGTCAACATTTAAAATTGAGTTAGATAGATGTGTAAAGGAAAAGGGAATAAAGGGACGTGGGAACAGCCAGCGCTACTGTTCATATGGCAGATAACACTGATACAAAATTGTTGGGTGTAACAGTCTGCTTCCAGACTGTAATTTCTAAGTAACTCTTATGCAATTGGGAATGTTTGTCTTTATTTGGGTTCCTAGAATTAATTAAGTAAATCGACAATGTCTAACATTCCAACACTATACCTGCTTAGAATTCTGATTGTTGGCCTGTGTGTGGAACAGGCACGAAGTCAGACCAACTTCAGTAAAAAAAATTGGGCAAGCCTAATTTTCAGAGAAAAATGTCCTTCATTTGCCTTGCTCTGGAATGTGCAAAGGAGCCCAAAGTTATGGTTTCTGTTTTGCTCCGTGGATTTTTAGGGGGTTATCAATTTTATCTCTTAGGGGAAATTTTGCTTCTATTTTTTTTAAATCAAGGAGAAGGAATGATGTCAACATTTAATGGAATTCAAACTCAGGAGCCACAAATCATCAGCAGCATGACTGCAGTTACCAGAAACCAAAAGTAAAAGCAGAACATGCTGGAAATACCAGGCCAATTGGCACCTATAAAAAGAAAATACGCAATGGTGCTCAGGGCTTCAGACTGTCAAGAGTTATCGTACTTTTCTACTAGCCATCATCAGCTGGTCGGGCAGTAGGGGGGAGAGAAGGGGGGCATGGCAGCAGGGAGGAAGGGCTGATTAGTGTGTGTTGGGAGATACGTGAGGCTTCATGGAGCCTCCTGTCACCAGGGGAATATGGAGAGTTTTGCTGAAACCCATATAAATACCTAAAATATTAACATTTTAACAAAGTAATTTGAAAACATATTTTCATTTTATATGTTGTATGTTGATCTGCAATACATTGACTTTATTAATAATGTACTGAATGTTAATATATTCATTTTTGCTTTTTGCCTTTGTTGACATCTGGGGTCACATTAATTTTTGATGGTTAATATGGAGTCACATTGGAAAATAGTTTGGCAAGTACTGATTTTAGTTATTCACTAACACCAAAAGAAAGGTAAACAACCCTACAGTTTCCTGGTTTACTGCCAACTCCTTTTACAAAAAGGAAACTCACTGCAGCACACTCCAGTTCTCTGACACATGCAATATCTAAAATCCAGCTACAACATATTATAAATGAGAAAACCAAAACACACAGGTATTCAACAAACACAGTAAAAATTTGAAAGACAATTTTACCGAGGACAATATTCCATTTAGAACATTGAGCAATCATTTAGCAATAGACCACAGTGGTTAGAACTGCTGCTTAACAGCGCCAGGGACCCGGAATTGATCCCCGGCTTGAGTCATTGTCTGTGTGGAGTTTGCATGTTCTCCCCTTGTCTGCGTGGTTTCCTCGGGTGCTCTGATTTCCTTCCATAATCAGAAAGACGTGCTGGTTAGGGTGCATTGACCCGAACAGGCGCCGGAGTGTGGCAAATAGGGGAATTTCACAGTAACTTCATTGCACTGTTAATGTAAGCCTACTTGTGACTAATAAATAAACTTTAACTTTAGACAATGCTAAGAAATAAGTTGTTAACCATGAAGGAAGAGAACAGAACCTGAAGACATGGCAGTTACAGGACACAGATTTCGGCCATAAAATCAATCAAACCAATTGATCAAGCAATTACCTTACTTCACTCCAAACAAAAAGGATGTTTCTGGTCTAATCGTACTTGCCATTTTGATGGTGAATTGCCACATCAGTATTTTCAAGCCTGAAAATTCAGGTGAGGATTATTTCCACTGGGTTTTCAGCCCTGAATCGGTACATTTCAGTTTGCTATGCTTAACTAGGCACCCATGGGACCTGTCTGCATGATTCCTATGGAATTATTTAAATAAAAGCCCATGGTACTGGTGTACCAAATTCCCATGTTACACATGTAATGCACCAAGGAATAAGTTAGAGTTATTTAAATGAGGCATACCTCTGCAGTAACAGTGAACAGTCTAGCAAAACTAGAGTTAATGGGAATCAGGGGCAAATCACTCTACTGGTTGGTCATACCTGGCAGAAAGGAAGATGGTTGTGGTTGTTGGAGGTCAATCATTTCAGTTCCAGGACATCAATGCAGGAGTTCCTCAGTGTAATGTCCTAGGCCCAACCATCTTCAGCTACTTCATCAACTGCCTTCCATCATAATAAAGTCAGGAGTGGGGATGTTCACTAACGATTTCAGCACCATTCACAACTCCTCAGATACTGAAGTTGTCCATGTCCAAATGCAGAAAGACCTGGACAATATCCAGGCTTGGGCTGACAATTAGCAAGTAACATTTGCACCACACAAGTGCCAGGCAACAGCCAACTTCCACAAGAGAGAATCTAACCACTGCCCACCGTCACTTAACATGCAATGGCATTACCATTATTGAATCCCTCACTTTCAACATCCTTGGGATTACCATTGACCAGAAACTGGGTGAGCCATACGCTGTTGCTACCAGAGCAGGTCAGGGGCTAGGAATCCTACAATGGGTACCCACATCCTGACTCTCCAAAGCCTGTCCATCATCTACAAGGCACAAGTTAGGAGTGCAATGGAGTACTCTCCACTTGTCTGGATAAAGCAGCCCTTTTGATTGGCACCACTTCCACAAACATTTACTCCCTCCACCACCGACATACAGTGGCAGCAGTGTGGGGTCAGAAAGCTGACTACATCAATGATTTCCACGACAATAATGGTGATATTAGCTGTAAGAGCAATTGTGACAATGAGAATCAAGCATGGTTGGATTTTTGGTCAAGTTCTAGTCAAAAACAGATGCAGGTCACAAAGCTGCTGCAAGCTGTGACCTGATACTTCCTGTGCTGCCCAAATAAGGTTTCCAGGTACACCATTGGCTGAGTTCCAGGAAACTTTCTGGAAGAATGTGAGAAGTTTAGGATAAAGACATGTGTTTCAGCCCATTGTCTTCAGTGATAACTAGGAGAGCCACTATCGCATGTGTGCCCTGAAAGAAACATCTTCAGCGAAGACAAAGGGGCAGCACGGTGGCACAGTGGTTAGCATTGCTGCCTCACAGTGCCAAGGACCCAGGTTCGATTCCCAGCTTGGGTCACTGTCTGTGTGGAGTTTGCACATTCTCCCCGTGTCTGCGTGGGTTTCCTCCGGTTTCCTCCCACAGTCCAAAGATGTGCGGGTTAGGTGGATTGGCCATGCTAAATTGACCCTTATCATCAGGGAGATTGACTAAGGTAAATGCATGGGGTTATGGGGATAGGGCCTGGGTGGGACTGTGGTCGGTGCAGACTTGATGGGCTGAATGGCCTCCTTCTGCACTGTAGAATTCTATGATTCTATGAAAAATCTAAATCTGGAACGGACTTGATCACTTCATTCAGGACGGGTAGTATTCGTTTCAATTAAAGAATTAAAGTTCAGTGTAAGAGTTAGAGTTTCAGTTAAAGAGTTGCAACTGTTGTGAGCTTGAATGGTAAATAAAGAAAACTGTGTTTGAACATTTAAAGTTGACTTAGTGCCTTTATTCGCTATTTAAAACACACAGGTTTGTACAACAAGTATATGCCAGGTACAAGATGCACAGCAGGAACTCACCAAGGCTCCTTAAGCAGCACCTTCCAAATTCAGGACCACTGCCATCTAAAAGTAAAGGGCAGCGGACACCACCAGCTGGAAGTTCCCCTCCAAACCACTCACCATCCTGTCTTGGAACTATCTCGCCATTCCTTCACCATCGCTGGGTCAAAATCCCGGAACTCTCTTTACCAGCACTGTGGATTGTCTACATCACATGGACTGCAGCAGTTCAAGAAGGCAGCTCACCACCCACTTCTCAAAGACAAGTAGGGATGAGCAATAAATGCTGGCCTAGCCAATGACATCTACATTCCATGAATGAAAAAAAGGAAACTTTTAGTAGTATTGGACTTGGCAAATGTTCTTGATGTGTTTTTATTTTCACCACTGGATTATTTTGCTCTCACTGGCAGAGAGAGGTTTTGAGGACCACATGTGAATTCCCTATCGATGTCTGATTAATTGCTATTATTATTATGGAAGGGCAGCTGAAGAGAATGCAGGAAAGAGCGTGGGTCAATTTATGAAAAGGTTGAGCCCAGTGCACCCCAATGCATAGACTCCACAGGTTGTACAAATCCTATGGAGACTTAAGTGAGGAGCTTTGAAAAGTGGCATTGGACAGAGGCAGCTGTTCTTACAGCCTGTCTGTAGGCTATGAAGGTGAGATCACATGTATTCCAATCAGCTATGGGTTTTCTGGGCAATCTCAGCCTGGGTGCCATCTTTAGAATGTATTCATCAGGTGACAGACAAACCACCGAGGGAAGTTAAAAAATTAATCCAGTTTGTCCCTACAGCAAGGTAACATCAGTTTGTTCAAATCTAGAATATTACTGGCACTGCAAAACACAAAGGATGACACATATAGCATTCTGAGCTCATACAGTTAATTTTCTCAACTCCCTTTATACAAATATTGAGACTGGAGATGAGACAAGATGCAAAGGATCCTCCACATCAGTGCACAATTTTCTGGAAGTTGGGTGACGCATTGCCCTTTGAAAATATATTCTCTCTGAACTCTGCAACACATAATCGAGTGAAGAGATGATTTGTGGGTGACAAGACATTGTCCTTCTGCTATGGATACCCCTCCCACCTAGAGCTGCAACAACAGCAGCTGAAATATGTTACAGAAAGACACATGCCTCTATATCAGAGTGATTAGTGGGAGCACCAATATGGTCCTGAAGAGACTCCCTTAGTGTCTGGATAGATCAGCAGAGGCTTTACCATATGCTTCAGATCAGGCGGCTGACATAGAATTTTGTCACTTGAAATGAGCTGGACATGGAGATTCCTGGAGAATTGATCTTCCCTACTTTTGAAGCAGAACAAATGGGAGTGGAACATCAGGAGGGCAGAGACCCCAAGGACTCTTCAGTGACACCTGCCAGAGTCATCACAACTTAGGTCAACAATGAAGTATTCTCATCATCTTTTATTATTCATTCGTGGGACATGGGCATTGCTAGCTGGTCAGCATTTATTGCCCATCCCTAGCTACCCGAGAGCAGTTGAGAGTCAACCACATTGCTGTGGTTCTGGAGTCACATGTAGGCCAGGCCAGGTAAGGACGGCAGATTTCCTTCCCTAAAGGACATTAGTGAATCAGATGGGTTTTTCCGACTACCGGCAATGGCTTCATGGTCATCAGTAGATCCTTAATTCCAGATATTCTTTACTCAATTCAAATTCCACCATTTGCTATGGCGGGATTCGAACCCAGGTCCCCAGAATATGAGCTGAGTTTCTGGATTAATAGTCTAGCAATAATACCACTAGACCATTGCCTCCCCATTAAGAAAAAGTGATAAGGAAAAGAGGAAGTTGATGTTGCAGAGAGCCAACATCAGGTTACGCAGCCTCCTCCTATGATGCTACGATTCAAAGCTTACTTTAATTATCAGTGTAATTACATTTCCTCTCCCACCCTCATAAATGCAACTCTTCGAACCCAGCCTTGCATATCACATCACATTAGGACCACTCTGCCCTCTCCTCCCCACATTACTGGTTATGTGTTTAGGTTATTATCCAATAGGTGGGGGAGTATGGGGGGGTATTGGACGGAAGATCTGAGCAACTGATGGTGCCTGTTTTTCATTATAACTGATTTCATATGTAAACTTTAGGCTTGTCATTGCCGTCAAGTCCAAAACTGGAGAGAAGTGAAGATAGGAACAAGGTTAAAATCTACTTCTCTCCTTGTAACTACATTGTTTTGTCTATAACAGTGCAATAAGTTTATTCATTCTATCAGTAAAGAGTAAAGCTCTAGTTATTCAGTAGGTTTTGCTTTAAGTTTCTTTCACGGCACTCCTTAACGTTGTTGTCATTATCAGTTGTCCCTAATTTGGAGGATGACGTTTATTCAGGTTCATGAGTTTCTGCCATGAGTTTTCATGTATCTGAACAAGTTACTCACATCTTAGTCTGCATATCTTTGGGCACACGGGGCAGGATTTCCCACAGGGCAGTGGGATCCAGAGTGCTATTTTTCCCCTTCACTCTGCATCATTAAGACGTTGGGACTCAAAACATGATGCAGCTTGATGAACATGTCACCATTTTGAATGATAAGCTCTTCCTGGTTATTGTCAATGCCACCGTGTTTAAGGAGAGCTTCAGAGAGCCTTTGAAGCAATTTCTTTATCCTCTGGAATGTTGGCCATTTGAGAGCTGAGAGAACAGGGCCTGGCAGAGGTGGTGGTTTTTATCTATCCGGACACAATTGTCAGCCCATCAAAGTTTGTAGGTGTTTATCCTGAATGCTTGTGGGGGAGGTGGCTTCAATGATACCAGTGTTTGTTCAGTGGCCCTCCCATTGAATAGGGAGGAAGGGGTGGAGGCATTGCTGATGGAATGTCTTCTGCATTCTTACATGCCCCCGAGTCAATTTTCACACAGTCCAGGTCTCACTGCAGTACTGGACTGAGATGATAACAACTGCTCTCTACACCAGGACTTATGTTGATTTGCAAAGGTCTTTGTTGTCAAACACTGCATAGTTTGAAAAAGACTGAATTAGCCTAGCTGATTGAATGTTGGATCTCCTCTTCAATAGTCACCTTTTGAGAGAAGTGACTTCCAAGGTATGGCAAGTGCCCAATATATCCCAAAGTCGTCCCTTCAACATATATGGGAGGTGGAATGTTTAGCTGACAGATCTGGGTAGCTACAGGAGTTTTGCTTTGGCAACAATCAAGGACAGGCCAGGTTTCTTCAATGAAGAATTAAAGAGATCAAGAGCGACTTGCAAATCTGCTGTAGAATGGGCAACAGCACTGTAGTTATCTGCAGACTGTAGATCACATATATCAACAGTGATCAGTTTAGTTTTGGTACAGAGGTGACCATGGTTAAAGACTTTTCACAGTATATAGTATATAACACTGACATCAGAGGGCAGTTGATCTTTGATGAGATAAATAGCCACTGTCCACAATACAGAATCACTACAATGCAGAAGGAGGGCATTCGGCCCATCGAGACTGCACCAACAACAATCCCACCCAGCTTCTGTCCCCGTAACCCCACGTATTTACCCTGCTGATCATCCTGATACTAAGGGGCAATTTAGCATGGCGAATCAGCCTAACCTGCACATCTTTGGACTGTGGGAGGAAACCAGAGGACCCTGCGGAAACCCACGCAGACAAGGGGAGAATGTACAAATTCCACACAGTCACCCAATGCTGGAATTGAACCCGGGTCCCTGGTGCCGTGAGGCAGCAGTGCTAACCACTGTATGAGCGTGTCGCCCAATCTTCCTTGTATGAATTGTACTCATCTGTCAGGGAGATTGTAAATAGTGGGAGTATCAGACAGCCTTGCTTGATCCCAGTCTAAATTTTGAATGGGACTGTTTCAGATTTCCCACTCAAGACAGTTGTAGTGGCACAGTGGTATTGTCACTGGACTAGTAATCCAGAGAACAAGGGTAATGCTCTGGGGACCTGGGTTCAAATCCCACAATGGCAAATGGTGGAATTTAAATTCAATAAAACATCTGGAATTAAAATCTAATGGTGACCACGAAACCATTGTAAAAATCCCGTCCTTTCGGGGAGGAAATCTGCCATCCTTACCTGGTCCAGCCTACATGTGACTCCGGATCCACAGTAATGTGGTTGACTCTTAACTGCCGCCTTAAGGGCAATTAGGGATGCCCACATCCAATGAAAGAATTATTTTAAATAATGAAACATTTGCTGTACTGTGATGTAGTTTCTTGGACATCCAAATCTTTGGAGCACAACCCACAGAGCCTAGTGATTTACTGAGTCAAATGTTTTGATCAGGTCAATGAATTGTTGCTGCTCTCAATATTTTTCTTGGATCTGTTTAGCAACCAAGACCATGTCAGAGGTTACTCTGAAAGGTCTAAAGCCACACTGCGTCCCTAGGAAGATTTCTTCAGCCACTCAAAGTAGGTGAATCAGATAATGCCTGTCAGAAATTTCCCTGCTATGTTTAAGAGGGGAATACCTTGATAGTTTCTCACTGTATGATGTAGTATAACAGCAGTATACCCAAAGTTTAACAGTTGCATGTGTGTGTACCAACACTGCATGGACTGCAGTGGTTCAAGAAGGTGGCTCAGCACCAGCTTTCTCAAGACCAATTAGAAATGGGCAACAAGAAATGGGCAACAAATGCTGATCTAGCCAACGACGTGCACATCCCATGAAACATTATCTCCCTTCTTGAAGCTATAATTCTTACATTTCCAAAATTTGTAAAATGAGTGCATGGAGTCTTGATGTGAGCAAAAGCCCATCAGCTTTGTAGACCTCAGCTGGAGCTGCAGGCTTTGTTTATCATCCATTTGGTTGCTTGTTGCAGCTCCCCCATCAATTGTGGTTCACCAACGGATTCTACCACAGGGCACTGGGGATAGCCTGGAGAATGTCATCTCTTCACTGCAAATACACAGTTGAGGAGTTGTTCAAAATGTTCTTTCCAGCTTTATCAGATGGCATTGTCATTCTTAAAAAGAATGTAGAAGATTTTGGCCATTTTACTTGCGTCCATAGATGACCTTGGTCACTTTGAAAAGGCTTTGCATACCATGATGTTGTTAGGATGCTGCGTAGACTTGAGGGATAGTATAATGTATTACTGTAGCGGAAGATTTTCGATCTTGCTACAAGTTAAAAGGGGAACCTCTTTTCTGCAGTTGTTGCCTACGGAAAGAAAATGTTTAGTCAATAGTGTTTTACAGCAATTTGTTACAGTAAGTCAGAAAATGTGAAATTATTATAAATTCTTTTCAGTTGTTCACTGGAAGTGTTGAATTTCTCTTTAAAAGTTATCTATTTCTATGGAATTGAGAAGAATGAGAGGAGCTCTTATTGAAACATAGGATTCCAGCAAGGCTGAAAGGATGTTTCTCCTTGTGAAGGAATATAGAACTAGAAGGCACAGTTTAAAAATAAGGGGTCATGTTGTTAGAACTCTCTGATTTTTTCTTCCCACAAGGTAGACCATTAGATAAACTGAGAAACTCAAGTGAATGTATTAGAACTGGCTGATGCCACTGGGTCCAACAAGATCATCCTTTTTAAATTGTAAATTCTTTACCCATATTCCCATATCACCCTTTGACAAAGGGTCATCTGGGCTTTGACAAAGGGTCACCTGGACTCGAAACATCAGCTCTTTTCTCTCCTTACAGATGCTGCCAGGAGCATCTGTTAATTCCTGCTGGGAATTTCCAGCATTTTCTCTTTTGGTTTCAGATTCCAGCATATCACCCATCCCTTTTATTCTTCCACAAGTATATCTATTTCCACTTGAGCCACTATGGTATTCATTGTTTTAAAAAAAAGTTCTTAGAGCAATTAGGGGAAGTTTTATTTTTAACTGCCCAATGAGGAAGCTTTGAAAGTTGTAAAGACACAAAAAAAGTTTAAATAATGAAAGTACTGTGGTTTAGCCTAGCATACTTTGCTGGTTTAGAGATTTGTGTGACCCTTCCTGGCCAAGTAACATAATGAGATCATCTGGCTCATAATGGTAACAAGGGACTTTTTGTTTGACAGAAGTTCCTGACCATAAAGAAAACCAGGAACTGGACATTCAATTACCTTCCTCTCAATACAATCATGGTCTAGGAATCAGTGCCAATGACATCCAAAATAAACATTCTTATATATACTTCAGTACAGACAAAACATGAATATGGTTATAAAGGTAGTTATTGGGACAATTCTCTCTTGTTTTAGTTTTTAAGATGTTTATTAATCTTATCTTCTTGACTCAGTTTTAAATCAATTCGAATGTTGCCTTCTTTGTCAATTGAGGCAGGATCCAATCTACTTTGAGTAGCAATGCAGCCCTGATGTTAACTGAGAGACAAGTTAGGGGTGCAGGAAATCACATGTCTCATGGAAAACACACAGCAATTTCATTGTTTATCTGCGGCATTTTAACAGTCTTACATTTGCTTTCTGGGTTTGGCATTGAGTGCACAGCATCAGACACAATGTGGACTCGCATGACGGGAGCTGAACTATAGTATTTAAAGGTAAAATTTAATGAAGAGATTTGGAGGATTTTGGGAAGTTTAGCACAAAGACAGCAATATCGTGAAGGACTCAAGAAACTCAGAGTTTGTGCCCCATTTTAATGACACCTGCTTGATATACTGGTGGAATCAGTGAGGAAGAAAAAATCAGAGAGTTCTAACAACATGACCCCTTATTTTTAAACTGTGCCTTCTAATTCTATATTCCTTCACAAGGAGAAACATCCTTTCAGCCTTGCTGGAATCCTATGTTTCAATAAGAGCTTCTCTCAATCCTGTTACAATCTCCTTAGAGATAAATAACATTTAAAGAGAAATTCAAACTTTCAGTTAACAGCTGAAAAAATGGCACATCATAATTTCACATTTCGTAACTTCTGCTGTAACAAATTACTATAAAAAACTATTGACTAAACATTACTTTCTTTTCATTGGCAACAACTACAGAAAAGAGGTTCCCCATTTAACTTGCTGCAAGATCAAAAATCTTTTGCTGCAGTAACACTTTAAAGAAGGGGTTTAGAGGAGTTAGGAAGTGGACACATCATCCTCCAGGAACAAGTCTAAAATTATTCTCAGCTCCTGATGGACTGCATTTTTTATTTTTCCAGTGGATAACTTTACTGTGAAGGCTCCACTTCTTCTGGCACCAAGCTAGGCAAAGTTTCCAGCTTCTTTTAAACCCTCACAAACTCAGTCTTCAAATTGACTATGAGTCTCACCTATATTCTGCGTGGTCATAGAGCCAGCATTTGCTCTGCTTAACGTGTAAGACTGACTGCTTCTATGTCTTGCTTCCTAACTTCGGATGGCTGCAGAACACATTAGACCAAATTGCAAATCGTCTGTGATATTGATGTATTTATAGGGAAGTTTGTAACCTGATCACAAAATGGCTTCCTCAATCTTCTTCTCCTTGGCAATGGGTAACTCATTAGCTTTGTATCTAATTAGTTATCCTTGATCCCAACTTATTTTCATCTTATAAGTAAATGAACAAATGAACATACAAATTAGGAACAGGAATAGGCCACTTAATTCCTCAAGCCTGTCCTGCCATTCAATAAGATCACGGCTGATCTAGCTACCCTTGATAGCCATTCACCCCTTGTTAATCAAGAATCTATCTAGCTTTGCCTTAAAACTATTCAGAAACTCCGCTTCCACTGCTTTTTGAGGAGGAGAATTCCTTATGACTCTCAGAGAAAATATTTCTCCTCATCACTGTTTTAAAGAAGCAACCCCTTATTTTTAAACCGTGACCCCTTGGTTTTAGATTCTCTGAGAAGAGGAAACATAATCTCCACATCCACTCCGTCAATACTCCTCAGGATTTTAACAGTTTTGATCAAGTCACCTCTTACTCTTCTCAACAGTGGATACAAATCTAACCTCCCCAACCTTTTCTCACAAGACAACCCACCCCTTCTTGACCAATAAACCTTCTCTGAACTGCTTCTAACACATTTACATCTTTCGTTAAATAAGGAAATCAATACTGTACACAATACTCCAGATGTGCTCTCAGCAATGCCTTGTACAACTGAAGCATATATTCCCTACTTCAGTAATTAATTCCCCTCACAATAAATGATAAAATTCTATTAGCATTCCTAATTACTTGCTGTACTTGTATGCTAGTGTTAGGAACCTTACTGATGTTCAATGCAAGGGCATCCCAAATCGCAGAAGGGAACGCTGGTTCTTAACTATATATTTTTGCGATTTTGAAAAAATATGAAGAAAGAGATTAAACTCAGAGGAAGGGGGTCTTGTTGTAAATTATTCAACTAACAAAACATTTATTAAACTTTAAAACACACAGCAAGAAAGGCACCAGAACAATATTTACAATGAACTACAATGATGGTTACCCAGATGGTATAAATTAACCCCAATCCAAATCTATTTACTTTCCTAAACTCCGTGAATACACCTTCCCAAAAACTACATCCCATTAGTTATAATACCATGAGCTAAACCCAGAAAACAATTACCACACAGAATCTGTAGATTTATTTTGGAAAGTCTTTCTTCCAGGGCATAGCGACAGCATTGCTGTCTCACAGCACCAGAGACCTGGTTCAATTCCAGTCTCAGATCACTGTCTGTGTCAAGTTTTCACCTTCTCCCCATGTCTGCCTGGGTTTCCTGTGGGTGCTCCACTTTCCTCCCACACACCAAAGGGTTAGGTTGACTGGCAATGCTAAATTGCCCCTTAGTGTCAGGAGGAACTAGCAGGGTAAATATGTGGGGTTACGGGGATTGGGCCTGGGTGGGACTGTTGTTGGTGCAGGTTCGATGTGCCGAATGGCCTCCTTCTGCACTCTATGGATTCTATGTTTCTAATTTAGAGTAGAACTCATGGGGTCTGACACAGACAGACTTCTGCTGTTTGCTGCACAACAGCTTGATTCCGAGATATAGCTCTGCTTTGCAATTGGATGTGGCTATGATCTAGATCTCTAGACTGCTAGTCTCCACTTTGCTCAACAATGTATCTGTTTCACCCAGCTGCTAGACCAATTAGCATCACACAATTTCTCAGTGCAGCCAAAACTTTAACATTTTTGAAAATTCAATTCTTTACTTTTCATTTCATTCCAACTTCAAAATAGCTAGCTTTTTGTGATTTGTGCACCAGGACACCCATTTGGACAACAAACTTTGTTATTCTTCCTGCCAAAATGGACAATTTCACACTTGCCCAGATTAAACATGATTTCCCTTTCATAAAACCATGTTGAATCTGCCCAATTGCCTTGAATGTGTGCAAGTGCCCTGACACAACATATTTAATAATAACTTTAACATATTCCCTATTGTAACAAATGTTAGGCTAACTGGCCTATTATTTCCTACTTTTGGTCTCCCTCCTTTTTTGCTATCTTCCAATCTAATGGAACCTTGCCCAAATCTGGCGAATTTTGGAAAATTAAAACCAATACATCAACTATCTTATTAGCCACTTCTTTCAAGATCTTAGGGTGAAGTCCATCTGGACCAAGGGATTTGTCAGCTCACAGACCAACAATTTACTCAATACCAATTTCCTGCTGATTGTAATTTTCCTGAGCCTGTTCTTCCATTTCCCGATTTACAGCTATTTCTACAGATAGTTTATAGCATCATTGTTTACAACTTGACACCTCCAACCTCTTCTGGACTTTGAGAAACTTAAAGTCTACTTGTGGTATGTGCAGGGACTTCAGTCATTGACTTCAAGCATAAATATTTTGCACTTTCTTATTTTCCTTTTATCTCTAGCAATCAAACTATCCAGGCTTACAGACGGCAGATAGGTCACACATAGCCTTCTTCATTTATCCTAAATTGAAAGATGCTATCCTAAAATATAATAATCTTATCAATCCATTAATTGCAATAATTCTAATGAGTATAGGCCAACCTTCTCAATCTCTCTTCATAAAACAATCTCTTCATCCCAGGAATCAGCCCACTGAAACTTCTCTGAACTGCTTCCAATGCAAGTATATCCCTCCTTAAGTAAGGAGTTCAAACTTGTACACATTACTCTATGTGCTGTCATGCCAATGCGCTTTACAGTTGCAGCAAGAATTACCTACTTTTATACTCCATCTCCCTGTAACAAAAGCCAACATTCCTAATTACCTCTGGTCCCTGTATGTTTTTGTTCTGTGAATCGTGTACACGTTCCATTGAAGAATCAAAACGCAACAAGAAAGACCCATCTGTGTCTCAGGGTGTTAGTTAATTATAGTATTAGATTAAAAGAAGTGACTTACAATGTGCACAGAACACTAACAAGTCTGAGGATTGGGGATGTTTTAGTAAACTATCCAGAAATGTTATAAAAGATTGTATGAGCTTTTTCAAGTGTATAAAAGGAAGAGAGTAACTAAATTATATATTAGTTCCTTAGAAGCAGAGAAAGGGGAAATTATCATGGGATCAAGAAATGCCAGGGGCATGAGAGTTGGTGCAGATTTGATGGGCCTTCTGTACTGTAGAGATTCTATGATTGAACAAATATTGTGTGTCTGTCTTCAAAGTAGAAGACACAAGTTTCACACTGGAAATAGAGAGTGATCTAGGGGCTTAAAAGTAATTAAGGTAATTAATACGAGCAGAGAAAAAGTATTGGAGAAATTTAACAAACCAAGATCCAACAAATCCCTCTATCCTGATGGCCTACTCCTAATGTTCTAAAAGAGGTAGCTGCAGAGTGGATCTGCTAAATGTGATTATCCAAAACTCCTCAGACTCAGGAACAGTCCCATTAGATTACATGTAACAATGCTTTTCAAAAAAGGAGGGAAAGAGAACTGCAGGCAAGTTAGCTTAACACCAGTTTCTGGGAAAATGCTGGAATGTATTATTATGGAAGTCTTAATGCATTTAGAAAAGCATAGTATGATTAGAACAAGTTAACATGATTTTACGAAAGGGAAGTCTTGTCTGTCAAATATATTAGAATTTTGGGTGGTGTAACCAGTAGGATAGATAAATGGAAACTGGTAGATTTAATAAACCTGAATTTCCAAAAGATATTCAATAAGGTGCCATACAAATATTAATGGGCAAGATCAGGGTAATATATTAATATGGATTGAACACTGCTAAATGGATAGAAGTCGAAGAACTGGCATAAACAGGGAATTTTCAATTTGGCAGGCTGTGATTAGTGGAGTGCCACAATGATCGGTGCTGGGACTTCATCTATTTAAAACCTATATTGGTGGCTTAGATGAAGAGACAGAAAGTAATGTATCTAAGTTTGCTAATGATACGAAACTAGATGAAAAATTGAGCTGCGTGGAGGTCACAGACAGACTGCAGAGCGAAAGAGTTAGGTGAAATGAGTGGGCAACAAAATTGCAGATGGAGTAAAAGGTGATGAACTGCAAAGTTTTTTTTACTCTGGTCATAAGATTAGAATATAATTTTTAAATGGTGAGAAACCTGCTGAGATTCTTCGGTGTGCCTGTACAAGGAACACTGAAATTTAGCATGCAGGTACAGTGAGCAATTAAGAAGGCAAATGGCATATTGGCCTTTATTGTAAGGGGATTGGAATACAGAAATAAAAAAGTCTTGCTACAGTTGTCCAGATGTATTCCACATCTGGAATACTGTGCAGCTTTGGTTTCCACTTTCAAGAAAAAACCATGCATTGGAGGCAGTAGAATGATGATTCATTAAATTGGTCCTTGGGACAAGAGAGCTGTTCTTTGATGAGAGGTTGAGTACATTGGGCCTATATTTTCCAGAATTTAGACGAATAAGAGGTGATCTTGTTGAAATATACAGGATTCTGAAGGGGCTTGATAGGGTGGACACAGAGATCATTTCTCTGGTTAGGGAATGGCAAACAGTCTCAGGGACTCATCATTTAGGACTCAGGTGAGGAGAAATTACTTCGCTCAAAGGATTGTGAATCTTTGGAATCCTCATTATACTCCATTTGACAAATTCTTCCCCATTGACCTAACTAACCAATCTATATATCTATGTAGGCTTGTTTGGGTCCTCACAATTTGTTTAACATCTTTGTATTGTCAGTAACATCAGAGAGGACTAATTTAGACTTTGGTGATCTTTTTTCAGAGGTGGAGTGTATTATGGCAGAAAGGATTGCGTATTCTAACAGATGAGACTCTGCACCAGCAGGATTCACTGGATGGAGGGAGATCTGTTAAAGGACAAACATATTTCTTGAAGCTCGTCAAACTGATGCACTTCCTTGCCACAGGCTCTCATCTAGACACTCTCCTATTCTCAAATCTCAGGAGGATTGGTGGAGTGGGTAAAGGGTTGTGGGTAGGACGATTTCTTGCAAGGAGCAGCTGTACGAAAGAGAGATTTAAAAGTCTTTCCAAAGAATTACATTTTCATGTTTGTGCTTGGTTGCATTAATTTTATTCCTCAATATTTATATTTGATGAGCAGTTAGGAGAAACAAGACAGGACAATGTTGATTTTTTTTCCTGAAATTGTAGATAGATAGGTAAAGAGAGGATATTCCATGCCAAACATTATCTGCACAGTATTCTCCTTTTCATGCTGTAGATGTGGCCAGTGACTATGTGAAAATGTTGTGCTCGGCTATACAACGGTAAGTTTGAATATGACATCAGATGGAGCTGTTTCTATTGAGTACTATAATATTTTCAAATGTTATGAGAAGAGAAACTATTTGTGGAATAGGAATAAAATTTTTGCTCTACTTTGTAAGTAACTCGAGGGGCGTCTACTCAGTGTGGAATGGGACTGTTCCACCCTGAATGTGAAGGGGATTGTGGAGGTGCTGGTGCGCGGGGTAGCCGGGGTGGGGATTTGTGAGGAAGGAAGGTCACCAGTTTACCCACAATCCTCAAAGATATACCCATGAAAATAACACACAAAAAACTGGGCAAACCTGCATTACTCTTGAATAGCATTAGTTGCTCACTGTCTCAATCAAGGATTTCAGAAGAAGCAACCCTACTCAGAATGCAGGCAGTCCTGAATAAAGGCTTCAGAATCTTCACATTCCCACACTGGGGCTTGGGTATTTCCGCAATGAATAGAAATTTAAAGTTCATGCTAAGGTTGCTCGCAGTTCCAACACGACTTGGAACACTTACAGTTTTGTAAATTTGATTTCTCAGGAGAGCATAACTATTGCAGGCAGTAAAACCATTTAAGTGGTAGTTTGGAATGGGTTTTTGACCTAGTATTCTTAAAATTATCTAATCTGATGCAAGAATCCAAGGAAATACCAAAATTAGCAAAAACCTGTTTGCAGATATTTGGACTACTAATGAAGAATTTTATTTCTCTGGTGTGTATAGGATTCCTTGTATCAAGGAATCAGGATGTGTGCCTTTTGCTAACAAAATGTGCAGTGTGCTTTGTTAACAATTGAAACCTCTGACCCTATCTCCTGTACCTTTAAAACTTGATTACCTGTAAAGACTCGCATTCCAACCATTATCTTGTAAATTGAGTTTGTGTTTGTAAATGCCCTGTTTGTGAGCACAAGTCCTCACAAACCGGATGAAGAAGCAGCGCTCTGAAAGCTTGTGCTGCCAAATAAATCTGTTGGACTTTAACCTGGTGTTGTGAGACTTCTTACTGTGCTTACCCCAGTCCAACGCTGGCATCTCCACATCATGCCTATCTCCATGGACATGCTTTGTGTTGATGGATATTCTGGAACATTTTTACAGTGTTAATTTTAAAACAAACGACATTCAATGAAGTATATTCAACAATTTTTTTAATAAGGAAACACTAAAATTCAGACTGAACAGAACAGTACATGACACTACCAAAGATTGTCCTTGGATTTACCTGTTGGTAATGGGGCTGGAGGTGTGATACCCACTTGACTCCATCACTAACCCATTGGCTTTTCCTGTTGACATCCTAATTAGGTATGTGGAGCTCATTGTCACTGGAACAGTAATCCAGAGGCAGAGGCTCTAGGGACACCAGGTTCAGATACCATCATGATAGCTGCTATAACTAAAGTACAATTAATGAATAATAAAATCTGGACCTGAAAGGTAGTCTCAGTAATGGTACACACGAAACAATCAATTGTTGTTAAAGCCCATCTGGTTCACTAATGTGCTCTAGGGAAGACAATCTGTGGTCCTTAGCTGATCTGGCCTCCATGTGACTCCAGGCTCTCAGTAAGATGGTTCACTCTTAACTTTTTTTGACATTATTATTCATTCCTGGGATGTGGGTGTCACTAGCTGGCCACCATTTATTTCCCATCCCTAATCACCTCTGAGAAGTTGGTAGTGAGCTGCTTTCTGTACTACTGTAGCCCCTCTGGTATAGGTACACCCACTGTGTTATTAGGAAGAGAATTCTAGGATTTTGACCAAGAAATAGTGAAGGAACAGCATTATAGCTCCAAGTCAAGATGATGTGTGACCTGGAGGGGAACTTGGAGATGGTGGTGTTCCCAAACATCTGCTGCCCTTGTCCTTCAAGATTTTAGAGGTTGCAGGTTTGGAAGGTGCTGTTGCAAGAGCCTTGGTGAGTTATTGCAGTACACTTTATACATGGTACACACAGCTGCCATTATGGGTCAGTGATGGAGGGAGTGTCAATCAAGTGGCTTGCTTTGTCTTGGATGATGTCAAACTTCCTGAGTGTTGCTGGAACTGCCCTCAATCAGGCAAATGGAGAGTATTCCACTACTTGTGCCCTGTAGCTGGTGGACAGGCTTTGGTGAGTCTGGAGATGAGTTACTTGCTGCAGAATTCCGAGTCTCTGACCTGACCTTGTCACCATAGTATTTATATTGCTTGTGCTATTCAGTTTCTGCCCTGTGAAACGGGCTAGCAGGCCATTCATTTGTACGAAACCACTACATAATATCCTACCAGAAAGACTAGAGTGGTTCAAGAAGGCCACCAGCTCCTTGAAGAAAACTCGGGATGACAACAAATACTGGCGTTGCCAGTGTTGCCCACATCCCTTGACAAAACATTGCTATTGGAATGGAGGAAAACAAAGTGCTGCCATGTTGCTTAAAATGTTGCAGTCAATTAAAGAGGGGCCACAATGATTGAAAAAGTAAAAGCATTCATATGGCTAAAGGTGGAAGCAGTAAGAAGGAGTCCCAGATCCATCTATTGATGTTTTACAAGTGCCAGATGGGAAAAACCTTTGTAGTTTGAAAGCTGTAAGGCCAATAGGGATGACTGAGGCCTTGTTGAAAAAGGCAGCTCTGTGCAATCTCCATAGGGATTCAGTACAGAGAGAACTCTCGTGACCTCACAAAGATGCCAAAGATAAAATATGACATTGTTTCCATACCTGGAATAAGCAGTAGATATTTCGCTGAACTCTTTGCTGATCATGTTCAGTGTCATCATTTGTGTCAGGGAAATACGAAACATTTGAAAACAGTGAAACGTTATGTTAACTAATGATGACTGTCAATTCACGTTGTAACCACAAGGCGCACTCCTAATCTTGGAAAGACAGTTGAGTTAAAAGGACAATACATTTGGCTGCATGCAGTTGTAAGGGTGAATAAAGCCATATTTCTTCACTTTTGTGTTTTCTCCATTTGCAAAAGGGAACGTTCACATAAAACTATCAGAGAAATGCAATCCCCCTGACTCTGGACAAACAGCACCATTACTCAAAATCTGAGTTGACTCTGTCAATACAAGTGATATCAATTCATTATCAAACACAAGATCTGCCTGTCAATCCCAAAAGACACAGGCTTTCTTAACCGCAGCCTTGTTGAAAACCTAGATGCACAATAATATACTGAACTTTCATTGTGAACAGACCTTGTAACTTAGAATCATAAGGCCCGATTTTGGGCGCGAAAACTTGGTAAAATTGGGCGTGAGGCGAGTAGCGCGATCCGCGCTGCCTCTGCGCCGGTTCCCCCTTTACCAAGACCCGAAAATGGCCGCAATCGGGACCACGCCCAAAACAGGCTCGACAGCTATTTAAATGCAGTTGCATGCATTTAAATTGACTTAATGGGCTGCACGCCCAACCTTACCGCACTTCCCCCTTTACCACTGTGTTCGCCCATCCAGAATCGGCGCGAAACAGACATGCTCCACAAAAGTCCAATTCGGGCGCTCCAGTTAGTGAAGAGGTAAGTGCCGAATGTCCAACAGCTCTCTGCTTGAGATCGGTGTGTGTGGGGGGGGGGGGGGGGGTATCCGCTGCCACTCTGCCTGAGATCAGTGAGAGGGAAGGGGGGGGGAATCTGCTGCAACTCTGCCTGAGATCAGTGGGGGGGGAAGGAGCCTGCAATCGGTTTGGGTGGCAGGGGAAAAGGGGGTCAGTACTGTTGGGGCATGGGGCAATGACTGTGGGGGCCGGGGGGAGGCATTATCCGGCCCGGAAAGGATGTGGCAGGCAAGCAGCATTCTATCATTTTTTTTCTGCGCATGCGCAGTTGGAGGCACCGATCGGAGCTGCAGAGTTTCGGAAGTATTAAGCCCCTCCCATAGGCTTGTGCAGCGTGATTCGGAATCGCTGATATTTTTACAGGCAGAGTGTGTATGGGGGCGCCTGAGAACGGGTCTTAAAGTCAGATCTGAAACACTCCAGGTTTCAAGGCTGCCCAGCACTTCGAATCAAAATGGTAAAATAGGGCCCATAGAATCCCTACAGTGCAGAAGGAGGCCGTTCAGCTAATTGTGCCTGCATTGACAACAATCCCACCCAGGCCCAATGCCCATAACCTCGTACATTTATCCTGCAAGTCCACCTGACACTAAGGGTCAATTTGGCATGGCCAATCAATCTAACTCGCACATCTTTAGTCTGTGGGAGTAAACCGGAGCAGCTGCAGGAGACTCTTGCAGACACAGTGACCCAAGGTCAGTATTGAACCCATGTCCCTGGTGCTGTGAGGCAGCAGTCCTAATCACTGTGCTACTGTGCTGCCCCTGAACTTGCTGAAACATTCAATCAAGCTGGTGACACAGGAATATTTTGTCAGAAGACACATTTGGATTCCCCCTAATACCTGTTGCTCCTTAGCTGCTCATACATTGCATTGCTAATAATACCTTTCAACAACTTGCCTGCAACTGGAAAACTGATCTGTCTATACTTACTTCTGATTTACTGTCCATTCAGATCCATATGGGTTTCTATCCACCTCATGGGAACGATCCTTGATCTCAGTGTGCTGTAAAATACATTAGCCAGTGGTTTATAGTAGTTTCCATTTTATATTAGCACCATAATGTAAATACCACCAAGGCCAGTAGCTCTGTCTATTGACGATGTCCATGTGCTTCTACAGAATTTGTTTCCATATCACCTCTATCCAACATCATTGGTAACTCATTAAATCATACAGTGCAGAAGGAGGCCATTCAGCCCATCGAGTCTGCACCGAACACAATCCCATCCAAGCCCTATCCACATAACCCCATGCATTTACCCTAGCTGGTCCCCCTGACACTAAGGGGCAACTTAGCATGGCCAATCCACCTAACCCGCACATCTTTGGACTGTGGGAGGAAACCGGAGCAAACCCACGCAGACAGGGGGGAGAACATGCAAACTCCACACAGACAGTGACCCAACCAGGAATCGAACCCGGGTCCCTGGTACTATGAGGCAGCTGTGCTAACCACTGTGCCGCCCACTTTGTCATATTTAGTAATCAAGACTGATGCATAATGATAATTTCAACTTCAACCATATCATCAAGCTCCACTCAAATCTATCTCAGTTGAGGCATGTTGTCTTTTAAAACAACATATTATGGAAAATCTGCTTGTGTGCGTATTTTGAGATTATGATGCATCTGCAGGAAATGATCTGAGTAAGCTGTTGTACTGGTTTAAAAGATGTGAAAACAGACTCATGTAATTTCCACTGGATTTCGCACCTAGCAAGTGATGTTTTTAAACACATACAGAATACAGAGAAATACGAATCCCTCAGAAAATATTTAGGCATATTAAAAGCTAAACTCACACTAACCTCTTATCACCCACTATCTACTTACACAATGAGACTTATTCACAAATTCAGAAATAAACATATTTCTAATCATTTCAAAACACAGGGTTATTCTACACATTATCTGCATACTATAAATAGTCACAACACTTATGCAGGCATTGTACTTGTAGGTAGGGCTTTGAATGTCAACTATGTGCCCTAATGCTACTTTGCCTGTCTGGCAGTAAATAGCCTCAACTCCTTCATCATTGCACACAAGTACCCAGCATCTCCTTTCGTCCATTGGTTATCTTATTGCCAGAAGCCTGTCTGTGAGGTTCAGTAGCCTACTGAGCACATCCACAGGCAGATACGGGTAGAAATGACTGCCTGGTATTGAAAAGGGGTTTCCACACACTAGCCAGACAATGGGTTGCAAAGCCAAGGAAGAAGCCACTGGGTGAACCCATTTCAGTTTTTGGGGGTTATATACCTGATCAATAATGGTTATCTTTTTAATAAATGGGCATAGGTAGAAATGGAGAAAATGATGGCAACATGTGGGGAGAGAAAAAAACAGTGAGTGAGGGAAAGCAGAAATAGCAAGAAGAAACAGCTGTGAATGAGCACAACAGAGTAAATTCCTTGGCCGGTCACAATGCTGTAGTGAAGTCCAGTGCAAGCTGGAGGATCTGTAGCTCATCTTCCGATTAGGCACATTATAGCTCTCATGACTCAACAATGAGTTCAACAACTTTAGACTGTGACCCTTCTCCTTAATCTTAACCTTTTTTAAAATATACCATATATTTTGTCTCAATGCAAAAACACTCTTACCCACTCCCCCACACCTGGTTACCTATCTCTTGTTATGATTGCTGCACTTCGTTGCAATCTCTTCCAGCTACAGGATATCTAACAGGTTTTCCATTTCCCTCAGTTCTGAATAAAAGCCAATAAAAGCCAAACAGACTCTCTCTCTACAAATGCTGCCAGACCTGCTGTTTGTTTCAAATTCCAGCATCCACAGTATTTTGCTGAGCTTAGACAAAATTCACATTCATTGATTGCATGAGCCTACTGCAGTACTCCAAGGTGAAAACTTTGTTGCTTCAAATTATCAAATCAAGATCCCAGTGAACCAAACTGTAAAACATAAAATGCAGAACAAGGAAAGGAATGAGCAAATGTGTATGTTTTGGTTACTAGCGATAGGAATGGAACTGGGGAAGGAGAAAAGGCTGCTGCAATTCTTATGGAAACCAATTGTGAAATTGGTAAAAATGACATTATCATATGCTTTCTGCTGACAAGAATGAAGCTTTTTAAAAAAAACCCAAAGAAAAGAAATTTGAGAAAGAGTAAAGAAAAACCTTTAACCTCCATGTATGTGAAATGTCTATCTTGCTCCTTGTCTCTACCACAAGTTGGATCAACAAACTGACAACAACATCACAGAATCAGTGAAATATATGTTATAGCACAAGGGAGGCCATTCAGCCCACTGAGACTGCATCAACTCTCTTCAAGAGCAATTCAGTTAGTCCCACGCCATAGCTTTCCTCGCAACCCTGCACTTCTAAAAATCTTTCAGTGGTTTATCTATTTTCTTTTAGAAAGCCCTGATTGAATCTGTCTCCATTATTCTCTCAAGATGTGCAATCCAGATCCTAAATATTGCACAAAGTAATGTTTTCTTGCGTCACAATTCGTTCTTTTGCCAATCACCTAAAATCTGTGTCCTCTGATTCTCAAACACCTCCAGCAAAAGAATAGTTTCTCTCCATCTACTCTGTCTAGACCCCCAGGATTTTGAAAACTTCTATCAAATTGCCTCTCAATGTTCTCAAAGGATAATAACCCTAGTTTCTCCAATCTATCCCCATCACTGAAACTGAATCCCCACTACTGAAACTATTCTTGTAAATCTTTTATGCACATGCTCTTAAAATTTTGCATCCTTTGTAATGTACAGTGCCCAGAATTGCACACAAAATACAGGATGCCATTCAAGTGGGTGCTGTGGAAAAGAATACGAGTGTGATAGGGGACAATATCGGGAACAGATATTGTTCTTTGCAGCTCCAAAGGTTGCACTGTCTGTCCTGTGCCAGGGTTAAGGGCATATTCTAGTGGTTAGTGAAGAACTTGGAGTGGAAGGGAAGTTGTCAAGTTCTACATTGTAATGAATAACTTGGGTAGTATGAGGCATGAGATTTTGAGGAGTTAGGACTGAAAATTAATAAACAAAACCTTAAATATTTGGATAACTACCAGAGCAATGCACAATTTGATATAGTGTTAAAAAGATCAAGGCGTGGTATTCATGATTCAAAGAGCAATGTTAGAGACAACGGGTTTTGATTCATCAGGTATTGGCATCAGTACTGGGGAAAAGGGGAGCTGTGCTATTGGGGTGGGCTTCTTCAAGCCAATATTCTTCAAGCTAAATATTCTTCAAGTTAACTAAAAAAAAATTGATGTTAAACTCGATGTCTTGAAAAGAAAGATAAGATGGAAAAGGTAGGAGGGTAGCCCCCCCCTGACAAAACTGGATGACATATGGACTGTGGTGAGGAAGGATCTTGGCTTGAAAGAACAGAAAGTAGAATCGGTAAAGAATAAAGGTCAGAAAACATTGGTGGGGGTAATTTATAAATTCCCCAATAGTAGTCATATTGTTAGAGTTATTATCAGGAAATAAGAAGAACTTGCAACAAAAACAATCTTCATAAAGGCTGAACAAATCAAAATCAGAAAAAATAGTATAGAGGACAAGTTCATGGGATCCATTCAAAATAGTTTTCTACAACTAAACATTGTGAAGCCAGCCAGGGTTAATTAGTATTCTTATAGTAAGGGATACTCTGGGAAAGACTGATGATAAGATGATAAAATTTCACACTGAGTTTGAGAGTCTGAAACTAGAGTATTTGAATGTTAATAATTACATAGTTATGAGGAATGAGATGGCTAAAGTAAATTATAAAATTGGATTTAAATCTATAATGGTTGATGAGCAATGGCAAACATGTCAATAAATATTTCACAATTCTCAGTGAATCTGCATCCCAAAGAGACATAACAATCCCCTTGGAAGCATGATTAAAAGAAGAGGTTTATAATATTGCCAAGAAGAGTAGTAAACCTGAGGATTGGCAGGATTTTAGATACCAGCACAGGATGTTCAGAAAATGGATAAACAGGAAGAAAATAAATGAGAATAAACTGGCAATAAATATAAAGCAGTAAGAGCTTTTACAGTCATGCAAAATAGAAGATAGCAATGAAGTAAACTTGGCTCCCCAAGTGGCTGAGACAGGAGAAATTGTAATGAAGAATATAGAAATGGCAAAGACAGTAAACAAATAACTTGTGTCTGTCTTCACAGCAGAAGACACAAAAAACATACTGGAAATAATGGGAAATGAATGGTCTAATGAGAGTGAAGAACTTAAAAGTAATTAATATCAGTAATGAAAAAGCGTTAAAGAATTCAATGGGACTGAAAGTCAGTAAGTCCCCAGGACCTAATGGCCTGTATCCTAGAGTTATATAGGAGGTGACTATACAGAGATAGTGGGTGTATTGGTTGTTAGCTTCCAGATTCAGGAATGGGTCTAGTGGATTGAAAGGTCGTGCAGGGAGGGGTAGGAATGGAGGGAGAGCAGAAAGGAGTAGTGTTGAGGAAGAGAAGGGAGAGGTGGTGGTGGTGGTAAAGAAAGAGACAGAGAAATGGGCAAAAGACAAGTGGAGAAAACTGGGAAGAGGAGACAGAACCGACAAAAAGAGATAGAAAGGCCTTTTTTACACCCCCGCTCTACAACCTTGTAACCTATAACCTGGCTAAAAAAAAAAGTGACCTTCCAGCCCATTGGCCTAAGAACCTAAAAATTAGTAAGAGTTTATTTTATTATGTCACAAGTAGGCTTACATTAACATTGCAATGAGGTTACTATGAAAATCCCCTAGTTGCCACACTGGCGCTTGTTCAGGTACACTGAGGGAGAATTTAGCATGGCCATTGCACCTAACCAGCACTGTTAGCATGGCCATTGCACCTTTCAGACTGTGGGAGGAAACCCATGCAGACACGGGGGGGAAATGTAAAATCTCGCACAGTGACCCAAGCCAGGAATCAAACCCGGGTCCCTGGCGCTGTGAGGCAGCAGTGCTAATCAGAGCAAAGAGTAACAGTCTCTTGTGTTTGCTTCGCCATTTAATAAGAACATGGTGGAACTGTGACCTCAACTCCACTTTCCTGCATGAACCCAATATCCTTTGATTTCCTTAAGGGTACATAAATCTATAAATCTCAACTTCTACTCAACAATTGAACATCTACAACCCTTTGGGATACAGAATTCCAAAGATTTAAAACCTTGAGTGAAGAAATTTCTCTTCATCTTGGATCTAAGTGGATCATACTCTCATCCTGATACTATGCCCTCTGGTTCTAGACCCTCCAGATAAGAGAAATAACCTCTAAGCATCTACTCCGTTAAGCTCTCTCAGAATCTTTTGATTTTCAATGAGATCATCTCGCCTTCTTCTAAATTCCAGAGAGTATAAGATAACATCCTAATTCCAGGTTTCAAACAACTGAACCGGTGTTGCACCCCATCTAGGGCAAGTACATCCTTCCTTTGGTACCAAAACTACACATAATACTCCAGTTGGGGTCTCACCAAATCTCTGCAAGACTTCCTTATTCTTCTCAATCCTTCTTGCAATTAAGGTCAACATAATATTTGCCTTCCTAATTGCTTGTTGTACCTAGAATCATCTTTTCTCATAATAACAAATGCAAAGTACGTACTTGGTACCTTAGGCAAGCCCTCTGATATATTCAATTATCTGAGAATCTGAGAGTTGAATATAGTAGTACATGTCTTCCATTCTTCTATGATTCAAATGCAGAAGTGCCCCAAGATTATATACTTGTGAAAGAAGCAAACTTGATGAGTCAAAAAACTTTTCCTTGTAAATTACAAATTATAGAAAAGTCACACCCATTCTGTGAATGAGTAGTCACTTAATATGCTTCACATCATTCCACCCAAGCAAAAAAAAGCCAAGCATTGAAATTTAAAAGAAAATGGAACCAGTGCCAACTCCCTGAAAGAGTTAATTTCAGTCACCTGTCCTTTTCCCATATCCTTTTTGTTTTATTTATGTATTAATTTCCTTTTCAAAAGCTTTATGAAGTCTGTTTCAAACACTGTTTCTGATGGGGATTTCCACAAACAACCATGTGTAAAAATTTATCTCCTCCAGTTCCTAACTCATCCATTGGTGGAAATAGTATCTCAATCTACTTATCAAAACCCTCCATAATTTCCAATACCTCTGTCATTTCCTTCTTCTAATCAAAAGAGTCCTAATTTCTCGGACACTGATATTTCAACAAAAACCCCTCAAAACTTCTACCAAAATACTCACGGGTTTTACCAGGTTCTTTTCTTGCTTACAATCAGGCCTCAATGTATCCCAAACAACTAACAATTTTAACATATCTGCGTGATTTCGTGTGAAACTCGCATCTGTATGAACATGTTTTCTCATCTTCCCGAAACTAATTGCTCTTTCAGATTTCAATCTGTTTTAATCTCTGTTATATTTAGATATCCTCCCTAGATTTGAGTACCATTGATAGCTTAACTAGCCTCATTACAGCTACAGAAAGATTATTTAAAAATAGACAATATTCATGACTTTTCCTGCTGGAATAAGTACAGATAGTTGAGGGGTGGAATCATATTTTTTTCTGCACATAATCTTTAGCAATGTATAGCACTGGTCTCCATGAACTATACTATCCCCCTAATTTTCCTTCCCTCTTCCTGAAAGTGCTCAATCAAACTGCCATTTTGTTTACAGAGTCTCACAGCTCTTTGGTGTCTTTTTTTCGCAGCAAATCAAATGTAAAAAAAAGAAATACAAAAATTCATGGGCCAAGTTATCTTTTCCTGTTCCTTGCTTTCTTAAATTCCATCAACTGTAAGCCTGGGAAAAAGCACACTTAAATTGATTACGTGATTCTATCAATCCACGCAGATGTGAACAGCCAACTTGGCCTAGCCAAGGGCAACTAGGGATGGGCAATAAATACTGTAAGAAGTTTAACAACACCAGGTTAAAGTCCAACAGGTTTATTTGGTAGCAAAAGCCACACAAGCTTTCGAGGCTCTGAGCCCCTTCTTCAGGTGAGTGGGAGTTCTGTTCACAAACAGAACTTACAATGACACAGACTCAATTTACATGAATAATGGTTGGAATGCGAATACTTACAACTAATCCAGTCTTTAAGAAACAAAACAATGGGAGTGGAGAGAGCATCAAGACAGGCTAAAAAGATGTGTATTGTCTCCAGACAAGACAGCCAGTGAAACTCTGCAGGTCCACGCAACTGTGGGAGTTACAAATAGTGTGACATAAACCCAATATCCCGGTTGAGGCCGTCCTTGTGTGTGCGGAACTTGGCTATCAGTTTCTGCTCAGCGACTCTGCGCTGTCGTGTGTCGCGAAGGCCGCCTTGGAGAACGCTTACCCGAATATCAGAGGCCGAATGCCCGTGACCGCTGAAGTGCTCCCCAACAGGAAGAGAACAGTCTTGCCTGGTGATTGTCGAGCGGTGTTCATTCATCCGTTGTCGCAGCGTCTGCATAGTTTCCCCAATGTACCATGCCTCGGGACATCCTTTCTTGCAGCGTATCAGGTAGACAACGTTGGCCGAGTTGCAAGAGTATGTACCGTGTACCTGGTGGATGGTGTTCTCACGTGAGATGATGGCATCTGTGTCGATGATCCGGCACGTCTTGCAGAGGTTGCTGTGGCAGGGTTGTGTGGTGTCTTGGTCACTGTTCTCCTGAAGGCTGGGTAGTTTGCTGCGGACAATGACACCATCCACCAGGTACACGGTACATACTCTTGCAACTCGGCCAACGTTGTCTACCTGATACGCTGCAAGAAAGGATGTCCCGAGGCATGGTACATTGGGGAAACTATGCAGACGCTGCGACAACGGATGAATGAACACCGCTCGACAATCACCAGGCAAGACTGTTCTCTTCCTGTTGGGGAGCACTTCAGCGGTCACGGGCATTCGGCCTCTGATATTCGGGTAAGCGTTCTCCAAGGCGGCCTTCGCGACACACGACAGCGCAGAGTCGCTGAGCAGAAACTGATAGCCAAGTTCCGCACACACAAGGACGGCCTCAACCGGGATATTGGGTTTATGTCACACTATTTGTAACTCCCACAGTTGCGTGGACCTGCAGAGTTTCACTGGCTGTCTTGTCTGGAGACAATACACATCTTTTTAGCCTGTCTTGATGCTCTCTCCACTCCCATTGTTTTGTTTCTTAAAGACTGGATTAGTTGTAAGTATTCGCATTCCAACCATTATTCATGTAAATTGAGTCTGTGTCATTATAAGTTCTGTTTGTGAACAGAACTCCCACTCACCTGAAGAAGGGGCTCAGAGCCTCGAAAGCTTGTGTGGCTTTTGCTACCAAATAAACCTGTTGGACTTTAACCTGGTGTTGTTAAACTTCTTACTGTGTTTACCCCAGTCCAACGCCGGCATCTCCACATCAATAAATACTGGCCAGACAGCAATGCCCATGTCCCATGGATGAAAAAAAAATTCCAACAAAAATCCCCAGATGTTTATACTAACATCCAAACAGATTGTAGCAAATTTTTCTGTATCTATAAACCAGTGGTTCCCAAACTTTTTTCACTGGGCCGCACTTTCGGAATAAAAATTTGCTCGCGCCACACCAAATTTTTTATTGATAAGAAATACATTCAAAAACAAAAAAAAAACTCCTAGCAGTGCTTGATTCATAACATAGAACAGAACTACTTTATAATATGATCATGGGACATCCAGAAAGTATAAAACAATGCATCACTTGATGCTCTTGCTCTCACTTTGGTAAAATATCTAACCATGTTTAAATGTTTCTTTGATTGTCCTTGAATCTTCCGCCACACTTGCCATCCTCTCTCGCCGCACCAGTGTGGCGCGCCGCACCCTTTGGGAACCACTGCTATAAACAATGAGAGTCAGCAGTCCGTTTGATTTTGACCTCTCTTATGTCTTATTCTGCCCTTAACCAAAAGCTAATAAGTATTGCCAAACCAATATCAAACAGTTCAACCCCACTGTGACTATGGTTCCCAACTCTAGATACCCAAAAGATGCGAGGCAGAGGGTTAAGGAGCATGGTGGGTGGATAAGGAGAAGAGAAGCAGCACCAGGGTCCATGATTTCTCTCCTTGATCCTGCCCCCAAGATCATTACCGTCAACTGAACTTAATCTTTAACCTGTTCTGCTTCCTATACTTAGGCTCTGACCTCAGTCCGCATGCTCTCCCACTTCTTTCTTGCCCAACTCCTTCACTATTTGGTCATTTACAGAAATGAATGACCAATTTCTTTAATCATTAACAAAAAAGGCAACAAATCTGTTTTGTGCCCTAATGCTACTTTACGGCTCCTACTAAATACCAGAGGGACCTCTTGTGACCAATGCTTGTATTACAGTCATTCTAGTCATTGCACAAGTCAAATATCAAAATAATGAATCATTTTCATTTATTCTGCATCGAGCTTCCCTCCTTACCCTGACCACCCATTGCTTATTTTTGAAAATCCCTAGATGCAGTCAGGAATGTATGTTTGTGACATGAAGAATCTTCTAAAACGTTTTATATTATTTTCCAAATGTAATAACCAGAGGACCACTCTGAAATCATGATGCAACCAATATTTTGATTCTAATTAATTTTGAAATGTGATGGGTTTGAAACTATCATCAATAACTGCCTCATCTTCTAAACCAAAATTACAAATGGAGTAGGAATTGTTGGATTATGGTGTTTCACCATCTGAAGAGTCCCACCAATACCAGCTATCCTGTAGCCATTTAACACTAAGTGGGGCATTAAGTGGCTAATGGCAAGACTGCTGCTCCCATCTTCCCACTTGAAGAAAGATGCTGGCCATTGAAATATCAGAATTGAGTGGTGCCATAGGTGGCACTATAGCCAGCTTCCAAAAAACAGGAGCCACAGAGTCCAGGCTAAATTACATCTCAAGTACCAGTGAGAACTGGCTGGCAGGCTCCAGTGAGGGGAACAGGGAGCCAAGAAGCTAGGAGTTGCATCTGATAGACACAGGAGATCCCCACAGGAGGTAGCCTACTCCTTACCTGACATGAGTCCCCACAGCTAAAATTGCCAGGCCACCCACTTGGCACGGCCCTCCAGATGTGATGGGTAAAATAGCGGACCTCCTGAGTCTCCACTGTCTCCCACCAAAATGGGAGAAAGATGTGGGGGTGAGGATAGGCAGCAGATGTCACGCATTGGATTTTATGAGTCCAACCTCTCCTTCAAACACACCTCTGAGGACCCATAAAATTTCACCTATGGTTTCAACGTTAAAGGCATAGATGCTCAGGAAAGGGCATCAGCTGTGAGGTGAAATAAATTTGTGCATAGATAAAAATGAAATACATGAAGCACAGGAAGCATAACGGGTTAGTAGAGCTGCAAAAATCACATTCATAATTGGAATGGATATAAGTCAAACCTCTATCTAGACAACAAATATTAGTTACTAAAGTTCATTCATTTTTATCAGCAATGTCAAACCAATCTGTATTGAGACTTCAGCATACACGCTTTCCTTTAATTGTTTTTACCACCCACATTATCAATAACACTTCATGATCATTTAATATAGTGTCAGGATTGTGCTTTATCAGTTCTAATACAAGCACATGTTCATGAATAGCATCATCAAGGTTTAAGATTTCTATTATATTGGTAATGATACAAACATGCTTCCAATTTAACTAAGAACAAATCATCTTGTCAAAGTACAAATAATTTGGGCAGCAAATGTTTCAACCATTCTGTAATTCTTAACTGAATATTGAATAATTCAAAGCTGCAGTTTGATTGCAACTAGAAGTTACATCAGATCCTTTGGCAAGTAAATGCACCACAGGATTTACTTGATCTCTTAATACTGTTAAAATATCAGTGAGACTTCCAGCTCCTGATTGTTGCATGATAACTGTTGCTAGAAAATGCACAGACATAAAGGTCAAAATAGACAAAATTGCACTGCCGAAAAATACTCACAGATGAATAGTCTGGAGACACTCAACATGAAGAGCGGCTACTGGGCCAGAACAGGATGGCTGGTATCAGTGAAATTTTACCCCAATAAACACTGCTTCCAGAGGACAGATGGAGAGGTGAAAATGAAAAATAAATTTTATATCCCGCATAAAGAGAAACATTTTACAAAAAATATTCTAAGCATTTTCAATGTCTCCAAGCCTGAGCAGTATACAAACCACGATAAGGACATCTGACCCAGGAGAACAGATAGAGGACTTTGGGAGTGGCAGTGAAGAAGGGGGAAAAAGATTTAACACTGAAACAGCATTTTCCCCCTCCTCTCAAACAGCATGAAGCTAGCAGGAATGGGGAGAGGGACAGACAGAAAGAGAGAGGGAGAAAAGGACAAAGAGAGAGAGAGATAAAGAGAATCCTATGCAAGTTATTGTGAGGTTTATTCACTCAGGTTATACACATCATAGTATCGTGGGATCGTACAAGGACATCAAATAAACGCCAACAGCAATAATCAAAAATAGGAAGGACGGGAGTGAAACAAATCAGATTCAAAGAAGCAGAGCAGTGCAGACATAATCTTTTCAAAGCACTCTAACAGTGGGTGAGGCATACCATTTATCACTTGTAGAGGTGAAGATATTGTAACAGACTCAAGTCTACAAATTGGCCACTCCAGCCACTAGTGGCAATAGTTGATTAAGACATGACTGCCCTTTGGAAAAGCAGAAACAACAGATAATTAAACAAAAGACAGCACACTCGCACAAAATCTTCTGCAGAATTACAGACTGTGACAGAAAGACTTACAGCAGCTGCCAAAATTAAAAGTAGCAACACTTGACAGCATCTGCTTCAACAGTGGCACCTGCACAGTAAGAGAAGATTCATTCCTATTACATCACCCTCTGCTGGACAAGCAGGGAAACACATCAAAATCAGATCAATCTCTGTTCAATCTCCATCTCCATGTGTAAAGTCTGTATTAGCAGTTGATACACCAAC
Source organism: Mustelus asterias (assembly GCF_964213995.1). NCBI lineage: Eukaryota > Metazoa > Chordata > Chondrichthyes > Carcharhiniformes > Triakidae > Mustelus > Mustelus asterias. The sequence goes on from NC_135808.1 coordinate 75,179,564, forward strand.
AACTGCCCAGTGTATTCTTCAGCTTTTTGTTTTGTGATTTGCATAGTTAGGAAACCCAAATTGCGAGATCATAATGTTGGAATATTTCAGAGGCATGCCGCCATAGATAGCAGCCAGCTGATTCAAACACCAAGATCTTTGAAGCAAGTGCTCTGCCCGGTGCCACATCCCATTGAAGCCACTGTTAGAATCTTTTTCCAGATTCCTCATATCCACCGGCTTCACAAACACGCCTGATGGCTTCCCTGTATATTTTGCAACTATAAAATTCATGGCAATGTCGTCGCAGTTCTGGGTCTTGTCTATTAAACTGTGTACAGCTGGGAGTTGGACTTTAAACTTTTCGAGGTAACTGGCATGGAAAAATGCGGCTCCAATTAGCACCATGGAGTAATGATCACCACTTCCACCTAGTGTGTTCTGGAGTTCAAAACTGCCATAGCTGTAAATTCCTGAGGACGTTGTGACATGCTTCCGTGGGACAAATCCGACTATTTGATCTGGAAATTGCTGAAATACAAAACACAGAATAAGGACATTCTTTCCAGTATCAGCTTTAGCTTTATTTCATACCAATTAGGACAAAGTTTTCCAATACCACAGGTTGGTCATTTATCCATTTAATGTACCTTGATGAGGTTTCCTCTTAACTGCCATCTTTCTGAATTCTACAGCTCAACCTACTGCCAATCATTCCCTTTACAGCAGAAATCAGTTTGTTGTTTTTCTTTGGATCATCACTGCACTAAGACTTTATGATGAAGTTGTTAGAGTCTCAGCCTGGATTCAAATCTCTCCAGGACTTTACCCCTTCCTACCTCTGTAAACTCTTCTCATCCTCTAGTCCATTGAGATCTCAGTGATCTTCCAAGTCTGGCCTCCTGAGCACAACAAATTTTAATTGCTTCACCAATGGCTGCCATGCCTTGTAATGTCAGGGCCCTAAGATCCGAATTTTTCTCCCTAAACATCATTGCAACTCCCTTCTCTTTAAGACCATCCTTAAAGTCCATCTCTTTGGTCAAGTTTTTGGTCACTGTCTCAAAATTTTCTAATGTGGCTCTGTGTCAAGCTTTGTTTGATAACACTCCTGTGTTATGCAAGTTGCTGTTATAAATTTATCAGAGGACATGGCAGTAAGCCACTCAGACTAGAGAATTTCCAAGTTCAATCCATGAGCTGTGCATCAGCTAATCTTTGACAGTGCCCTAGAGTCCGTGAGTTGGGGTTTGACGAGAAAAAAAAAGCCAGACTTTGTGCTCCTGATTGCTATCAAATGTGTCCTGCTCATATGTGCACTGGTGTGAAAATCAGACAAGGACAAGATCGAGTTCAGCTGCAACAACTCCACAAATAAATCACCAGCCAATACTCTTTCTCTACGTTCACCGTTCAGAATTATAGAATCCCTACAGTGCAGAAGGAGGTTATTTGGCCCATCGAGCCTGCACTAACAACAATCCCACCCAGGCTCTATCCCCGTAACCCCACATATTTATCCTGCTAATTCCCCTGACACTATCATTGAATCATAGAATGATACAGTGCAGAAGGAGGCCATTCGGTCCATCAAGTCTGCACCAACCACAATCCTACCCAGGCCCTATCCTCATAACCTCACGTATTTACCCTGCTAATCCCCTTAACACTAAGGGGCAATTCAGCATGGCTAATCCACTTAACCCGCACATCTTTGGACTGTGGGAGGAAACCGGAGCACCTGGAGGAAACCCACGCAGACACGGGGAAAAAGTGCAAACTCCACACAGACAGTTAACCAAGGCCGGAATTGAACCTAGGTCCCTGGCACTGTGAGGCAACAGAGCTAAACACTGCTTTGTGAGGATAAGAGGGTAGCTGGCAACAGTGAAATTGCGCCTGTCAGCGTCTTTGGTCGACTAGAAAGGAAAGTTGGGGAAGGGGGGTCAAAGTGGAGTGCAAAACAGAAGTGTGTCCTAACCAATGCACTAGAACATTCTCGTATAGCCTCTACAGTAATGGCTATTTATCCAGCTTTTATTGCATTGATTAGGTATTGGAAATAATGAGACTAATATTATTATATTTGCTGGTCTACACTCAATATTTTCATTATTGAAATGGGACAGTAAAATGCCCAAAACTTCTCACAACATTCCAAATTTGTACTCATTGGTAAGATAAGGTACTCAAGAGTAACTGCATGTACAAGTGCCTCGAGATTGTCCCAATACATTTTATTTTATTCCTTCATAGGATGAGGGCATCACCAGCAAGGCCAACATTGTTAAAGGCAAGATATTGCAGATGTTGGAATCTAAAACAAAAACAGAAAATGCTAGAAAAACTCAGCAGATCTGATAGCATCTGTGGAGAGAGAATAGAGCCAATGCAGACCGGGTGACCGCTTTGCAGAACACCTTTGGTCCATCGCAAGCAGGACCCAGACCTTCCTGTCACTTGCCATTTCAACACACCACTTTGCTCTCCTGTCCACACGTCCAGACCTTTTGCAATGTTCAAGGGAAGCCCAATGAAAACTGGAGAAACAGCACTTCATCTTCCAACACTGAGTTCAACAGCTTCAGAGCATGAACTCTCTCCTCCACCTTCACCCCATTTCCATTTATTTTATTTCTTCTTATCCTATTCCTATGAGAATGATTGCAAGATGAATGAGCAGACTGACCATGACATCATGCTGAAAGATACCATTCAATTGTGGGGGACAAAGAGGAATGTGGTCATGTTAGGAGAAAGCATAGTCAGAGGATGGATATTGGTCTCTTCTGTCAAGAGTTGTGTTGCCTGCATGATGCCAAAGTTCAGGATATCTGCTCAGGGCTGGAGAGGGACTTGCAAAAGGAGGGGGAAGATCCAGATCCAGTGGTCATGGTCCATGTATTCGCCAATGACATAGGTAAGGCTAGGCAATAGGTTCGACATAAAGAAAATGAAGAGCTGGGCACTAAATTTGAAAAGCTAAATCTCAAAGGTAATAATCTCTGGATTATTACCTGAGCCGCATGCAAATTGGCATTAGAGAAATGAATGTTTGGCTCAAAATCTGATAATGGGATAAGTAGATTCTGGTTCATGGGCCACTGGCATCTGTACTGGGGAAAGTGGAGGCTATACCATTGCAACAGTCCACTTATGTCCCAGCAAGCCATGTAACTAGAGAAGTAGAGAGGATTTTAAACTAAATAGCCAGGGCAAGAGATCAAATTTAGGGAGATGTGATAAATCAAAAAGTAAAGACAGAGCAAGAGAGAAAGTATTAGTATGGGGAATGATAAACAGACTGTGACAGGAAGGGACAAAAAAATACAAATCTGAGTATTAAGAAAATAAAAGCAGGAATAGGCTATATCAGCAGATAAGGCTAGAGCTTACAAAAATAATAAAAGGACCAAACTCAGGATTCTGTACCTGAATACATATAAGCAAATAAAACAAAACAGATAAACAGACAGTGCAAATTTTGATCTGATAGCCATTACAGTGACATGGCTGCAACATAGCATAGATTGGAACCTTAATATTAAATGATACAATACAGTTAGGAAGGACAGGAAGCTAGGAAAAGTTGGAGAGGTGGTTCTGTAAATTAGTGATGGTATTAGCACAATAAAGATATGACCCAAGTTCAGGAAACCAGGATGTGGAATTAGTTTGGGTAGAGGTGAGAAATGGCAAAGGCAACAACTCACTTGTGGGAGTGATGTGCAAGTCCCCTAAAGTAACCAAATGGTAGACAGGATATAAAGGAAGGCACTATGAGTTTGTCAGAAAGATATGGTGATAATCATGGGGCTTTTAATCTATATATAGATTGGAAAAAGCAGATGGGCAAAGTAGCCTAGATAAGGAATTCATAGAATGTTTTCGGGATAGTTTCTGAGAACAGCACGCTCTGGCATCCAACAGAGAGCAGGCTATACCTGGTATTGTGAAATGAGATAGAATTAATTAATGATCTTGGCGCCCCAAGGTAGCAGCAATCATTACATGATTAAATTTCACATTCAGTTTGAGGGAGAGAAGAGTGTGTCTAAGACCAGTATTTAAACTTAAATAAGATAATTATGCAGGCATAAAAGTAGAGCTAGCGAAAAATGAACTGGCAAATTAGGTAATGGGATTGGTTAATAGAGACACAGTGGCAGACATTTAAGGGGCTATTTCAGAGTACCACAAAACAGGTACATTTCAATAAGAACAAAAAATTCAAAGCGGAGGACTCACCATATGTGGTTAATTAGAAATGTTGTGCAAGAATGGGTGGCAGGTCGGAAGATCGGACATAATAATAAAAACAAATGGCTAAAATGTTAATGAGGAGGAAAAAATAAGTGTTTGAGAGAAAGTTAGCTAGAAATATAGAAACAGTAAAAGTTCTACGGATATTTTTAAGAGTTAAAGTGAGCATTGGTCCTATAGAAAGTACATTTGGGGAATTAATGGATAATAAGAAAATGGCAGATGAATTAAACAGGCATTGTGCATTGGTCTTCCCGAAAGAGGATATAAATAACATCCCAGAAATTGCTATAAATTAGGAAAAGGAGGAATGTAAGAAAATTACAATCACTTGAGAAGTGATATTGAGCAAATAGTTGGTGCTGCGGACAGAAAAGCCCACGGATCGTGATGGACTTCATCCTAGAGTTTTTAGAGAAGTTGCTAGTGAGATATTTGATGTGTTGGTTTTAATTTCCTAAAATTCACTAGATTCGGCAAGGTTCTATTAGATTGGAAAATAGCTAATGTAACCTATTCAAAAAGAGAGCGAGACAGAAAGCAAGACAGTATGGGTCAGTTGGCTCAACATCTATCATATGTAAAATGTTAAAAGCTATTATTATCGAAGTGGTGCAGGACAGAGGGAGAGATTCTCAGCAGGAGTACTGAGGGTAAGTAAAGTGCTGTGATTTATTTATTTAATCCATTTTTTTCGCGGGCTTTTTTCAAGGGTTTAAATTAAAGGAAGTGGGAGTAGGCTGCAGGGGATTCTGGGAGATTGCATTTTTTAGTATAAAAGTCACTCTATACAGTGAGCAGCATCGGGAGTGGGCTGCGGAGTGAGTGGGAAGCTGAGTGAAAGCTGTAAGGGCTTCGGCTCACAGCTTAGGCAGAAAGGGCGAGCAGGGGTGAGTTTAATTCATTTTTGCTGTTTCTACCTGGTACTGGCAAGGTATCTAAAGGGGATGGGTGTGCAGGCAGTGCAATGTTCCTTTTGCACTATGTTTGAGGTGAGGGATGACGTCAGTGCCCCTGCTGATTACACCTGTGGGAAGTGCACCCATCTGCAGCTCCTCCAAAACGGTGTTAGGGAACTGGAGCTGGAGTTGGATGAACGTAGGATCATTAGGGAGGCAGAGGTGGCCATAGACAGAAGCTTTAAGGATACAGTTACTCCGAGGAATGAAAATAGATGGGTGACGGTGAGAGGGGCTGGGAGGAAGCAGTCAGTGCAGGGATTCCCTGTGGTCATTCCCCTTAGCAACAAGTATTCCGCTTTGGATACGGTTGAGGGGGACGACATACCAGTGGTGAGCCGCAGTGAGAGGATCTCCAGCACTGTGTCCGTCTCTGTGGCTCGGGAGGGTAAGGGGGAGAGCGGGAGGGCAATAGTTATTGGGGACTCGTTACTTAGAGGGATAGATAGGAAGTTCTCTGGCAGCAAAAGAGACTCGAGGATGGTATGTTGCCTACTGGATGCCAGGGTCCATGACGTCTCGGACCGTATTTTCCAGATTCTTAAGGGAGAGGGGAAACAGTCACAAGTCGTGGTACACATTGGTACCAACGACATAGGTAAGAGAAGGGATGGGGATTTAAAACAGGAATTTCGGGAGCTAGGCTGGAAGCTGAGAGCCAAGACAAAACATGTGGTCATCTCTGGTACGTTACTGGTGCCACGTGATAGACAGTTGAGGAACAGGGAGAGAGTGCAGTTAAACATGTGGTTGCAGAGATGGTGTAGGAGGGAGGGTTTCAGATACGTGGATAATTGGAACACATTCTGGCGAAGGTAGGACCTGTACAAACAGGATGGGGTGCACCTGAACCAGAGGGGCATCAATATCCTGGGAGGGAAATTTGATATGGCTCTTCAGGGGGGTTTAAACTAATTTGTCAGGGGAGTGGGAAAAGGAGTTGTAGTCCAGAAGTCAGTGTTGAGGGTGGTGAGGTATTGGGGAAGGTATCAAGGTCAAGGGTGGGTACCAGTAGACAGGAAGGTGGGTTGAAGTGTGTCTACTTCAATGCAACGAGCATCCGGAACAAGGTAGATGAACTTGGGGCGTGGATTGGTACTTGGGACTACGATGTTGTGGCCATTACGGAGACGTGGGTAGAACAAGGACAGGAATGGTTGTTGGACGTTCCGCGGTATAGATGTTTCAGTAAGTGTAGGGAAGCTGGTAAAAGAGGTGGAGGAGTAGCATTGTTAATCAAGGATAGTTTAACGGCTGCGGAAAGGCACTTCGAGAGGGATCTGCACACTGAGGTAATATGGGCTGAAGTTAGAAATAGGAAAGGAGCGGTCACGTTGTTAGGAGTTTACTATAGACCCCCAAATAGTAATAGAGATGTGGAGGAAGAAATTGCTAAGCAGATTATGGATATGTGTGGGGGTCACAGGGTAGTTGTCATGGGGGACTTTAACTTTCCAAATATTGATTGGAACCTTTGTAGGTCAAATAGTTCGGATGGGGCAGTTTTTGTGCAGTGTGTGCAGGAGGGTTTCCTGACACAATATGTGGATAGGCCGACAAGAGGTGAGGCCACATTGGATTTGGTACTGGGAAATGAACCGGGCCAAGTGTTAGATTTGGTTGTGGGAGAGCACTTTGGAGATAGTGACCACAATTCGGTGTCTTTTGTTATTGCAATGGAGAGGGATAGGGCCGTACGGCAGGGCAAGGTTTACAATTGGGGGAGAGGTAATTATGATGCGATTAGGCAAGAATTGGGGGGCATAAGATGGGAACAGAAACTGTCAGGGAAAGGCACTAATGAAAAGTGGAACTTTTTCAAGGAACAAATACTGGGTGTCCTTGATACGTATGTCCCTGTCAGGCAGGGAGGAAATGGCCGAGTGAGGGAACCATGGTTCGCGAAAGAGGTGGAATGTCTTGTGAAAAGGAAGAGGGAAGCTTATGTAGGGATGAGGAAACAAGGTTCAGATGGCTCGATTGAGGGTTACAAGTTAGCAAGGAATGAGCTGAAAAAGGGGCTTAGGAGAGCTAGAAGGGGACATGAGAAGTCCTTGGCGGGTCAGATCAAGGAAAACCCCAAGGCTTTTTACTCTTATGTGAGGAATAAAAGAATGACCAGGGTGAGGTTAGGGCCGGTCAAGGACAGTAGTGGGAACTTGTGTATGGAGTCAGTAGAGATGGGCGAGGTGATGAATGAATACTTTTCTTCAGTGTTCACCAAGGAGAGGAGCCATGTTTTTGAGGAAGAGAAGGTGTTACAGGCTAATAGGCTGGAGGAAATAGATGCTCGGAGGGAGGATGTACTGGCAGTTTTGAATAAACTGAAGGTCGATAAGTCCCCTGGGCCTGATGAAATATATCCTAGGATTCTTTGGGAGGCAAGGGATGAGATTGCAGAGCCTTTGGCTTTGATCTTTGGGTCCTCACTGTCCACGGGGATGTTGCCAGAGGACTGGAGAGTGGCGAATGTTGTTCCTCTGTTTAAGAAAGGGAATAGAAATGACCCTGGTAATTATAGACCGGTTAGTCTTACTTCGGTGGTTGGTAAATTGATGGAAAAGGTCCTTAGGGATGGGATTTACGACCATTTAGAAAGATGCGGATTAATCCGGGATAGTCAGCATGGATTCGTGAAGGGCAAGTCATGCCTCATCAGTGAAATTTGATTGAATTTTTTGAGGAGGTAACTAAGTGTGTTGATGAAGGTGGGGCAGTTGATGTCATATACATGGATTTTAGTAAGGCGTTTGATAAGGTCCCCCATGGTTGGCTTATGATGAAAGTAAGGAGGTGTGGGATAGAGGGAAAGTTGGCCGATTGGATAGGGAACTGGCTATCTGATCGAAGACAGGGTGGTGGTGGATGGAAAATTTTCGGACTGGAGGCAGGTTGCTAGCGGAGTGCCACAGGGATCAGTGCTTGGTCCTCTGCTCTTTGTGATTTTTATTAATGACTTAGAGGAGGGGGCTGAAGGGTGGATCAGTAAATTTGCTGATGACACCAAGATTGGTGGAGTAGTGGATGAGGTGGAGGGCTGTTGTAGGCTGCAAAGAGACATAGATAGGATGCAAAGCTGGGCTGAAAAATGGCAAATGGAGTTTAACCCCGATAAATGTGAGGTGATTCATCTTGGTAGGGCTAATTTAAATGTGGATTACAGGGTCAAAGGTAGGGTTCTGAAGACTGTGAAGGAACAGAGAGATCTTGGGGTCCATATCCACAGATCTCTAAAGGTTGCCACTCAAGTGGATAGAGCTGTGAAGAAGGCCTATAGTGTGTTAGCTTTTATTAACAGGGGGTTGGAGTTTAAGAGCCGTGGGGTTGTGCTGCAACTGTACAGGACCTTGGTGAGACCACATTTGGAATATTGTGTGCAGTTCTGGTCACCTCACTATAAGAAGGATGTGGTAGCGCTGGAAAGAGTGCAGAGGAGATTTACCAGGGTGCTGCCTGGTTTGGAGGGTAGGTCTTATGAGGAAAGGTTGAGGGAGCTAGGGCTGTTCTCTCTGGAGCGGAGGAGGCTGAGGGGAGACTTAATAGAGGTTTATAAAATGATGAGCGGGATAGATAGAGTGAACGTTCAAAGACTATTTCCTCGGGTGGATGGAGCTATTACAAGGGGGCATAACTATAGGGTTCATGGTGGGAGACATAGGAAGGATGTCCGAGGTAGGTTCTTTACGCAGAGAGTGGTTGGGTGTGGAATGGACTGCCTGCAGTGATAGTGGAGTCAGACACTTTAGGAACATTTAAGCGGTTATTGGATAGGCACATGGAGCACACCAGGATGATAGGGAGTGGGATAGCTTGATCTTGGTTTCAGATAAAGCTCGGCACAACATCGTGGGCCGAAGGGCCAGTTCTGTGCTGTACTGTTCTATGTTCTAAAGACATTACAACAGGGCACGAAGATAAATTCAAGATAATCAGGCAGAGTGGTTTTGAGAGAGGGAAATCATGTTTAATTAATGTATTGGAGTGCTTTGGAGTAATATGTGCTGTGGATGAAGGGGAACCGGTGGATGTGCTGTACTGATATTTCCACAGACATCTGATAAAGTGTCACAGCAAAGGTTATTGCAGAAAACAAAGCTCATGGTATAGTGGGTAATATACTGGAATAGATGGAAAATTGACTAGGTAACAAAAAATAGAGTTGACATAAATGGGTAATTTTCTGGGTGGCAAGATGTAACAAGTGCCACAGGGATCAGTGCTGGGGCCTCACCTTTTTATAACTGATATAATGAATTGAATGAAGTTTCTGAAGGTTTGGTCGCTAAATTTGCTGATGACACAACGATATATGTGTAGGAAAGTAAGTTTTGTAGAGGACATAAGGAAGCTATCAAGGAATACAAATAGGTTAAGTGAGTGAACAAAGATCTGACAAATGGAGTATCATGTGGGAAAATATGAAATGGTCTATTTTGGCAGGAAGAATTTAAAAGCAGCATATTATCTAAATGATGAGAAATTGCAGAGCTCTGAGATGCAGAGGGATCTGGGTATTCCAACACATAAATCGCAAAAGATTAGTATACAGGTACAGCACTTAATTAGAAAGGCTAAAAGAACGCTATTGTTTTCTATGAGGAGAATTGAATACAAAAGTAGGGAAGTTATGCTTCCATTATAAAGGGCATTAATGAGGCCACATTTGAAATATTGGTCTCCGTATTTAAGGACTCACTTGTAGGCCAGATTAAGTAAGTTAATTTGTGGACATCTAATGGCAATCAATGATAGTTTCATGGTGCCATTGCTGAAACAAGCCTTCAATTCCAAATTAATTAATTAATTGAATTTAAATTCCACCAGCTGCCAGGGTGAATTACTAGTCTAGTGACATTACCATCTCTTCTCAAACCTTTACACTAAGCAAGATTTGTAGTTAAATATATTAAATCAAGGTGAAAAGACTTAGAAAAAGTCGGCATCAACATAAGAAAGCAACTATTGAGCCAATCAGGAAAATATTTAAAAGCATATCAATGTACTGAGTAGGCATGAATCAGGAGTGATGGTTAAAACAGCTAGCTCACTGATTTTTAAAATAATATCCGTACTATCGCTGGATAAATTGACTTATGGTTTTTTACAAGATTTATTTTATTCCTTGGTGCGTTCTGCTGCTTGAAAACTACCCATCCAGTCAGGAAACATTGAGTCACATACCTGCCACACTGAGTAGGCAAAATCAAGGTCATAGGCGCTAATTAAAACATCATCATCAAGCATCAGGATAGCTGCAAAAAGGGAAAATGTATTAAAATGCTGCTTTATAGTCACACAAATAATCATACAACTAACAGATATTAAACAAGAATTCACAAAAATATTCTACAATGGTAGATAAAAACCAAGGAGAAAATGCAAGTATTTTAAATACAGAAGATTATTTTCGAAAAAAGATGGTCTATTTTTCAACGATCTCAGTTTTATCTACTCACTACTGCACAACTCATCAATCTTCACTCTAGAAAGGCATCTGTCTTTCAAACCCATTCATACTGTCCATTTAAGGGCATAGTCTGACAGCAGCTTATTTTAGTTATGTGTTCACCAAGTGTGGCATCACTGGCAAGATCAGCATTTATTGCATGTATCTAACCTTTTTAGATTAAAGATTTCTGCCTTGCTTACTCCTAACTAATCCTTCGCTGTATTTTATACATGAATTTTTCACCATAGTGAAGAATTTGCTTGAATTAACTTTCATTAATTATACTCATAATATTGAAAACACAAGCTTGGTGGTTTTGAACCCACTTCTTCAAATAGAAACATCTCTACTTCACAAATTATTTCTCAGAAACTAAATTTAAAATTTACTGATAACCAGGCCATGGAAACCAGATGCAAACTGTAACTGGGAAGAGAGGAGCAAGGCACATTTAACAATAAAAGGAGAGGGAGTCCAATGCAAAATTTTCATTGAACACAAGTTACAGAAATACACCCAGTTTCAAATAGCACTGGGGAAGGGTAGAACAAAAAGAACAGGTAAAAACCAGATGCAGCTAATTCAACCCAACAATAACATTTCACAAAATCTCACCTTTGGTTTCCAGTTCCGGAATTGGCTCCAGTCGGTTGCGCATTCTATTCATAGTCTGTTCCTTAAAAATAACAGGGATGGGATGTGGTCCCAGTGAATCCCATAAGTCTTTTGGCACTTTTATTCCAACACTATTCCAAACCACAATGATTTTGTGTAGATTTGGAATGGCTTGATAATGATTCAGCAGTTTAAGAAGCAGGTCCGTCCTGTTGTAGGACTGCATGATAATGGTGAAGGAATCCTGAGCATTGGTTCTCTGGTCAACCTGCTCCCTACGGGCAACAACAGCTCCACTTTCCACAACTTTGGGCAATAACATGGTTAGAGCAGCACCCACAATAAAGACAATCAGGACAGCCATCACTAAATAAGAGGGAAGCGTCCTGCCACCAAACAGTCGCCTTGTAAATCTGTGGACGTCAAAGATATTTTCTAAGTACAATATTCAAAATAACAGAATGGTAAACTGCAGGATCCCAACCCACCCATCTGCTGGATCCAAGATAAAATTCCTAGATCTCTTATCATTTTGCTGAAAGACAAAGAGAACATAACTAATTAGACAGAAAAACACCATTCTATGCAATAAACTTATACTTTTAAAAATACCTTAACCCTATCCAGCCACCATCATCAAAGATGAGACCTTAGGATTATGTTAGAACAGCAGTTCCCAAACTTTGGATTGTCCCCCGCTTCCCACCACCCTCAGTGAATTTATTTTTCTCAAATCCCCACTGAATCTTCTGCCCTTTACCCTAAAAATATCCCCCCCCCCCCCAGTGCTTGACCCCTCAACCAAGGGGAACAGCTGCTTCCTATTCATCCTGTCGATACCCTACATAATCTTATACACTTCAGTTGTGTCCCCCCTCAGCCTTTTCTGGTCTAAAGAAAACAATCCAAGCTTATCCAGTCTCTCTCTATTGCTCAAATGCTCCATCCCAGGCAACACTCTCGTGAATCTCCTCTGTACCCCTTCTAATGCAATCACATCCTACCTAGTGAGGTGACCAGAACTGCGCACACTATCCCAGCTGTGGCCTGACCAACATTCTGTACAGCTCCAACATTATCTCCTTGCTCATGTACTCTATGCCACGACTGATAAAAGCAAGTTTCCCATATGCCTTCTTAACTATCCTACTCTCCTGCTCTGTCGCCTTCAGGGATCTATGAATAAGTACCCCAGGATCCATCTGTTTCTCTGAGCTTCCTGGTGTCTTGCCATTTATTAGATATTCCCTTGTCTTGTTACTTCTCCCAAAGTGCATGACCTCGCACTTATGAGGGTTAAATGCAATCTGCCACTGCTCTGCCCATCTATATCTTCCTGTAACCTACAACTTTCTTCTTCACTATTAACCATCCTACCAATCCTGATGCAATCTACAAACATGCTTTTCATTCCCCCCACATTATTATTTATATCATTTACGTATATAACAAACAATAAGGGTCCCAGCACTGAACCTTGTGGTATGGCACTGGACACTGGTCTCCAGTCACTCAAACAGCCTTCTACCACCACCTGGCAGCACGGTGGCACAGTGGTTAGCACTGCTGCCTCACAGCGCCAGCGACCCGGGTTCGATTCCCGGCTTGGGTCACTGTCTGTTTGGAGTTTGCACGTTCTCCCCATGTCTGCGTGGGTTTCCTCCAGTTGCCCTGGTTTTCTCCCACAATCCAAAGGTGAATGAGGGCGGCACGGTAGCACAGTGGTTAGCACTGTAGCTTCACAGCTCCAGGGACCTGGGTTCAATTCCCGGCTTGGGTCACTGTCTGTGTGGAGTTTGCACATTCTCCTCGTGTCTGCGTGGGTTTCCTCCGGGTGCTCCGGTTTCCTCCCACAGTCCAAAGATGTGCGGGTTAGGTCGATTGACCATGCTAAAATTGCCCCTTAGTGTCCTGAGATGTGTAGGTTAGAGGGATTAACGGGTAAAATATGTAGGGATATGGGGGTAGGGCCTGGGTGGGATTGTGGTCGGTGCAGACCCGATGGGCCAAATGGCCTCCTTCTGCACTGTAGAGTTTCTTTGGTTTCTATGGAATGGCCATGCTAAATTGCCCCTTAGTGTCAGGGGGACTAGCTGGGGTAAATGCATGGGCTTATGGGGATAGGGCCTGAGTGGGATTGTAGTCAGTGCAGACTCGATGGGCCGAATGGCTTCATTCTACACTGTAGGATTCTATGATTTTGTAAGTTCTGCCTAGGTTTAAGTTTGTGTCCTATTACTAAGCCAGTTTCGATCCACCTCGCTGGGTTTCTCTGAATTCTATGTGCTTCAACTTTCTCAATCAGTCTCCCATGTGGGAGCTTGTCAAAGGCTTTGCTAAAATCCATATAAACTACATCAATTGCACTTCCCTCATCCACCAATCATACCTTTTAAAAATTCTATCAAATTTGTTAGGCATGACCTCCCTCTGACAAAACCATGCTGACTATCCCTAATTAACCTGTGCCTTTCCAAGTGGAGATTAATTATCTCTTTCAGAAGCACTTTGATTTGTGAATGCCAAGCAGACCTGGGATATTTATGCACTAACCTGGCACAGGCCAAGACAGGCACTCAGCCATTGTGTGGGAAAACCCAGGAAGTGATGCAGCTAAGCCAGGAAGGTGAGTGGAAACTTCAAAAGAAGGCAGTTCACCACCAACTTCTCAAAGACAAGAGGGGATGGGCAACAGAAAGTCAATCCCAGGAAGGAATTTTTTTTAAAAGCAGTCAGAAGTTCATTTCGGAGTCAGATATATGACAACAAGATTGTGAACAGTCTGGTTCAACTTCAGACAGTTTCCAAGGAGTGAGATGGGGTCAGTGGTGAGGGAGTTTGTAGTGGGGACTGAAGACAATGGCTTTGGTTTTTGCAATATTTAGAGGAAATTTCTGTACATCGAGTGCAGGATGAGAGAGAAGCAGTCTGATAATTTAAAGACAGTGGAAGGGTTGAGCGAGGTGAAGCAGAGCTGGGTGTTGTCATTATGTGTGGAAAATGACATGACATGATTTTCAGATGGTGATTTGAATGGGCAGTGTGTAGATGAGATATAGTAGGGGGCCAAGGATGGATCCTTGTGGGGACACCAGAGATAACAGTATAGGAGTGAGATCAGAAGCCGTTACAGCCAATTCTAATTACAGTTAGACAGAGAAAAATGGAACCAGCATTTGTTGGCAGGCTGTTTGTAAAGATAATTCTGATGAAAGTTTATGGAACTGAAACATTAACACTGGTTCTCTCTACACAGATACTGCCTGAATTGCTGAGTGCATCCAGAATTTTTAGTTTATGAAAGATCCCTGTCAACCTGTTCTCACTCAACATCCATGCACATTCCAGCAGGAGTTGTTTTGTTGTCTAGTAGAAATCACTGAGCCATAGTTTGGCCACAATGAGGGTTTCATCCACATGCAGACATTTTTTGAAGTATTTACTTGTCTTGCACGAATGGATGCAAGGCATTTTCTACTGAACCTAATGCAGATGGCGTAAACAATGTTAACCATAGCCACACTTGCAGAAAATGAGCAACTTTTATTGGATGACATTGGTGGAGATGCACTGAGGCTAATTAAAGCATTGAAACCAATAACCGCGTACACAGCACACAACAAGGTTGGAAGCCGTGGTCTTGTTTTCAGTGGTCGAGTACATCAGGCAATGATTTACTTATCAAGTCGCCAGAGCGCCTCGGCCTGAATTTCTACAGCAGAGCTTAGCAGGTCTGACAGCAGGTCTTGGATGACCCTTCGGCAGCTCGACGAACCAAAACATTGGCTCTATTCTCTCTCCACAGATGCCGTCAGACCCGCTGAGATTTTCCAGCATTTTGTCTTTGTTTCAGATTCCAGCATCCGCAGTATTTTGCTTTTTTCTAAGGTAGTTGTTTGTTTGTAAGTAAGCTTTTAAAGGTATATATAGCTTGTTGCACTGGGATGCAAGCAATCAATCAAAACCACCCAACACGTGAAAATAGAGGAATATGTCCAGGTAGAAACAGAAAAATAAAGAAAAATCTATTAATTGGTTATAATGTGCAGATTTCAAGGTCGAAATCCCTGCACAAACTAAGTGGGGGCCGACATATCGACGAGGATGCGCCGCAATTAAGTAGAGCCCAGAATCACCGCTCTGAACATTGCCTGGATTTACTCTTCTCTCCAGCCACCCACCAGCCTCGACACCAGGCCTCAGCATCGCGTCCCTCAAATCTGATCCTGAGGAATAGCGATAATTTCATCAGTGACAGGCCGCAATGTCGAACAGGAGGGAGGGATGTTATAACGGCTGGAAAACCGTATCCGCGCTTTAACCGCATAAATCCCGCAGCCACTGGATCTCACCTCATAGCTGCAGCGACCCCGACAGCACCCTCGCCGCCGGCTCGGGGACTGCCACCTGGGCCGGCAGGGCGCATGCGCCACAGCCAGCCGGCTCGTGGACAGCCACCTGGGCCGGCAGGGCGCCTGCGCCACAGCCAGCCGGCTCGGGGGTTGCCACCTGGGCCGGCAGCGCGCATGCGCTACAGCCAGCCGACTCCGGGACGTCTCACCTAATCCCGCAACGCGCATGCGCCACAGCCGGCTGGTTCTGGGACGTCTCACCGAGGCCTGCTGCGCGCATGCACATTCCATCTCTGTTCCAACTTCAAATCCCTCATTAAACTTCATGGAGCAGTTACATCACAGAAGGAGACCAGTAGGCCATTGTCCCGCTCTCTCTTTTTATTACAAAACAATGACAAAAATACAAATGCAAAAATGCATTACGCTATTCAAGAAAAAATTGCATCTCAATTACAAGTTATGAAGATAACACTTAACAACCCAGTTGTCTCTCCAAGAACATTTGATTTGATTTATTATTGTCACATGTATTAACATGCAGTGAAAAGTATTGTTTCTTGCGTGCTATACAGACAAAGCACACCGTTCATAGAGAAGGAAATGAGAGTGCAGAATGTAGTGTTACAGTCATAGTTCGGGTGTAGAGAAAGATCAACTTAATGCAAGGTAAGTCCATTCAAAAGTCTGACAGCAGCAGGGAAGAAGCTGTTCTTGAGTCGGTTGATACGTGACCTCAAACTTTTATATCTTTTATCCGACGGAAGAAGGTGGAAGAGAGAATGTCAACTCATCTTTCAGATAATTATCCAATTTCCTTTTTAAAGCCATAATTGAATCTACCTTCACCACGCTCTGTAAACAAAGTTTTTTTTCACGCCGCTGTTTCTTTTCCCAGCAAATGTACTTTTAAAGGCAAACCCATATCTGGTTTTTAATTAGAAAACTGAAAGTGTTTGGAGTGAGTTAAGATGTTTTAGAGAGGGTATACAAAAGTCTGGTAGAGAGCATCCTAACGTTCACCATAACAGTCGAGAATGGTAACCTAAGTGGGAAATGCCAAAGTATGCTGGCCAGACGGCAAGTAAAATCATTGGTAATCAGCAGACACAGCTCGATAACCTACTTAACAATGCAGTTAAGAGAAAAGCTCAGGCCATCATTAGTGATCCCTTTCATTCTTTATATCCTCAATTCGAAAGGTTTCCTTCGGGCTGGAGCTTTAAAATGCCTATTGCCAGGAAAAATCTGTTCATGAGGTGGCACAGTGGTTAGCACTGCTGCCTCACAGCGCCAGGGACCCAGGTTCGATTCCTGGCTTGGGTCACTGTCTGTGTGGAGTCTGCACATTCTCCCCGTGTCTGCGTGAGTTTCCTCCGGGTGCTCTGGTTTCCACCCACAGTCCAAAAGACATACTGGTTAGGTGCATTGGCCATGCTAAATTCTCCCTCAGTGTAGCCGAACAGGTGCTGGAGTGTGGCAACTAGGGGATTTTCACAGTAACTTCATTGCAGGGTTAATGTAAGCCTTCTGGTGACAATAATAAATACATTTTTAAAACTTACCCAGTGCCATGAGCTTACTATATAGCAGTCTAGTAGACTATAGTAAACTCAACCTGCTGTTTTTATTTATTTCATTTATTCGACTGCAGTAAGTGCTGTAATGACAGATTGCACTTATGTTTGTATGGTTTGGATTTATATAGGCACAAATGTATGAATGTAGGTATGCATTAAATATTCACTGTTTTTAAACTAATGACTATATGATCATATGTTATACTGGAGGTGAAGCCAAAGACAAATTTCCACTTTTGCGTGGACAATAAAGGTCTATTCTATTCACCTTAAATCAGTATCCCCTTTCAACTCTTTTGTCAATGGAAGTAGTTTCTCTCTCTGTCTACTCTTTTTCAGACCCCCTCATGGTTTTAAACTGCTCTATCAAATCTCCCCTCAACCTTCCAATAAGAACAACCTCAACTTCTCCAATAATAAAAGCGGAAAATGTTGGATAAACTCAGCATGTCGGGCAACATTTTTTAATTAATTCTTGGAACATGGGTATCGCTAGCTGGCCAGCATATATTGCCCATCTCTGGTTGCCCTTGAGAAGGTGGTAGTGAGCTGCCTTCTTGATTGCTGCAGTCCATGTGCCGTGGGTTGACCCACAATGCCATTAGGAAGGGAATTCCAGGATTTTGACCCAACAACTACAAATGAATGGTGATATATTTCAGGATGGCGAGTGGCTTGGAGAGGAATTTGCAGGTTTCCTATGTATCTACTGCCCTTGTCCAAGATGGAAGTGGGTTGTGGGTTTGGAAGGTGCTGTCTAAGCATCTTTGGTAAATTGCTGCAGTGCATCTTGTAGATAGTAGACACTGCTGCTACTGAGCATCGGTGGTGGAAGGAATGGATGTTTGTAGGTGTGGTGCCAATCAAGCGGACTCCTTTGTCCTGGATGGTGTCAAGCTTCTTGAGTGATGTTGGAGCTGCACCCATCCAGGTAAGTGGGGAGTATTCCATCACACTCCTGACTTGTGCCTTGTAGATGGTGGAAAGGCTTTGGGGAGTTGGAAGTGAGTTACTCACCGCAGTATTCCTAGCCTCTGACCTGCTCTTGTAGCCACTGTGTTTATGTGGTGAGTCCAGTTGAGTTTCTGGTCAATAGTAACTCCAAGGATGTTGACAGTGGGGGATTCAGTGATGGTTACACCATTAAATGTCAAGCGGCAGTGGTTAGAGTGTCTCTTATTGGTGATGGTCATTGCGTGACATTTGTGTGGTGCAAATGTTATTTGCCACGTGTCAGTCCAAGCCTGGATATTGTCCAGATCTTGTTGCATTTGAACATGGACTGCTTCAGTATCTGAGGAGTCATGAATGGTGCTGAACGTTGTGCAATCATCGGCGAACATCTCCCTTCTGACCTTATGATGGAAGGAAGGTCATTGATGAAGCAGCTGAAGATGGTTGGACCGAGGACACTACCCTGAGGGACTGCTGCAGAGATGTCCCAGAGCTGAGATGACTGACCGTCCACAACCACAACCATCTTCCTATTTTCCAGAAAAAGACTCCAACCAGAGAAGAGTTTACCCCCAATATCCATTGATTCTAGTTTTGCTAGGGCTCCTTGATGCCACATTCAGTCAAATGCGGCCTTAATGTCAAGGACTGTCACTCTCACCTCACCACTGGAATTCAGCTCTTTCGTCCATGTTTGAACCAAAGCTGTAATGAGGTCAGGAGCTGAGTCACCCTGGTGAAACCCAAACTGGGCATCACTGAGCAGGTTATTGCTGAGCAGCTGCTGCTTGATAGCATTGTTGATGACCCCTTCCATCACTTTACTGATGCTTGAGAGTAGACTGCCCTTTGGCTAGCAAGCCACTCAGTTGTATCAATCACTACAAAGTCTCACCAAAGAAATGACATCGGACGGACCACCTGGCATCGACCTCGGCACCAGAAAAGACAATGGCAAAACAAACAGCTCTGTCGACCATGCAAAGTCCTCCTTACTAACATTTGGGGGCTAGTGCCAAAATTGGGAGCGCTGTCTCACAGACTAGTCAAGCAACAGCCTGACATAGTCATTCTCACGGAATCATACCTGAGCCAATTAACAACTGTAATTTTCAGAAAGTTGCTTCTTAGCAAATATAAAATGGATGCATTCATTGTTTGGAAGCGTATTAAATTATACTGGCTCATAACATTTTGTTTTCAGGTTTATACTTTGGCTCTGATCGTGAAAATATTTAGATTTAATCCTCTGGTTTATTGGCTTGTCTTTTTTTTGCATACTGTGTTATAAGTGCCTGCTTCCTCAAGCACGATAAACACCTGTGCTACCTGAGTAAAATCCAGAAATTTATTACTAGACTAGTAACCCAGGAGCCCAAGCGAATAATCCAGAGAAAAGGAACTCAAATTCTATCTTGGTGGTTTGAGAATTAGAATTCAGCTTTAACGGTTTGGAACCGAAAGCTGGTATCAGTAAAAGTGACCATGAAGTTGTCTGATTGCTTTAACACCTCAACTAATTTACTAATGCCCTTTAGGGAGGTTAACCTCTTCTCTTTGTAATGCAATGGGCTGCAATTCGTAAGATCTGCCGTAGTTGTATCTGCCATTTTGCAAGTAATTTATATTTGACCATAATTTTCCTGTTAGTTCAAGTTTAACTTATGTTAATTCTGAATGTTGGGAGTATAGGACAGATGGTATTTAGTATTTGCTTTGTTGACTCTTGTACAATAAGAATCCTTCTGTTTTAAATCATGGAATTTTGTGGCTTTATTCTTTTAGTAAATAACTGGAATTTTGAACTTCATCTACATTTTAAAAAAGACTGGTCTTTACTGAGATCATAACCAAATCCTTCCAATGATGTGATGCCCAGAACTGAAGCAGTACTCTGAATTGGGTCTAGCTTGAGCTTTATATAACACTAGCATAATATTTATCTCTTTGCTTTCCAATCATCTTGAATTAAAACCCCAATTCCTATCGCCTTTTAAATTAATTTTGTACCTGCCCAGTAGCTTTTAGTGATTCAATTTCTTTGAACGACAAATCTCTGCTCCTCTGCAGTTTCAATTAGAAACTACTCCGATCTATCTTTTTAAAGTGAAAAGTGGTTGACCTCAAACTTTCCCTTGAGGGCAACTATGGATGGGCAATATATATTGGCTTTCCCAGTAATGCTTATGTGGCAGGAATGAATCAAAGGTTGGAAGGTTGATATTTTTAACCAGTTCCAGTTCCCAACTTGAAAACGTTGAATCCGTTATTATAAAAAAACAATCCTGATAGATCATTATAATATAAATATTGGTGTTTTATCCTGTGGGTGAACCGTTTTGATATGAGTAGTGGAACTTCTATTCATAACACTTGATTTTTTTGACAATTCTCCCTAGTAACTGCAGGAAACAGAACAATTTTCTACTGCAAATGTAGGTCTAGCATATTCATTCTTAACAGTGCAAAATTATAAAGCAGATAGTATCTTGCAATAAGTACTTTGATTTTAATATTTAAGCAGTGCACACATAAACAATTTCAAAATAAATTATTTTGGCTTTCACTGCTTCATTACTATACATTCCAAAATGGCAGGAAATGAATTTTAAAAATGTCAAAATTATGTATCCTGGAGAGGAACGTCTCAGCTCTTACCCTTAGGAAATAAATGCTGCTGTTTTCCCATTCAAAGATTTTTCAATCCACAATTGTTAAAATTGGATTTCTGTTTTATTTCGCATAATGTAACTGATGAAATACTGTATGTCGCTGCATTTTAAGTTATGTCAAAGTCATGCCTATCGCAGTTGCATCTAGATTGAACAGCAGGCTCCTAGCTTGGAAAGGTGAATGGAAAGACAATGGCGATATCGTCTGTTGTACGGCACCGTACAGCTCCGCCGACCACTACCGTACGGCACCGCGCCTGCGCCCTACTCGATGTACGGCACTGACCGGAAGTTGCGGCAAGCAGCCAGAGTCAGTGCAGTTGCCGTGGAGCGGCCGCCGCGGCCTCGACTTTACCATGTTACCCCTCTCCATCAAGGACGATGAGTACAAACCGCCCCGACTCAATCTGCTGCGCAAGGTCTCGGGCTGGTTCAGGTAGGCGCCAAGAGCGGGGCGGGGGTAAGGAGGCGTGGGGAAGGGCCCGTTGGACGCGGCCGGTTCCCACTGGCGGGCCTGGCGCCTAGCCTGGGGTCCGGGGAGTGGGGCGCTGGGCCGGGCCGCCTCTATCTCTCCCACTGACTCCCTTTCCCTTCCGTCCTCCCAGGTCCATCCTGTCCGACTCCACATCCCGGAACCTCTTCTTCTTTCTGTTGCTGAACCTCTCCTTCGCTTTCGTCGAGCTGCTGTACGGGATCTGGAGCAACAGGTGAGAGCTGCGGGCAGAGTGGGCCCAACCCCGCTGTTTGCCACGTCGCGTTTCCTAGGAGGAAGTGGGGGAAAAAGCCATGGGCCCACTGCACTTCCCTATTGTCAGGAATGAAACAATCCTATCCACACTGGTGGCGATGTGTTGCTGGGCCAATAATGACAATGGTTTGATTTTGGTTCTGGTATATATGTGATTATCGTCATGTGAAAGAAAGAGTTCACATTAATTTAGTGTTTTCTTTAAATATCATTCCAATGTTCCAAGACCCATCATAATTAATTAAAGGTAAAGTCGCCATAGTCCCAGATGACCATAGGCTGTGACTGGTGGTGACTTAACCTGAGGATCACCACACCTTGAGTGAGGGGCAAGGTTGAGAAGGTGGGCCTTCGTGAATCATAGAATCTACAGTGCAGGAGGAGGCCATTTGGACCATTGAGTCTGCACTGACAACAATCCCACCCGGGTCCTATCCCCGTAACCCCACACATTTTCCCTCCTAATCCCCTTAACACGAAGGGGCAATTTATCATAGCCAATCAACCTAACCTGCACATCTTTGGATTGTGGGAGGAAATCGGAGCACCCGGAGAAAACCCACGCAGACACAGGGAGAACGTGCAGACTCCACACAGACAGTGACCCAAGCCAGGAATCGAACCCGGGTCCTTGGAACTGTGAGGCAGTTAGAATAATTAGAGTAACAATGAGATAACTCAGCCGGTATGGGAATTGAACCCACGCTGTTGGTGTCACTCTGCATAACTAACCAGCTGTCCAGCCAACTGAATTAACTGACTCTTAATCATAACTAACTACGTACTCATGAAATATAGTCACTGATTGATTGGAGATGATCATAGTAAGAAGTTTAATAACACCAGGTTAAAGTCCAACAGGTTTATTTGGTAGCAAAAGCCACACAAGCTTTTGGAGCCTTAAGCCCCTTCATGGCAACCTAATTGATTATAACAACTCTGTGGGTTTCCTCCGGGTGCTCCGGTTTCCTCCCACATCCAAAGATGTACAGGTTGCTAATGTGCGGCTGTGTTGCTTATATCATGTTGCTTATATGCAAAGAAAAACCTACAAAGTGGCAAGGATTAGTGGAAAACCAGAGGATTGGGAAGCCTTTAAAAGCAAGCAGAGGACAAATAAAGAAAGCAATAAGGGGGGAGAAGATGAAATATGAGTGTAAGCTAGCTAGTAATGTCAAAGAAGATAGGAAGATGTTTTTTCAATATATAAAAGATAAGAGAGAGGCAAAAATAGCCTTTGGACCACTGGAAAATGAGGCTGGAGAAGCAATAATAGGAAACAAAGCAGTGGCAGAGGAACTGAATAGTTACTTCTGCATCAGTCTTCACGGTGGAAGACACCAGTGGGATGCCAGAGCTCTAAGAGAGTCAGGGGCACAGGTGAGTGTAGTGACCATCACTAAGGAGAAGGTTCTGGGGAAACTGAAAGGTCCGAAGGTGGATAATTTACCTGGACCGGATGGATTACACCCCAGGGTCCTACAAGAGATAGTTGAGGAAATTGTGGAGGCATTGGTGGTGATCTTTCAGGAATCACTGGAGGCAGGGAGACTGATGTGGAGATGCCGGCTTTGGACTGGGGTAAACACAGTAAGAGGTTTAACAACACCAGGTTAAAGTCCAACAGGTTTATTTGGTAGCAAAAGCCACAAGCTTTCGGAGCCTTAAGGCTCCCAAATAAACCTGTTGGACTTTAACCTGGTGTTGTTAAACTTCTTACGGCAGGGAGAGTACCAGAGGACTGGAAAGTAGCTAATGTAACACCACTGTTTAAGAAGGGAGGGAGGCAGCAGATGGGAAATTATAGGCCGGTTAGCCTGACTTCAGTCATTGGCAAGATTTTCGAGTCCATTATTAAAGATGAGATCGCAGAGTACTTGGAAGTGCATGATAAAGTAGGATTGAGTCAGCACGGCTTTGTCAAGGGGTTACAGGAATAGGGTGGGATTGTAGTCAGTGCTGACACAATGGGCCGAATGGGTTCCTTCTGCATTGTAAGGATTCTATGATCTGATTAAGTTCCTGGAGTTGGGCTTGAGCTCTCAATCTTCGGGAAAGAGTGTTACCAAATAAACCACAGGGGCCCGCTGATTTCTCTTTGTTTGTCTGACAAATCTGTTAAGAGTTCTTTGAGGAGGTAACAAGGAAGTTAGATAAAGGAGAATGTGGACGCGATTTATTTAGATTTCCAGGAGGCCTTTGACAAGGTGCCACATAGGAGATTGTTAAATAAGTTAAGAGCCCATGGTGTTAAGGACAAGATCCTGGCATGGATAGAGGATTGGCTGACTGGCAGAAGGCAGAGAGTGGGGATAAAGGGGTATTTTTCAGGATGGAAGCCGGTGACTAGTGGTGTGCCTCAGGGGTCAGTGCTGGGACCACAACTTTTCACAATATACATTAACAATTTGGAGGAAGGAACTGAAGGCACTGTTGCTAAGTTTGCAGATGATACAAAGATATGTAGAAGGACAGGTAGTATTGAGGAAGCAGGGGGGCTGCAGAAGGACTTGAATAGGTTAGGAGAGTGGACAAAGAAGTGGCAGATGGAATATAATGTGGAAAAGTGTGAGGTTATACACTTTGGAAGGAGGAATGGAGGCATAGACTATTTCCTAATTGAGAAAATGCTTAGGAAATCAGAAACACAAAGGGACTTGGGAGTCATTGTTCAAGATTCTCTTAAGGTTAACGTGCAGGTTCAGTCGGCAGTTAGGAAGGCAAATGCAATGTTAGCATTCATGTCGAGAGGGCTAGAATACAAGAGCAGGGATGTACCTCTGAGGCTGTATAAGGCTCTGGTCAGACCCCATTTGGAGTATCGTGAGCAGTTTTGGGCCCCATGCCTAAGGAAGGATGTGCTGTTCTTGGAAAAGGTCCAGAGGAGGTTCACAAGAATGATCCCTGGAATGAAAGAGCTTGTCGTATGAGGGACGGTTGAGGACACTGGGTCTGTACTCGTTGGAGTTTAGAGGATGAGGGGGGATTTTATTGAAACTTACAGGATACTGCGAGGCCTGGATAGAGTGGACGTGGAGAGGATGTTTCCACTAGTAGAAAAAACTAGAACCAGAGGGCACAACCTCAGGCTAAAGGGACGATTCTTTAAAACAGAGATAGAACATAGAACAGTACAGCAAAGAACAGGCCCTTCGGCCCACGATGTTGTGCCGAGCTTTATCTGAAACCAAGATTAAGCTATCCCACTCCCTATCATCCTGGTGTGCTCCATGTGCCTATCCAATAACCGCTTCAATGTTCCTAAAGTGTCTGACTCCACTATCACTGCAGGCAGTCTATTCCACACCCCAACCACTCTCTGCGTAAAGAACCTACCTCTGACATCCTTCCTATATCTCCCACCACGAACCCTGTAGTTATGCCCCCTTGTAATAGCTCCATCCACCCGAGGAAATAGTCTTTGAACGTTCACTCTATCTATCCCCTTCATCATTTTATAAACCTCTATTAAGTCTCCCCTCAGCCTCCTCCGCTCCAGAGAGAACAGCCCTAGCTCCCTCAACCTTTCCTCATAAGACCTACCCTCCAAGTCAGGCAGCATCCTGGTAAATCTCCTCTGCACTCTTTCCAGCGCTTCCACATCCTTCTTATAGTGAGGTGACCAGAACTGCACACAATGCAGTCTCACCAAGGTCCTGTACAGTTGCAGCATAACCCCACGGCTCTTAAACTCCAACCCCCTGTTAATAAAAGCTAACACACTATAGGCCTTCTTCACAGCTCTATCCACTTGAGTGGCAACCTTTAGAGATGAGGAGGAATTTCTTCAGCCAGAGAGTGGTGAATCTGTGGAACAGTTTGCTGCAGAAGGCTGTGGAGGCCAGGTCATTGAATGTCTTTAAGACAGAGATAGATAGGTTCTTGATTAATAAGGGGATCAGGGGTTATGGGGAAAAGGCAGGAGAATGGGGATGAGCAAAATATCAGCCATGATTGAATGGCAGAGCAGACGCAAAGGGCCAAGTGACCTAATTCTGCTCCTATGGTCTTATAGGTTAGGTTGATTGGCCATGCTAAATTGACCCTAGTGTCGGGGGATTAGTTGGGTAAATATGTGGGGTTACAGGAATAGGGTGGGATTGTGGTCAGTGCTGACACGTTGGGCCGAATGGGTTCCTTCTGCACTGTAGGGATTCTATGATCTGATTAAGTTCCTGGAGTTGGGCTTGAGCTCTCAATCTTCGGGAAAGAGTGTTACCAAATAAACCACAGGGGCCCGCTGATTTCTCTTTGTTTGCCAAACATATGTATTAAAATACAAATGTTACAAAATGGAAACAGCCCATTGAAGCCAGCTGGCCTCTGTTGGTACTTACTTTCTCTGGGAGCAGACAGTTCCAATCATATTTACCCCATCTGTTCCTATATCATTTTGTCAAAGTGATCTTGAATGCTGATCTAGTTTCCGCCTCAGCTGCTAACACTGGAGGTGCATTCCACAAATTCTGAAAGTAATTTTCCCTGTACATTTGTAAATTTTTTGCATTTATGCTTGTAACTGTACCCCCTTATTCGTGACTGTTCCACTATTGAAAATAGTCTTGTTTTACATACGCACATAAGAATCAAGAGCAGGAGTAGGCCATTCAGCCTCTCGAGCCTGCTCTGCCATTCAGTAAGATTATGGTTGATCTGATTGTAACCTCAACTCCACAGTCCCACCCACCCCATATAACCTTTCACCCTTGCTTATCAAGGATATACCTCTGGCTTAAAAATATTCAATTTACTGCGCAATCTGTCATGTGTTTTGCAGCAGCCTGCCATTGGCTGGCAATGGGATCTTCTAGTCCCACTGTTGTCAATGGGGTTTCCTGTTGGATGCACACCTCACTGCCAGGAAACCCACGGTGGGGGTGCGCCGTTGATGGGACCGGCAGATCCCGTTGCTGTGAATGGCTGGAAAATTCCTGCCAAAGACTCTGCTTCTATCACCTTTTGAGAGAGAGTTTCAAAGATTCTCAACCTTCTGAAAGAAAGAAGTTCTCTGCATCGCATCTTAAATGGTGACCCTTTATTTTGAAACAGTGACCCCTAGTTCCAGATTCTTCTACAAAAGAAAACATCCTCTCTACGTTGATCCTGTCAAGACCCTGCTGAATCTTGTATGTTTCAATCAAGTCGCCTCTTAGTCTTCTAAATTCCAGCAGATTCAAGTCTAGCATGTCCAACCTTTCTTCACAAGACAACCCTCCCATTCCAAGTATGAGTCGAGTACACCTTCTCTGAACTGCTCGCAATACATTTACATCCTTCCTTTAATAAAGAGACCAGTACTGTATATAGTACTCCTAGATGTGTTCTGATGAATGCCCTGTATAACGCAGGCATAACCTCCCTTCCTTTGCGTTCAATTCCCCTTACAATAGACAACAACAATTCTATTCGCTCTTCCAATTATTTGCTGTACCTGCATACTAACCATTTGTGATTCAAGCACTAGGACACTTTAAGACCTCTGCAATCTCTCACCATTTACATGATGTATTTTTAATCTTCCTGATAAAATGGACAATTTAACATTTTTCCATACTCTCCATTTGCCAGATATTTGTCTACTCACTTCTAATAGCTTCTAATATTTTCCATATTACAGATGTTAAGGTAACTGGCCCATAGTTTCCTACTTTCTGTCTCCTTCTCTTGAATAAGAAGTCTCAACACCAGGTTAAAGTCCAACAGGTTTATTTGGAATCATGAGCTTTTGGAGTGCTGCTCCTTCAGCCACTCACCTGATGAAGGAGCAGTGTTCCGAAAGCTCGTGATTTCAAATAAACCTGTTGGACTTTAACCTGGTGCTGTGAGACTACTTACTGTGCCCATCCCAGTCCAATCTCCACACCTTTTTGAATAAAGGAGTTACATTTGCTTTTTTCCAATCTAATGGAACCTTCCACAAATCTAAGGAATTTTGGAAAATTAAAACCAACATATCAATTATCTCATGAGCCACTTCTTACTAGGGTGAAGTCCATCTGGGCCTAGGGACTTGATGTGGAGATGCCGGCGTTGGACTGGGGTAAACACAGTAAGAAGTTTAACACCAGGTTAAAGTCCAACAGGTTTATTTGGTAGCAAAAGCCACACAGTTAGGGACTTGTCAGCCCACAGCTCCAACAATTTGCTCAGTAATGCTTCCCTGGTGAATTCTTGGGTTCCTCTCTCCCTTCCAATTTCTGATTTACAGCTATTTCTGGGATGTTACTTGTATCCTGTATGGTTACTGATGCAGAATACCTGTTCGTTGATCGATCATCTCTTTATTTTCCATTATTAATTCCCCAGACACTCTTTCTATAGGACCAATGTTCGCTTTAACTTTTCTTTTTTTAATATCTACAGAAGCCCTTGCTATCGGCTTTTATATTTCTCACTAGTTTTCTCTCATACTCTTATTTTTTTCTCTCCTTATTAGTTTTTTAGTCATTCTTTGCTGTTTTTATACTCTGTACAAACTTCTGACTTGCCACTCATCTTTGCACAATGGTATGCATTTTCTTTAAGTTTGATACTATCATTAACTTTTTTAGTTGGCCACGGATGGTGGGTCGTCCTCTTGGGATTTTCCTTTCTCATTGGAATGTATCTATTTCATGTATTCTGAAATGTCCCCTGAAGTGTTTGCCACTGCATCTCTATTGACCAATCCTTAACCTAATTTGCTAGTTCACTTCAGCTAGCTCTGCTTTTATGTCTTTATAATTGCCCTTATTTAAGTTTAGTCTTGGACCCATTCTTCTCCCTCATACTGAATGTAAAATTCAGTCATATTGTGATCACTGCTACCTAAAAGTGCTTTCACTGAGATCATTAATTAATCCTAACTTGTGGCACAATACCAGATCTCTTATAGCCTGCTCTTTGGTTGGTGCCAGAACATGCTGTTGTAAGATACTAGCTCAAAAACATTCTATGAACTCCTCATCAAGGCTACCATTGCCCATCTAATTTTTCCAGTTTCTATGTGGATTAAAATCCCCCATGATTATTGCCATACTTTTCTGATAACTTCCCATTATTTCCCGTCCTACCATTAGGTTACTGTTAGGGGACCTGTCATATGGCTGAGGTTATTTATGAAGGCCTACCTTCTCAACCTTGCCCCTCGCCTGAAGTGTGGTGATCCTCAGGTTAATTCACCACCAGTCAGCTCTCACCTCAAAGGGTTGAGCTGTCATCTGGGACTATGGTGACTTTACCCTTTACCTTTACACCACTCCCACAAGTGACTTCTTGCCTTTATCATTTCTCATCTCTGTCCAAACCACTTCTGAACCCTGGTTCCCTGAAATTGGGCCATCCTTCTTACTGTGTGAATACTATCATTTATTAATCGAGTCACCCCTCCACCTTTTCCTAACCTCCTGTTGTTCCTAAATGTCATGCGCCCTCCAATATTTGTGTCCCAATCTGTCACGCTGCAGCTATGTCTCTGCAATGGCTATCAGATCATATTTATATTTGCACTAAATTATCAGTTCATCTGTTCTATTTTGAATGTGACCTTGCCTGTTCTATTCCCTTTCATAATAGCAAAATACTGTGGATGCTGGAAAGCTGAAATAAATGCAGAAGTAGCTGGAAATGCTCAGCAGTGTGTCAGCATCTTATCATCGAATCCCTCCAATGCAAAAGGAGGCCATTTTGCCCATCAAATCTGCACCGACTCTCTGACAGAGTATCTTACCAATACCCTTTCCCTTGTAAACCCCCCCCCACGCACACACACACACACATTCACCATGGTTAATCCATCTAACCTGCACATCTTGGGACACTAAGGGGCAATTTAGCAGTCCTATCCACCTAACCTGCACATCTTTGGACTGTGGGAGGAAACTGGAGCACCCGGGGGAAACAAAGGCAGACATGAGGAGAACGTGCAAACTCCACACAGTCACCCAAGCCAGAATCAAACCTGGGTCCCTGGTGCTGTGGTCAGCAGTGCTAACCCACTGTGCCACCATGGGGAGAGACAGCTAATGCTTTTAAGTTGATGTGCTTTGGTCAGAACACTTGTTACATTATCCCATAATCCCTGTTCTTGTGACTAAAAGGATCAGTTTACCTAGTTTTTCTTTGCATTTGCAAATCCTCATGCAGATAACATTCTAATAGATCTGTGTTGTGCCTTGTTGAAGCCTTCCTATAGTGTGAAGCCCAGTACTATACAGGTTACACTTATCTGGTGTCTTATTAATATTTTATTGCATCAGTTTATGGTAAACAAATCGGCAGAGATCATCCCCTCATCTACAATGACATTTTTTGAAAAAAGACGTGCTTAACGTTTCGTCCCATTGCATTTGCAACTTGTATCCTTGAGGCAATTCAGGAAGGCGGCTTACCACAACCTTTTCAAGAACAATTATGAATGGGCAATTAATAATTGGCCTTGCCAATAACACCCAGATCCCATGGATGAGCATAAAGAGAATACTCTATTTCATTTAATTAAGAAACCATGGGATCCACTCAGGGTTGCAAGCACATTATTGCTGCGCCCACTACTGCTCCTATATATTATTTAAATCATCTCAGTTTTTATGTTCAGTAAACTGTGAGAATTCAATGATCTTATGGAGCAGAAATCATTAATGTCTGTAGACCTGTACCCCTAAATTGTTCTGCCCTCCCACAGAACTGAGCCCATCATTAAGAGCTTAAAAATGTTTTTGAAAAAAGTCTGTTTGAAAACTTAATTCTAGCTCTAGTCAACTGTTCATAATTTTTACATGTAACCATTATTTTCTTTCCATTTCTTCTCAAACCCCCACTCTACCCGAATCTTGAAGGCATTGGTTCCTCCCTGAGATGTGGTTTTGGAGGTGTTGAGTGACTTCTGGCAATCATTATTCATGTATACATTTTGACCATGCGTATCTGTGACTTTTTGACCTTCAAAACTCAACCTATTTTTGGCTGATTTAACCTAGCCACTGAAAAAGCTCTATCCACTTCTTTGGGTGAGAATGCGTAACTCAGCACAGATCCATGAGCAAACCTGGACCTGGCTGTTGTGATTATTGGTTATCTGCTGTGATTGGTTGAGTCTTCAGCAATCACTTTTAGGAGCAATGGTGGTAACAGTAATATGCTTGTACTGCGTAGATCCCTTTGCACCTGAACTAAATAGAATGGGTTTTCTTCTATTAATCCATGGGATCTGGGTGTCAGTGGCAAGGCCAGCATTTAATCCCCATCAATCATTTTCTTTTGAAAAGGTGGTGACAAGGTGCCGCCTTGAAATGCCTCAAGGATCGAAGATGCAGATGAAATATTAAAGTCAAAATTTTGAGAGAGATTTCTTTGCAAAACAGGAAACAAATAATAAACTGATGTAAATCATATATAAATCATATAAACCCTACAGTGCAGAAGGAGGCCATTCGGCCCATCGAGTCTGCACCGACCACAATCCCACCCAGGCCCTACCCCCACATATTTTTTACCTGCTAATCCCTCTAACCTACACATCCCAGGACTCTAAGGGGCAATTTTTAACCTGGCCAATCAACCTAACCCGCACATCTTTGGACTGTGGGAGGAAACCAGAGCACCTGGAGGAAACCCACGCAGACATGAGGAGAATGTGCAAACTCCACACAGACAGTGACCCGAGCCGGGAATCGAACCCGGTACCCTGGAGCTGTGAAGCAGCAGTGCTAACCACTGTGCTACCGTGCCGCCCAAGCAATCCTCTTTTGATGCTAAGCTTTGATACTCAATATTCCTAAAGGAATTTTAGTGTTTCTGTGAGTGGCTCTCAAACCGGCTTCATAAATAAGAGACTGAATTGAGTCACCTCTACATTAAGAACAAATTGCATTTTTATAGCACTGTTTGCAAAGTATTTACAGCATGGATAGAAGTCATTCAGTCCAACAGGTCCATGGCAGTGTTTGTCCTCAACACGCCTCCTCCCACCCTTCTTAATCTAACTCATCAATCAATCCTTTTATTCCTGATGGGTTTATCTATTTTACCCTTAAATGCTTGCATCTATTCTATTCACCTCAACTACTCATTGTAGTTCCGCATTCTAGCTACTGTTTGGGGAAAGAAGATTCTCCTGAATTCCCTATTGGATTTATTGCTTTTATTTATGGTCCCTGGTTCGAGTCTTGTCTGCAAGTGGAAAAGTCTTTTCTACATTAAGCCCATCAAACCCTTCCATAATCTTAATCCCTATCAGGCCATTCCTCACCTTTTTCTTTCTAGAAAAAATAGTACCCTGACTTTAAAAAAATAAGAAACAGGAGTGAGAGTAGACGATTGTGGGGCACATCGAGTCTTCTCCACCATTTAATACGATCATTGCTGACCTTCAGCCACAACCCCATTCACCCCAACCTCGTATCTCCTGATTCCCTGCAAAATCAAAAATCTGTGTCTCAGCCTTAAATATATTCAAGAATGGCGCATCTACAACACTCTGGGGTAGAGAATTTCAAAGATTGAAGAAATCTTTCCTCGTCTCCGTCCAAAATGATTGTCCTGTTATCCTGAGAATGTTTTCCCCAGCCAGGGAAAACTTTTGTGCTGTCTCTGTCAAATCTTTCTGATCATTATAACCTTTCTGTTCTGTTATCATTTAGTAAATCTCTTTTGCATCTTCGCCAGTGCCTCTCCTTTTTATGAAATGGAGACTAGAATTGATCCCAATACGCTGTGTGGTCTAACCAAGGGGCTGTATAATTTTGGCATAATTTCTCTACTTTTAAATTCTGTCCTTCCAGAAATGAACTCGTGTTTTGTTAAAATAAAAGCAAATTACTCCAGGTGCTGGAATCTGAAACAAAAACAGAAAATGCTGGAACATCTCAGCAGGTCTGACAGCATCTGTGGAGAGAGAACAGAGCTATGTTTTAAGTGTGGATGACTCTTCGGAGCTAAAGAGAAGTAGAAATAGAACAAGATTTGTACTGTTGTGGGGGCGGGGGAAGGGGTGGCGCAATAGGGGCTGGATAGAGAGCCAGCAATAGATAGAAGCTCGGGAAAGATTGACAAGATGTCATGGATAAAAAGACAACGGAAATGTAAATGGTGGTGATCGTGGGTGCGACGAGTACTGATAATGGAAGAGATCAGAATGTGTTAATAGCAAACAAAGGTAAGCAGTGTGACAAAACACAAACTGGAACAGGTAATAAATTACCTGGGTGGGGGGGAGGGGAGACGATGGTAAGGGAAAAAAATGAAAACGGGATAAAAAACGGGGATGGAGAAATGAATCAACAAACAAAATGAAAATAAATTGATAGAAATAAAAAAAATGGGGTGATGGTGGAAGGGAAGATTCACAGTTCAAAGTTGGGGAAATCAGTGTTAAGTTCAGAAGGTCTAATCGGAAGATGAGGTGCTGCTCCTCCAGTTTGTGTTGGGCTTCACTGGAACATTGCAACAGGCCAAGAACAGGCAAGTGGACTTGGGAGCAGGATGGTGTATTGAAATGGCAAGCAACCCGAAGGTCTGGGTCCTGCTTGCGGACAGACCAAAGGTGTTCTGCAAAGCAGCCACCCAGATTGCATTTAGTCCCTCCAATATTGAGTAGACCGCACTGGGAGCAGCGAATGCAATAGACCAGATTAAAGGAGGTGCATGTGAAGCGCTGCTTCATCCAAAAAGGATGTTTAGGCCCTTAGATGGTAAGCAGGGAGGGGGGCACAGAGATAGGTGTTGCACCTTTTGTGATTTAAAAAGATGGTGTGGTGGGAAAAGGGTGAGGCGTTTGCGCTGATGGAGGAGTGGACCAGGGTATCCCAGAGGGAACGGTCCTTGTGGAATGCTGACGGGGAGTGAGGGGAAGATGTGTTTGGTGGTGGCATCATGCTGAAATTGGCAGATCCTTTGAATGCAGAGGCTGGTGGGGTGAAAAGTGCGGACAAGAGGGACTTGATTCTGGGAGGGAGGGAAAGGGGTGAGGGTAGAGGTGCGTGAGATGGGTTGGACATGTTTGAGAGCCCTGTCAACCAGAGTGGGTGGGAAACCATGATTAAGACAGACATGTCAGGAACACTTTCGGAAAGTGACATTATCGGGACAGATGCAACGGTGGCGAAGGATCTGAGAAAATGGGATGGAGTCCTTATAGGATGTGGGGCGTGAAGAGCTGTAATTGAAGTAGCAGTGGGTCAGTGGGCTTATAATGGATACTCAGTTTATCACCAGTAATGGTGACAGTTCAGGGAAGGAAAGTGTTGGAAATGGAGCATGTGAAGGTGATAGAGGGGTGGAAATTGGAAGCAAAATTTCCAGGTCCAGACGAGAATGTGAAGCAGCACTGAAACAGTGTTCGAGGGAGGATGGAGTCATGATAGGAAGAAATGAGTTCAGTGGGGCGGGAACAGGCTGACACGATGAGCCTACTGGGATTTGTGGATTTTGGGAAGGAGATAGAAACTGGCTGTCCTGGGTTGGGAGACTGAGGTTGGAAGCTGTGAAAGGAAAATCTCCAGAGGAGACAAGATCAGTGACAGTCCTGAAACCTATAGCTTGATGTTCAGTGTTGGTTGGGGTCAGGGACCGGGGGAGGTAGGAGGAAGTGTCTGAGAGTTGGTGCTCAGCCTCTGCAAAGTAGAGGTCAGTGTGCCAGATAATGACAGCCCCACTTGACGGGTTTGATGACAAAGTCATGGTTGGACCTGAGAGAGTGAAGTGCAGCAAGTTCAGAAGGAGACAGATTAGAGTGAGTGAGAGGAGCAGAGAAATTGTGATGGCCAATGTCACGCTGACAATTCTGAATGAAAAGATCAAGAGTAGGTAAGAGGCTGGAGGGTGGGAGAATACTGGAGGCAGATGAAAAGATCTGATGAACAGGGGGAGGGGAGCATTCTTGCACAAAGAAGTGAGCATGGAGACAAAGGCAACAGAAGAAGAGTTAAGCATCGTGCCAAGCCTGAAATTCATTGAGGTGTAAGGGTATGAAGCCAAGTCCTTTGCTGAATACAGCAAGTTCAGCCTCAGAAAGGGAAGGGTCAGATGGTCTGGTGAATACATGGCAAGGGCTGAGGTCAGACCAATACTATACCCAGTATTCCAGATGTGGTCTTACCAATGCCCTGTATAACTGAAGCCCGGTAACCAATCCCCCTCAAAATAACATATTATGAGCTTTCCTAAATATTTACTGTACCTACATACTAACCTTTTGCAATTCATGCACTAGGGCATTGAAATCCTTCTCAGCTCTGCAATCTCTCCATTTTGATAATACTTATTCTTCCTGCAATGGACATTTTCATATTTTCCACATATTTGCCAGATCTTTGTCCACTCAACCTACCTATATTCCCTTGTACCTCCTTGCGTCTTTTTCACAACTTTCTTACCTCCCCCATCTTTGTGTCATTGGACAATTTAGCAACCATGCTATCGGTCCCTTCATCCATGTCATTTAGATAAATTGTAAAAAATTAAGATCCCAGCACTGACCTGTGTGGCATGCCACTTGTTATACCTTGCCAACCCATTTATGCTTACTGTTTCCTGTTAGCTAGTCAATCTTCTATCCATGCCAATATGTTATCTCTATGCCACAAGCTTTTGCTTTCCGCAATAACCTTTGATGTGACACCTTACCAAATGCCTTCTGGAAATCCAAGTGCTGTACATCCACTAGGTTCCCGATACCCACAGCACTTATTCAAAGAACTCAATAAATTGGTTGAAATGATTCCTGCTCTCAAAACCATATTGACTCTGTCTGATTCTCTTAATTTATCCAAGTGTCCTGCAATCATGCCTGTGACAAATGTTAAGCTAACTGGGCTGCAGTTTCCTACTTTCTGTCTGCCTCTAATTTTGAACAGAAAAGTTACGTTTGCTATTTTCCAATCTAATGGTACCTTCCCAGAATTTGGGGAATTTTGCTAGATTAAAAGTATCAAGTATCTCAGTATCTCAAGTATCAAGTATCTCACAAGCCAGTTTTTTTGACACCCAAGGATGAACCCCATCCGGACCCGGGGACATGTCAGCTCACAGCTCCAACAATTTGCTTAATACCACGGATTGTAATTTGCTTGTGTTCCTCCCTTCCTTTGATTTCCTGATTTACAGCTATTTCTGGCATGTTACTTGTATCCTTTATAGTGAAGACTGATGCAAAATAGTTCATCTGCTCCATCTCCTTATTTTCCATTATTAATTCCAACACTGTGTTGATCTTTTAAAAAATATCTGTAGAAGTTGTTACTATGGACAGGATTTTCCGGCCTCGCTCGTCCCGAAACTGCAAAATCTCACCCGAGGTCAACGAACCTTTCCATGATCCGCCCCTTGCCTGCTCTGATTCCTGTGGCAGGCAGGACGGTAAAATTCTGGCCTATGTCTTTATATTTCTAGCTCTCATACTCTAATTTGCCTTCTTTATTAATCTTAGTCATTCTTCTTTGTTTCTGTATTCTGTCCGATCTTCTGATTTGCCACCCATCTTTATGCTTTTACTTTGATACTATCTTAGTTAGCCATGGGTGGTGGATCCTCTCCTTGGAATTTTTATTTCTTGGAATGCATTCTATTTTGTGCATTCTGATATAACCCTTAAATGTCTGCCACTGCGTCTCTATTGATCTACCCGTTAACCTAATTTGCTAGTAAACCTTAGCTAGCTTTTATTATGCCTGCATAATTGCCCTTGTATAACATTTATATACTAGTCTTAGATCCACTCTTCTCTTCCTCAAACTGAATGTAAAATTCGGTCATATTATGATCACTGCTCTCTGAGGTCATTAATTAATCCTATCTCGTGGCACAATACCAGGTCTAGTTTCTAGCTGGCTGTCTGGTTGGCGCCAGAACATGCTGTTCTTAAAATATCCTAAAAATATTCCATAAATTTCTCATCTAGGTTACCTTTGCCCATCTAATTTTTCCAGTTTATATGTAGATTAAAATCCCCCATAACTATTGCCACACCTTTCTGACAAACTCCCATCATTTCTTCCTTACTCCCACCCTGCCATGTGGTTACTGTTTAGGGGGCCAGTACACCACTCCCAGAAGTGACTTATTGCCTTTATTATTTCTCATGGATTGGCACAGTGGTTAGCATTGCTGCCTCACAGCTCCAGGGACCTGGGTTCGATTCCTGGCTTGGGTCACTGTCTGTATGGAGTTTGCACATTCTCTCTGTGTCTGTGTGGATTTTCACCGGATGCTCTGGTTTCCTCCCACAGTCCAAAGATGTGCGGGTTAGGTGGGTTGACCATGCTAATTTGCCCCTTAGTGTCCCAGGATGTGTAGGTTAGAGGGATTAGCAGGGTAAATATGTGCGGGGGTTATAGAGATAGGACGTAGGTGGGGTTGTTGTTGGTGCAGATCCGATGGGCTGAATGGCCTCTTCTGCACTGTAGGGATTCTATGATATGATTATATGATTCATCTCTACCCAAAACACCTCTATATCCTGGATCCCTGAACTTGTGGGAATCCCCCTCTACGTACTAACACCACTATTAATTAAAAGTCACCCTTCCATCTTTTCCTAGCTTTCCTAAGTATTTTGTTCTGCGGAACAAAGGGAATTTGGCATGTTTGTCGACAGATCTCTGGAGGCAGAAGGGCATGTTAGTAAGGTGGTGGAAAAGGCATATGGGACACTTGCCTTTATCAATCGAAGTATAGATTACAAAAGCAGGGAAGTCATGCTGGAGTTGTATAGAACGTTGGTGAGGCCACAGCTGGAGTACTGTGTGCAGTTCTGGCGACCACATTATTGGAAGGATGTGATTGCACTGAGATCATCAGAGGAGGTTCATCAGGATGCTGCCTGGGATGAAAATCTTGAGTTATGAGGAGAGGTTGCATAAGCTTGGGTTGTTTTCATTGGAACTGAGGGGCAACCTGACTGAGGTGTACAAGATTATGAGCGACATGGACAGAGTGAATAGGGAGCAGCTGTTCCCCTCAGTTGAAGAGTCAGTCACAAGGGGCATAGGTTCAAGGTGAGGGGCAGGAGGTTTAGGGGGATGTGAGGGAAAGCTTTTTTACCCAGAGCATGGTGACGGTCTGGAATGTGCTGCCTGGGAGGGTGGTAATGGCGGGTTGCCTCACATCCTTTAAAAAGTATCTGGATGAGCACTTGGCACGTCATAACATTCAGGCCAAATGCTGGCAGATGGAATTAGGTGGGAGTTCAGGTGTTTCTAATGCATTAATATGGACTCGATGGGTCGAAGGGCCTCTTCTGTGCTGTATGGTTCTATGATTCTATGAAATATGCACTCTTCGATGTTCAGGCCCCAATCTGTCACCCTACACCCATGTCTCTGTAATTGCTATCAGATCATATTTGGTTATTCCTAATTGCGCTATCAGTTCATCTTCATAGAAACCCTACAGTGCAGAAGGAGACCATTTGGCCCATCAAGTCTGCACCAACAACAATCCCACCCAGGCCATATCCCCATAAGCCCTCGTATTTACCCCGTTAATCCCTCTGACCTATACATCCCGGGACACTAAGAGGCAATTTAGCATGGCCAATCAACCTAACCCGCACATCTTTGGACTGTGGGAGGAAACGGGAGCATCAGAGGAAACCCATGGAGACACAGGGAGAATGTGCAAACTCCACACAGACTGTGTCCCAAGCTGGGAATCAAACTCGGGTCCCTGGAGCTGTGAGGCAGCAGTGCTAAACACTGTCACCCTGCCACCCAAATCTGTTCTGTTTCAAATGCTACATGCTTTCCGATACAGAGCATTTCATTTTGGCCTTTTATTTGTGTAACCTCTAGCCTTATCTGCTGATTTACTTTTAAAATTGTACTCTGTCCCCTCCTGTTAAGGTCTATTTATTATTTCCCATATTAATACCTTTCTCTCTTGCCTTGTCTCAACTCATTGATTTAACATATCT
Organism: Mustelus asterias; assembly: GCF_964213995.1. Classification (NCBI taxonomy): domain Eukaryota; kingdom Metazoa; phylum Chordata; class Chondrichthyes; order Carcharhiniformes; family Triakidae; genus Mustelus; species Mustelus asterias. The sequence goes on from NC_135808.1 coordinate 75,218,023, forward strand.
GATCCATTATCCTCGATATTTAGTTTAAAACACTCTACTTCCCTAGTTATGTGGCTGACTAGAACACTGGCCCCAGCATGATTCAGGTTCAGACCATGAATTCGCTTCTCCCACATCAACCTTTAAGCCATGCATTCATCTCTCTTTTTATTTACCCAATGCCAATTTTCACATGGCTCACTTAATAAGAGAGATTATTACCTTTGAGATTCTGCCTCTTAATTTGGTGCCCAGCTCCTCATAACCTGTTTCTACCTATATAGTTGGTACCTATATGGACCATGATGACCAGATCCACCCCTCCCACTGCAAGTTTTATTGCAGCCCTATGCAGATGTCCTGAACTCAGACCCCTCTGGCAGGCAACATAACCTTCTGGATACTCACTCCATGCTGCAGGCAGTTGTATATATCCTCCTGACTGTACTCTCCCTTACTGTCACATTCCTTTTAACTCTCCTGACTGGAATGGCTTCCTCTGCCATGGTTAACCTGCACATCCACACTACAACTCTCACTTGTCTGTATAAACAACAATAACATCTAACTTGTTGGCCAGTTGCAAGGGCTGAGGTTCTTCCACTCTACCTTCTTGATCCCTTACCTGCCTTTCCCACAGTCACGCCCGCCTGTCCCTGACACTACCTTAAGGGATAAGACTGCTTTCTGGAACAGTGGCCTGTACCTTTCTGGGTCCCCAGCATCAGATTTAGGGGTATCCCAAAGAGAAACTGGGTAATACCACTCTGAAGTTCCCAGGTAAGGGTTTACCCAGCAATTCTCCAGAAATGCTAACATCCCTTGGACGTTTGCATTGCACTCCGAACCAGCTGACAAAGCAACTTAAATTGTTAATTTCGGATGGTTCTGCCAGTTATGCACCAATAGTTACTCTGACAATGTTAGAAGTAAAAGCACTTCTAATTTCAGCGTAACTATTTTAAATACCCAGACTAAGCCCCGCACAAGACAACTCCGACAGCCCAGGGGAGTCCTCAGACCCCACAGTACTCTCCACACCCACCTGCATTGACCAGAACCAATCCCCACCCCAAACCCGCCTGACTCACCCACCATCCCCACAGACTAATCCCGACAGACTAACTCCCACATCTGACACTCCCTCCCTCCCGGCCCACCTCTTCCCCCAGGTCTGCCCGCTCGACCAGCTACCATGGTGGGATTTAAACCTGTGTCCCCCTGAGCACTAGTCTGGATTTCTGAATTACTAGTCCAGTGACATTAACATTCTGTGAGTTGTTAGATTCTGGAATTCTCTTCACAACAGTGGAGGCTGGGTCATTGAATATGTTCAAGGCTGAGTTAGGCAGATTTTTGATCAGCAAGGGAATTAAGGGTTCTGGCAGAGAGGCAGGAAATGGCATTAAGGCCACAGTCAAATCTATTGAATGGCAGAGTAGGTTGGAGGGTCTGAATGACCTACTCCTTCTCACATCTCCTCCTGCTCATATTTCTTGTAAACATATGAAGTGAGAAAGTGGTCTGGGATATCTGTGATTGACATAAGAGGAGTAAGACCTAGGTAGAGGGAGAGAATTGGAGAGAATAGCAGGGCAGTGAATTCAGAGGAGAGGGGGCATGATGAGTTGAAATGGAAGTTGATATCGCTGAAGATGAGGAGTTGACTGACTCAGGCTGATTGAGGAAGTAATAATATCTTCACTTCTGAGCAGTCACAGACCTGAAACGTTGGCATGTTTTTGTCATGATGTGGAGATGCCGGCGTTGGACTGGGGTAAGCACAGTAAGAAGTCTCACAACACCAGGTTAAAGTCCAACGGGTTTATTTGGTAGCACAAGCCGCAAGCTTTCGGAGCACTGCGCCTTCATCAGATGAGTGAGGGAGCACTCACCTGATGAAGGGGTAGTGCTCCAAAAGCTTGTGGCTTGTGCTATCAAATAAACCTGTTGGACTTTAACCTGGTGTTGTGAGACTTCTTACTGTGTTTTTGTCTCCATGGATGCTACCTGATGAAAGTATTTCCAGAATTTTCTGTTTTTTATTTCAGCATTAGTAGTACAGTATTTGGCTTTTGTACTAATGAAGGTGTTACATTGAGAAAGTTAGTGCGTTACTTGGGTGAATGGAATTTAAATGAAGTGAGGGAGTGGAGCAAGGCAAGATGTTCAAAGGAGAAGAAGGTGATGGGGGAGTAGGGGACAGACCAGGCTGTGATTTGATGCTGAAGGCTATGAGGTCACTACAGCGATTTAGGCAGGCAAGTGCTGTCATTCATAGGGAGCTTGTGGATGCCAAGATCCTTGTTCACAAATAATTAGATAATTAAAGGGAGACACAGAAAGGTACAATGATAGCCAATTTGCTGTTAAAGTCAATGCTGGGAAGGCTGATTAGGACAGGAAGGATGTTGATGAGATGGATGGGCGGAGGGGAGAAGGGAGAGAGAGAAGAGTGTACGATGGGGCATTCAGAGTTGCTCGTAGGAAGGCAGCTATAGTTGTCTTTGTCACTATCAGCCGAGAGCCACACAGAGGGAAATTGTAAGCTTATCTGCAAAAGAGGCCAACTTGGGTCAGTGGTATGAGAATAAAATAAAGACTTGCTTCCATTTGTGCCTTTCATGATCCCAAAACACTTTACAGCCAATGATTGATGAAGTGTAATCACTGTTGGAATGTAGAAAATGCAGCTGCCTAACACTGCAAGCTCCCACAAATAGCAGTGTTAATGACCAGATAATCTGTTTTGGAATACTGATTGAAGAATATATATTAGTGAGGACATGGGGGTTAATTCCCCATCTCTTTGAAATAATGCCTTGCGATCTCTTAACTCCCCTTTTGCTGGCCACCTCTACTCTCTCAATCTGCTCCCTCAGTTCTGCACTGAAGTATCAGCCTAGAGTTTTGTGCTGATATCTTGGATAGGACTTGAACCCATAATTTTCAAAGGCCAAATTGCTAGGAACTGAACCATGGCTGACACTGGAAGGTTACAGAATGTGGGAGACTTGCAGCGGAGAGTTGGGAGAGCCGAGTATCCAAGGTGGAGAAAGAAAGGAGGCATGATGAAAGTGAGAGGGGCTGAGGATGGGTTAAAAACCGGGTAAAGGGAAATAGAAGTGATCAGCTTCGCTCTGTAGTGTCAAAACAACTTCAAGCTGAAATACATTCAAATGGATACAAAATTGGCTTGATGACAGAAGCTAGAGGATGGTTGTAGAGGGTTGTTTTTCAAACTGGAGGCCTGTAACTAGCGGTGTGCCTCAGGGATCAGTGCTGGATCCACTGTTATTTGTCATTTATATTAATGATTTGGATGAGAATAGAGGAGGCATGGTTAGTAAGTTTGCAGATGACACTAAGGTTGGTGGCATGGTGGACAGTGAAGGTTATCTTGGATTGCAAAGGGATCTTGATCAATTGGGCCAGTGGGCTGACGAATGGCAGATGGAGTTTAATTTAGATAAATATGAGGTGATGCTTCTCGCCTTTTGGCTAAGATCAAGTGTAGTATGGATTGGATGCTGCACTTGGTTGAGGTCATTAGGTTACATTGAAGCTTCATATGTTTCATATGAAGCAATTTTTAAAAGCGGCATCTCGGCCTTTTGGCTAAGATGCAAATGAGCTCAAGTCTTGGAGGAGGAACCTCCCCCTCCTCCAATCAGCTTGGCTCGTGTAGATCAGGCCCAGGACAGGGTAATTTGGTCGCTTGCCCTGTCTTGCCAGCCTGGATCGGAAATGTCTCAACTTGTTGAGACTCTGAATTGGATTTGATTTGATTGAATTGGAAAAGTACAAAAAAAAAAATGAGGTGATGCATTTTGGTTGATTGAACCATGGCAGGACTTAGTCAGTTAATGGTAGGGCGTTGGGGAGAGTTACAGAACAAAGAGATCTAGGCGTATATGTTCATAGCTCCTTAAAAGTGGAGTCACAAGTGGATAGAGTGGTGAAGAAGGCATTCCGCATGCTTAGTTTCATTGGTCAGAACATTGAATACAGGAGTTGGGATGTCTTGTTGAAGTTGTACAAGACATTGGTAAGGCCACACTTGGAATACTGTGTACAGTTCTGGTCACCCTATTATAGAAAGGATATTATTAAACTAGAAAGAGTGCAGAAGAGACTTACTAGGATGCTGCCGGGACTTGATGGATTGAGTTATAAGGAGAGGCTGGATAGACTGGGACTTTTTTCTCTGGAGTGTAGAAGGCTGAGGCGTGATCTTATAGAGGTCTATAAAATAATGAGGGACATAGATCAGCTGGATAGTCAATATCTTTTCTCAAAGGTAGGGGAGTCTAAAACTAGAGGGCATAGGTTTAAGGTGAGAGGGGAGGGATACAAGGCAATTTTTTTCACACACAGGGAGGTGAGTGTCTGGAACAAGCTGCCAGAGATGGTAGTAGAGGCGGGTACAATTTTGTCTTTTAAAAAGTATTTAGATAGTTACATGGGTACGATGGGTATAGAGGGATATGGGCCAAATGCGGGCAATTGGGATTAGTTTAGGTTTTTTTTTAAAAAGGCAGCATGGACAGGTTGGGCCGAAGGGCCTGTTTCCATGCTGTAAACCTCTATGACTCTATGACATTTTCTTGAAACCTGCTTAGTAATTCTGTTGCTATTGATTCCTTTGCAGACAGAGTCTCCACTTTATCCTTCTTGCTGTCCCCTAGTTTAGCTTTCTTTTCCTTATGCCTATTTGATAAGTGAATAGTGACATGTCTCTACACTAAAGATTTACCTAGTTCCAGCAGCATGTATGGAGAGAACGCATTTAAACCAAGGGTGTAAGCCTGGTCTGTTGCGTGTTTCCAGCATCTGTTTATCTAAGTATTCTCCCTGGGGCTTTGATGCTCAGAAATTGTGTAGTCCTTTCAGAAGTTGGTGGGAGGGGTATGTTAGATTCATAGTTATTTGTGCTGTACTTTTTTTGATTATTCACCTTAATTTGCAAGATTTCATTCTTTCCCACATTTTCACCCGTGTTCTGAACCTCGGGACTAGCCTGAAGAAAGGGGTTTTCTCAGAGAGGAAATAACCCAGGGCCACCCCTTGCTTTGGAATGTTAGAAAAGATTTGAGAGTGGCTGTATGGATGAGAGGCTTCAGTTAGGTGGTTAAATTGGAGAAGTCGGGGTGCTGCTGCTTCGAGAATATCTTGATTGAGGTTTTCACAATCATGCAAAGTAGATGGAAACTGTTCCCGTTAGCAGATGGGTCAGGAAGAGGTGGACGCTGTTCGACAAAAGAACCAACTTCAATGTGTAGATAAACCTTTTTGTGCACCAAATAATGAGGGTCTGGAACACACTGCATGAGAGTATGGTGGAGGCTGTTTCAATCAGACTCTTAAAAAGAAATTGGATCATTACCTGAACAGAGGAAATGTGCAGGGCCAAGAGTAAAGGGTAGGGAAAGGACTGCTGAGTTGCTCTTGCGAAGAGCCAGCACAGGTGAGTCAGGTGGGACCAATTGGCCTCCTGTGCTGTAACCATTCAATGATATAACAGGAGTAGGCCACTCTGCGCTTTGAACCTGTTTCTTGAGACCCTGGCTGATCTGTACCACTTTCAAACAGTCTTGAATGAGGAAAGAAGCTCATAGTGCTCTAAAATATGACTGAGTTCCAGTGTAAGACTGAATTTAAATGTTATCAAATGAACTCTGAAGTTTTGTTGGAAATTAATCGACTTTTATCTGTTGTGCTTTAGTTTAGGTCTCATTTCAGACTCGTTCCACATGTTCTTTGACTGTACTGCTCTTCTGGCTGGACTCGCAGCATCTGTGATCTCCAGGTGGAGGTCAAACGATACCTTTTCCTATGGGTAAGAGTTGGAGGATATATTAATGTTTAATTAAATAGCAATGCACACATTCGGTCAAGCCTTCCTCATGTTTTCTCTCCAAATTATTGGCTTTTAGGATGGTCGCTGCACTGCTACCTGTTAACAGAATGAACCACAAATTAGCTCAAAGTTTGCTTTAATCTCTTGAATAAATTTTAAGATATTCCCTTGCATCTCTGAAAAGGCCAATCTGTTGATTTTTGTTTTCATTTGTCTAAAGTAAAACAGGAATTTGACATTTTCCTCCTCCTCATGTTTACCCTCTGGTCCTATCTTCACAGCCGAATGTTGTTGCTGCCTTGTCTTCTCAAATTATTTTTCATGGTTCTCTTTTTCCTCAAACACATACATGAGGTTTTCACCACCCAGATGCATGTCCAGAATTGTAGCTACCATTCTGGCAAATCTCCTCTGTGAGCACTTGAGTCAATCTGTTTTTAATTGAAGGCATTTGGGTTCTTTGGGCATCATAGGTAAGACAATGTGGCAGATTCTTTGCTTTTTGACATTTTGGGGTTTCAGCCTCTTGTGTTCTTATGCTGGTGCGATGCATCTAAGTTTGGGATCAAGACATAGTTAAATTCAGTAGATAAACTGGAAATGCGCTACAAGAAATTAAAACACAACTCGAGGTCAACATTACATTGCTATGATTGTGGCAGTGCAAACAATGTGTAGACAGCATGGAGAAGAATTACAAAATGGGGCGATTGGAGGAAAATGCATTATCACACTGATTATTTTTAGCAATGGTGTTTAGCAGTTTTGGAGAAAGCAGTTGATGCTTCTGGTCATGTGGGAGCAAAGTGTTATCCATTTCTTTCATCTGTATTTTTTTTCCTGTGGCAGATACGTGCGAGCTGAGGTTTTGGCTGGGTTTGTGAATGGACTATTTCTGATCTTCACAGCCTTTTTCATTTTCTCAGAAGGAATAGAGGTTAGTTGAAAGACATGGCTATACGTGAGCTGTAGGATTTTACTTTCAGCAAATTCCTCTCTGTTCTTGAAAGGATTACATTTATAGTCAAACCTGAATTGTAACTGAAGATTCTGCATGTCTGTTTGATTTGGGTGGTATCTGCAGCAGTTGCTTGGTGAATAGATCTTTGTCGGGACTTTCTAGATTTTAAAAATTAACGATTCTAGGTTTTAAAAATAATTTGGTGGTGACCATGTAATACAACCCCTGTCTTGGGAGTGGAATTTCAGCAATGTCACAGGCCAGTTCATACCTCATTGTACAAATTCAGTTCTACATCTTCAGAAATGATCTCCATTTTTCTTTACTCCCACCTTTCCCTCTTGCAAACATTACCTCTTTGCTTATAAGCATTTGATGCTCCCTGTGGTACCCCTCGGTTTGTTTTCTGACTTTAGGCAGCATGTGTGCGTGAGTTATTTGGTTGCAATAGCCATCACAGCCAAGTCTGATTCTGTATACACCCGTATGTTCAAATTATCAGTAGGAATTGCTCAATAAAAATCAGAAGCTGAAACCCCTGTCCACACCAACCCCCAACAAAGATCCTGAAGAGAATTGAATTCCTAGTCCTACCCAGTTGAGAGCAGCTAACTTCACAAACATCCGGAATCAACATGAGACCATCTAATCTATCACGGTCAACTGATTGTTGCCTTACCCAGTTGAGCATCTGTGTAGCCTGTATATTCTTTGTTCCTAAAAAAAACAAATGTCCCAAAGATGGATTACAGCTGTAGTTAGAATGCTTTATGAATTATGTTTGGGTCTACAATCATAATTGGGTCATTAGCGGAATAAATCATCAAGTATCTACAGGAATCTAGAACTTCTAGCACAGTAAGTTATATTTCATTGTACTGTCCATGTGCCAATGCTTTCTCTTCAACTAATATTATCTACTCTAACCTTACTCTCTGCATTTAGAAGTGATTTTATATATTTCCAATTTTTAATGAATATCATCCTTTTTTGTAGTCTCTTCCTCAGTTGCCACTTATGGCAAAGAATGACATTCAAATATTGAATGCTATAAACGTTTTCTTTTAGCCTCCTGTTTCTAACCTCTAGATTCCTTAGGCTAAGGGCTGATCCGCAGGTGAATCATTCTATGGAATATTGTCGCAGTTGCATTCGCAGCTTGCTCACTTGTGCTGTCTTTCTTTTTTGCAGTGAGGGACGTCAGTTAATTGACTGGATAAAGATCTCTATAGGATAAAAAAAGTAGCCCAGTTTAACTTATAATTCAACTGCATTTTTATCCTTCCATTATAATTTGTTTTTGGTGAAAATCACTCACTTGTAAACAAGAACAGAGATACTCTGATAAAAATGTTTGTTTAAAAAATATAAACCAATGAACCTTTGACATAATAAAACATCCCAAGGCACTTTGCAGGAGCATTGTAAAACACAGTTTGACATTGAGCCACTTAAGGCAATTTTAGGGCAGATGGTAGACATAGCCACTCTTAAGGAAACAGGTTGAGGAGGAGAAGGCCAGCTTGAAGAAATAAAAACAGGGTACACTTTCTTTTGGAGCAGTCCACCTCCTACAGAATGTAGAGAGGAAAGGATTGTTTCACTATCGGGGGAGAGATTACAATCAATCTGGACCCACCTCCAAAAGCATCAATGAATACCCACTCAGCCTATTCCTTCCCCTGTAACAACATGGGAGGTGCATACTAGTCATAAGTGCAGGTGGCCAAAAGTTTGGTCGACGAAGTAGGTTTTAAGGGGCATTAGAAAGGAAGAGTGGTTTAGAGAGCAAAAGACAACAATGCTTAGGACCAACGCAACAGTAATGAAGTTTGGCATTGTCAAGATGCTAGAATTAGATGAGTGCAGTTATCTTTGGGGAGAGGGTGTGTTTGTGGGACTGGAGGGGATTACCGAGATGGAGAGGAGGTGAGATCATAGAAGGATTTGAAAGCAAGGATGAAACGTTGTTTCACCTGAAGCTGGTGTAAATCAACAACCATGGTGTAATGGCTGAACAGAAGTTGACGTGGGTAAGAGCATGGGCAGCAGAATTTTGGATGACCTCCAGTTTATGAAGGGTGAAATGTGGGAGGCCACCAGCAGTGAATTGGAATAGTTAAGTCTAGATTTAACAAAGGCATGGATGAGACTTTTGGTAGCTGATGAACTGAGGCAAGGATGGAGTTGGACAATACTATGGAGGTTGAAATAAGTGGTCTTTGTGATGACAGGGATATCTGGTTGGAAGCTCATCTGAGTCGGATATGGCACCAAATTTGTGAACAGTCTGGTTCAGAGTAGGGAGCAGGGTGGAAAGAACAGAATTTGTGGCAGAGACCAAAAGCAGTGGTTTCAGCTTTCCCGATTATTAAATAGAGATAATTTCTCTCCTCCAGTAATGGATGTCAAACAAACAGAGGAGACAGTTTAAAGACAGTCAAAATGAGGTAGCCATCAGTGTAAATATAAACAGTAAAATAAAACATTGAACAATCTTTGCTAGAAAACACAACCACTTCATTCTGATGCAGAATTTATCTTGTATTTGTCGGTTGGTCTAAAAACAAAAAAAAAACCCACTTTTTTTCAAAAGTGAATAATAAAGGCCTTTATATATTTCCGACTGCAGTTGAATGGTATTATAATTGATTTGATAAATTATTGTCACGTGTATTAGTGCACAGTGAAAAGTATTGTTTCTTGCGTGCTATACAGACAAAGCATACCGTTCATAGAGAAGGAAAGAGTGCAGAATGTAATGTTACTAAGGTCATAGCTAAAAATTGAACCCTGTGGAGGAACATGTTCGAGATCTGACACTCTTAATATGGGATTGAACTTGTGCCCCCTCCCACCAGTCACTCTTCTAACTATAAGACTGTGTCAAGCTTTTGTCCTCTTTCAGCTCGGATTATTTTTCTTTCAGAGAGCCTTGGAACCCCCTGATGTACATCACGACCGGCTGCTCTCTATTTCTGTGCTTGGGTTTCTTGTGAATTTGGTTGGTATTTTTGTATTTAAGCACGGTGGCCATGGACATTCTCATGATGGTGGTAAGGAATAGTTCTGTTAACCAGCAGGCAGCCTGCAAGTAATCAAATTGTCAATTTATTTCAGTAGGTAAAGAAGTTAACATTGGAAAGAACATTTTTGAGAGACCCTAGTAAATGGAGTTACTTTCAGTCAGAAGTATTGAGTTATATTTAATATTTTAGAAACAACAATTTGTCAGTTCCGACTTGCACAAGTTCCTGTTTTTTCTCTTAATTTTTCCATCCTGTGCGCAGGCCTCCTTCCCTCCCATATCCATCTCCAACCAAATGGGAGCCTCCATTAAAAATGTGAAATCAGCAACTGAGATGTGCTGATCCTTGCTGGCTTATACTTATATTTCTATCAATGACTTTCCCTCTTTCATAAGTTCAGAAGTGGGGATGTTCACAAATGATTGCACAAAGTTCAACACCATTCACAGATGCTGAAGCAGTCTGTGTCCATATGCAGGAAGACCTGGACAATATTTAGGCTTGGGCTGATAAGTGACAAGTAACATTTGCGTGACTCATGCTAGACAATGACCGTCTCCAACAAGAAAGAATCTAATCATTGCCTCTTGACATTCAGTGGCATTGCCATCGCTGAATCCTCCTCTGTTCAACATCCTGGGATTACCATTGACCAGAAACTGATTGGATCAGTCAAAACTTGTGGGGCTACAAGAGCAGGTCAGAGGCTGGGAATTCTATGATGTGTAACTCACTACATGACTCCCCAAAGCTTATCCACCATCTACAAAGCTCAAGTCGGGAGCGTGTTGGAACACTCTCCATTTGCCTGTATGAGTGCAGCTCCAACAACAATGCAGAAGCTTGACATCATCTTGGACAGAGCAGTTGCTTGATTGGCATCTCATCCACCACCTTAAACATTCACCCCCTCCAACACCAATGCACAGTGACAGCAGTGTGTGTCATCTACAAGGTACACTGCAACAACCCACCGAAGTTCATTGGACCACACCTTCACAACCAGCAGCCTTTGCCATCTTGAAGGATAAAGGCAGCAGATGCATGAGAAGACCACCACTTGCAAGTTCCATTCCAAGCCCTACATTATCCCTTCTTGGAACTATATTGTGTTTCTTAACTATCTCTGGGTAAAAATCCTGGAGTTCCCTAACTGGGACTTCTGTAATTCAAGAAGGTGACTCACCACCTCCTTCTCAAGGGTAGTTAGGGATGAGAAATACATGTTGGTTTAGACAGCGGTGCCCACATCTCATGAGCAAATTTTAAAAAAGACAAGCACCAGACCAAGTGTCATTGTGTTATGAATCTCCCTTCACTTTGGCCTTTGTTTCTGTGGGAAAGTTGCTGACAAACATTTGGCTCCTTTTCCAGTGCATTGTGTCATCTCGCCAGAGAGTTTTCTAACATTGTAATGTATATGTGACAACTCAGTTACAGTGAGAATTGTAAAGTGGTATCAGATGAATTTTGCTGTGTAAACTATTGAAAGTAATCAGCAAGGGGTATCATCACCCAGAATTGTTAGCCTCCCTGCAAAATGTTAGTATTTCTCACAGAGAACATGATGTTGATAAGGTACCATTATTTACACTAAGACTTTAGGGCGTTAATTGGAATGTAATACTCTTTGGGCACGAGACAATGCAGAGGGATGGGGATGGTGGGACTAATGTATGAGGAGAGATTGATTTCGCCGGAGTTAGATGAATGAAGGGGAATCTCATAGAAACTTATAAAATTCTAGCAGGACTAGACAAGGTAGATGCAGAGAAGATATTCCTGATGGTGGGGGAGTCCAGAACCAGGGGGTCACAGTCTGAGGATTCAGGGTAGACCATTTAGGACACAGGTGAGGAGACATTTCTTCACTCAGAGTGGTGAGCCTGTGGAATTCATTACCACAGGAAGTAGTTGATGCCAAAACATTGAATGTATTCAAGAGGTGGCTGGATATAGCACTTGGGCGAATGGGATCAAAACTTACGAGGAAAAGCCATGATCGTAATAATGACAGAGCAGGCTCAAAGGGCCAAATGGCCTCCTCCTGCTCCTACCTTCTATGTTTCTATGAATGGGAGGGAGAACCTTTTTAATGCAGCAAGCGCTAATGAGCTGGAACTTATGCCTGTGGTAGGAGTAGAGATGATGTATGACTTCGAGAAGGAAATTGGACGGGCAGTTGAGGAACTTGTCGCTACAGCAATGGAGTGGGGACATGGGGGTGGCTGGATTACTCCATAGAGAGCCAGCATGGATTGGGTGGACCAAATGGTCTCTTTCTGTGTTGTAATGATTTTATAATTTTTTAACATTTCACGTGCTCGTGGACTGAGTTGTGTGTTTACTCATTGTGCTACTGGAAAGAGCCCCAAACTTAAACCTCAATATATATGATGTACAGGGAGACCCAGATCCCTCTATGTGGCAACATTCTGTAGTTTTTCTCCATTTAAATAATCTGTTTTTGTTCTTCCTGCCAAAGTGGACAACCTCTCATTTTCCAACATGCTCTTTCTGCCAAATATTTGTCCACGCATTTTTGTCCACTGCCTATACCCTTTTGCAGACTTGTATCTTTCTCACAACTTGCTTTCCTACCTATCTTTGTACTGACAGCAAATTTGGCTACAACAGTTGATCCCTTTATCCAAGCATTCATATAGATCATAAATAGGTGAATCCCCAGCACTGATCCCTGTGGCACTTCATGAGTTATAGTTTGCCAACCTGAAAATGACTACTCTCCTCTTCCTGTTAGCTATCCAAGCTGCCATCTATGCTAATGAACCTAATGGAGAGAAACGTTGGAATGCTTTGGTGCAAAAGGATCTGGGTATTCTCATGCATTAATCTCAAAGCTAGTATGCAGGTACAGCAGGGAATAAGGAAGGCAAATTGAATCTTGGCATTTATTGCTAAAGGAATAGAATATAAAAGTAGTGAAGTGTTGCTGCTACTGAACAAAGCATTAGCAAGACGAGTTAGAGTATTGTGTACAGTTTCATTCCCCTTACCAGAGGAGGGATGTAGTTGCGAGGTTCAAAGGAGGTTCACTAGATTGATTCCAGAGATAATGGTATTACAATGTCTTACGAGACATTGGGCAGTTTAGGTCTATACTCCATGGAGTTTGGAAGAATGAGAGACCATCTAATTGAGGTGTACAAGATGGTGAGGGAGATTGACAAAATAGACGTGGCGAGGATGGATATTTCCTCTTGTAAAACAATCTAAATCATAGTTTTAGAATAAGGGGTAGCAGATTTAAAACAGAGATGAGAAACTACGGGCCAGAATTTCACCATCTCATCCGCCTCAGAATTGGGGCAGGCGAGGCTCGCAGAATGGAATTCTCCGTTGGCCTCGGGTGAGATTTTACGAGTCTCACCCGAGCAAGGTTGTAAAATCCCGCCCTACTTCTCTCAAAGGATTGAGAGTCTATGGAATTCACCACCCCAGAGTACGGTGGATGCCAGGACTTTGATTACATTTAAAGAAGAGTTGGACAGGTTTTTAATTAGTAAGGGTTTGAAGGGCACTGGTGAACAGGCTGGAAAGTGGAGTTGAGGCCGAGATGAGAGCAACCATGATTGTATTAAATGGCGGAGCAGGCTCGAGGGGCTGAATTGCTTACTCCTGCTCTTGAGTTCTTATTCTTATCACTCCCAACTCCATGAACTTGTGCAGTAACCATTTATGTGGCATCTTATTGAATGCCTTTTGGAAATCCAAATTTACTCTTATCTAAATATACTTTATCCACTCTGTTTGTTACACCCTCAAAGAACATGATATCCCTTTCGCAAAACCATATTCACTCAGGGCGGCACAGTGGTTAGCACAGCTGCCTCACGGTGCCAGGGACCCAGGTTCGATTCCCACTTGGGTCACTGCCTGTGCGGAGTCTGCACATTCTCCCCGTGTCTCCGTGTGCTCCAGTTTCCTCCCACATTCCGAAAAACATACTGGTTAGGTACATTGTCCGTGCTAAATCCTCAGTGTACCTGAACAGGCAACTACAGATGTTCACAGTAACTTCATTGCAGCGTTAATGTAAGCCTACTTGTGACACTAATAAACTTTTAAAAAGATTGTTTTATGATTTTCAAAATGTCTTGCTTCTGCCTTCTTAATAATGGATATACTAACAGACCAATAGTTTCTTGTTGTCTGTCTCCTTCCTCTCTTGAATAGAGGTATTATATTTGCAGTTTTCAAATCCACTGGGATCTTTCCAGAATTTAGGGAATTTTGGAAGATTACAACCAATGCATCCGCTACCTAGCCTTTCAGATCATAGGATACAGGGGACTTGTCAGCTATTAGTCCTATTAATCTTCCCTGTATATTTTCTCTCGTGATAATGAACAAGGTGATACGGTGGCATAGTGGTTAGCACTGCTGCTTCAAATCCAGGGTCCCGGGTTCAATTCTAGTCTTGGGTGACTGTGTGAAGTTTGCATGTTCTCCGCGTCTACATGGGTTTTCTCTAGGTAGTCTGATTTCCTCCCACGCTCCAAAGATGTGCGGGTTAGGGTAATTGCCCATGCTGAATTGCCCCTTAGTGTCAGGGGGATTAGGGTAAATACATGGGGTTATGGGGATAGGGCCTGGGTGGGATTGTTGTTGGTACAGACTCTGAACCAAATGGTCTCCTTCTGCACTGTAGAGATTCTATGATTTTAAGTTCCTTATCTCCCTTTTGCCCCTTGATTTTCTGCTATTCTCAGGATACATTTTGTGTTTTCAACTGTGAAGACAGATGCAAAATGCTTATTCTGTGCCTCTGCCATTTCCTTTTTTCCCATTATAATTCCCCAGTTTCACACTCTTACGGTTCCAACACTCATTTTAGCTACTCTTCCTATTTATATACTTGTAGAAGCTTTTACTGCCTTTTTTTATACTTCTTGCTACTTTTCTCTTGTACTCTAATTTTTCCCTTTTTTTTTAAGTCATCTTTTGCTGGCTTCTAAAATTTTCCCAATCTTCTAGCCTGCCACTAATCATGTCTTTTCTTTCAATTTGATACAGCCCTTAACTTTCTTAGTTAGCCATGACTGATGCTTCCTCCTGCATATAGTCTTACTGTCTCCTTGTATATCCGTCACTGCTTTTCTACCATCTACCTTTAATTTATTTTCCTAATCTACTTTAGCCAATTCTGTCTTCGTACCCTTGTAATTGTCTTTATTGTACTAATTTACTACTTTAGTTCCACAAACTGAAATTCTATCATGTTTTGATCACTCTTACCCAGAGGATTCTTTACTATGAAGTCATTAATTAATCTTGTCTTGTTACACATTGCCAGGTCTATAATAATCTGTTCCTGCTTGGTTCCAGAATGTTTTGTTCTAAGAAACTGTCCCAAATATATTTTTTATGAACTCGTCCTCCAGATGGCTTTTGCCAATTTGATTCATCCAAATTATGAAGATTACAATTGCCCACAATCGTTCTAGTACCTTTCTTACAAGCCCTCACTATTTTGTAATTTATATTCTGATCTACTATGTAGTTACTGTTTTGTGACTGCCTCCTGAAACAAAATGTTCTTCCCTGATCCATTACAGTATCCAAATCTCAGACTTCAGTTCATGAACTCAGAGCCAGGGTTCCTCAAGCTTTGGCCACATGCTGCAGATGTGATTGCTGTATATCATACTGGTATCCACAGGTTCCCAAGTACTGCAACCACAACACATCGCCTGCCCTTCCTTCCATTTTTATTGTTCATTTGACTAACTAGGTTTCAAGTTTAGAAATACCACTCAACAATTATTTGTATTTATTAAGGAGTTGAACTAGTTAAGCTACAAATGTAATAAATACTCAGTGCCAGTTTAAACGATTGCCCCTTTTTGGAAGAAAACCCTTAAAACTCAGTCAACCACCTGCTTACCTGATTGATTTCCTCTGAGTTTCAACTCTCGGGTCTAGCTGCCTCCGGCTCCCGCTCTTGGACCACTCCTTTTGTTTTGTAAAACAGTTCCTTCTCCCTCACTTAAAAAATTCCCAGAATTAAGCTGTCTGCCTGGCTACAGTCAGTCAAGCTGCACCTTCACGCTGCTTACTTTGTATGTCTGCAAAACCTCTTGTATTTATACTAGCTGAAATTCCAGAGACCGGAGTCAGGCCCGTGATGCAGGCATTCAACATACCACTATTATTTAAGCAGATCTGGTAAAGTGACTCCCCGTGCTAGTTTTTTTTCCAGTTTTATGTTGCTGTGTACGATTTCCATGCATAGCGGGGTTTAGATGTCAAATGATTTTCTACATTTGAATGCAAGTTTGATACCAGATTCAATCGTGTAGTTTTTAACAAGCTTCAATCTGTTTTGTTTGTTGCACTAGGTCACGACCATAGTCACTCGCTCTTCAATGGAGGAATTCCTGGACTGAATCACGGGCACAGTCATGGAGAGCATGGGCACAGTCATGGACACAGATCTTCACATAGCCATGATCATGGGCATGGACATTCCCATTCTCAGGAGCACTGCCATGGTGAGTTATCCAATGCCAGATTTCTACGCATCTACTGTTGCATTTGGATGAATACTTTACTGCCAATAAAGCAAACAGTGCTTATTTTCTGTCCTTGGATTTATCCCTGGTTATGTATCCCACTAAGTTCATCATCATTATTATGCAATGTCTTGAGTCAAAGTGAATTCAATTTTATGTGTCAAGTATCAAATGATTGGTGTTTATGAAGCACAGTTAAGGAAATAATTGATTTTGTGTTTACTCTTGTGGGCTGTAACTAATTCTGAAATCCTGACCAGGTCACAGAGCAGGAAAACATGACATTTGATCCAACCCTCTACACAAGCAAATAGTTCCAATCACATTTGCCTGACTTGTTCCCATACCCTGAAAACCCTTTTCCTTCCTCCACCTTTTCAGATAATGCTGAATGTTGACAATTTCTGTCTCAACTAACACACCTGGAAGTGAAGCTCATAGCCCCACAACTCTCAGAAGAAATCTTCTGTTCTAAACGTTTCTCACTTTTAAACTTGTTCCTATGCCCCCTTGATCTTGACCTTTCAACTACTGAGACCAATGGTCTATCTGTCTCATCCTTCCAGCATTTTAAACACACCTATTACATCACTGCTTAATATGCATTGTTCGAATGAAAAAGAGTATATTTTTTAAACTTTTCTTTCCATTTCGTCATTTGAATCAGTATCCTAATAAATCTGTCCTGTATTGTATTGTTTAAGCCTTGCTATAATATGGAGCCTATATTGTACACTCCACACTGTGATCTTACGGTTTTATATGAACTTATCATTAGCTCTTGGCTTTTATACTGCATACCTATTTAGAGCGAACCTAAGATTGAAGTTTCTTTTAACAGTCCTATCAAACAGAAGTGCTGCTTTTAATGATCTGTGAACATGTAGAACCAATTCTCTCTAGGCTAGAATGAAATTGTGATCTAAAGCAATGCATGATCTTAGTTTAGTAATCGTATTACAATATGAAGACATGTTGTAGAGTGACTTAGTATAAGTGTAATCTTAAGAACTACCTAAAGGCCCAGTGGATAAATACTCCACCTCATTATGTGATACGGAGTCTCTCAGATCCTGCAGACTTCTGGGTTGATCTCTGGGAACTGATTTCATCCAGGGAGGCTGTTTCCGCTCATAGTGCAACTTGCCACAATCTGGAGATGGTCAAATTGGCTCAGATTCTTGTTCCTGATTGATGTTTGGTGAATGTATGAAATGTGACAGTCTAGGAAGGAGGAGGGTAAAATCTAGATGGTTCTCTGATATTGACTGCCTAGCTATACATAAGCAGTACCATTTGGGCGAAATTATGGAAGGTTGGTGATCCACACAAAATCATATGTCAGCACAACTTATTCAGTCAAGAACCAGAAGGGGACAAAATTGTATTTTAATTATTATAACAGAATAGCTACAGCATAGATGGAAGCCATTTGGGCCTGTCAAGTCTATGCTGATCCTTAGAAGGCACAATTCAACTAGTGCCACACTCCTGCCTTTTCCCTACACCCCTGCAGATATTTCCTTTTGAGACAATGGTCTAATTCCATTTTGAAAGTCTGAATTGACACTGCCTCCTCCACACTTTCAGGCATTGCATTCCAGATCCTAACCACACTGTTTTGGAAAATCTTGTATTGGAAAAGTTAAATTTAGTTTGCAGCTGGTTATTTGAAGCATATTTCCAACTATTTTATGATTTTGCAAATGTTTAAAGATTAGATCATTCTGGTTCTGTTATTCTAAGGGAAACATATGTGAATGAAACATGTAGTTCTTGGTGTTTTCCAGGGTTGAACATAGGGGAAAAACCTGTCTATTTATATATGTTTGTGAACCACTTTCATAACTCAATCTGGTTCTTAATCTTCCTGTTGGTGGCGCTGTGCTTATTTGGAAAGCTGATAGATTGCAGTTTACATAAAGCTTTAAATCCAGTTAACACCTGCAGTGTTCTTTAAGGTAACAACTAAGCGCAAATGTAGCTCCAGGACCACATTTAACAATTGTAGCTTAAAGCATGCTTTCCCTTTTCACTATTCTAAGTTTAGTTTTCTTACTCCATCTGTGTGACCAGTTTGTGCACATGCTGATATCCATAGAGTCATTATGGCATAAAAGGAAGTCACTCAACCCTTTGTTTCCATTTATTGATTTCAAATCACCATTTTAGTAATTGTTTCACAAAATAATTACTGAAGAAATCATTAGCTGTTCTTACAAAACCAATGATGAAGCTAAAAAATGGACATCAAGATTTGTATGCCACCAAATGTCCTTGGACATCTCCTGGAACACTCAATTATGTAACCGCCCTGAAATTAACTCTCTTTTATCAATACATATATTGTCGTTTTATAACTATCAGTACTATTATTTCTGTACAGATGATCACCAGTGTGATACACTACAAGCAAAAGGATCCAACAAACAGATTTTAGAAGGTTTGTGACTATATGATTTTGCAATAACATTGCCACAAACTATTTAAGCTGAATTTCTTTATTAGAAAAATTTATAAGCAATCTAAGTCTTTTTTATAACTTTGTTCCAGAAATGTAGGAGGCAGTCAATAATATTTACATATGTGTATATATAAAAAATCAACAATGGTGTTGCTTGAAAGCATAAATAACTCCCCTTTTTTTCATTATAGGAGTTTTTCTGCATATTGTAGCAGACACACTTGGCAGTATAGGAGTAATAATATCTGCCCTTCTGATGCAGAACTATGGCCTTATGATAGCAGATCCTATCTGCTCTATGTTGATTTCTTTCCTTATAGGAATAAGGTGAGTAACTTGGTTTTTCTGTTCTTCTAGCTTGTTGGATGCTCTTATGAGAGTTATTGCAGGACAGTGTAAAATCAAGTTGTGACTAAGAGACTGCAGACAAACGTTTACTTTATGACAAGTTCACTCTAAGTATGCTTGAAGTCAATATCTCGGGATCGATGGCTGGTGATGCTATGTGATTACTACTTTGCTGGCACCATGACCTGCTTTTCAGCATTGGATGAAAGGTACTTGGACTTTGTTGTCCTTTGCCCTCCAGAATAACACCCAACCTCCCTCTTCCCTCACAAATCTCATCTAGTTACTTGCCCTCCAGAGCTTGCTTTTCAACTTGCTCCTGCCCTCCACACCAATCCCTATTCCCATCCATCCATTTGCTCTTTTGACTTTACCCTTCTACCAATTAGCCTTTTCCTAATTTATTTATAAAGTTGTACAAAAAAACCTTTGGAAAGTAAATTGTTGCTGAAAGTCAGTGAACAACTGGAAGGGCAGAGGTAGCAGTAGGGAGGAGTATTAATTTGCTTGTTCCTGCTGCTTCATTGATCTTGCGTGATTTTGCTGTGTGAGTTCTATTATTTGTAATTATTTGTTTAATATCACTTACTTTTGTCAGTAACTGAAATTTCTAACAACAAATAAGATATTAAATATCATATATTTCACAATAAGATTTAACTCAACTATGTTTTTCTTATTTTCTGGAAAACCGAATTACCTCTACTCCCACTCCACAGATTGTCTAGTCATCCATTAATTTGCATTTTCTGGTACTTTGTTTTATAATTTCTTCACTCCTTGCTTCTTTCATTGTAAAACCTTGAGCTTTCATCAGACCCACTCTACCTTCAGGCTTTGTACCAATTTTCTTACCATCAGCTTCCATGCCTCTCCCCAATCCAAAATATGTTGATTTGCCAGCCACCAGCTTTGACCTATTTTAAGTAACAAAGTATTTTCAGCTTTTATACAATATGTTAACTTTCTGCAAACACAGAAGGCCTTCAAAGCTGTTCTCAGCTTGAGAAAAGATAACACAATGAGAATATAGTTAAGGATCTAAAGGAGACCAAATATAGTTGGAGTTAAATTCTATCTTTGCCCTCTTAACTGTAACCCTGCTCTACTCTTTTGTAAATAATTCTTGTTTCAGTGCTTTCCAGATTTAGAGATTCCCCAGAGCTACTCCAAATACACACAACATCCCCTTGCAGTACTGCCAAATCTGTAAACTACTTGCTGTTAATGTCAGGCTTCCCTCCTCCCAGTAGTCTGAAATACCAGAATCCCTTCCTTATTTCTCCCTTTATATTCCTGCAACACTTAGATACTCCTCCCAATGCCTGAGACCTACTTCTCGTTGTTCCCAGCTTGAGGGTTCCAGTATTCCAGATTGATCCAGGATTCAGAACTCTCATTCCCACATTTCTTCCAGTATGTGGTATTCTGCTTGCTTGCCTCCAGTTTTTTTTACCCATAATGGCACACTTTCCAGAATAAGTTAAATATTGTATCAGATTCTAGTATCTTGTTTTATTGTTAAATGTGCAGTTTTCGATGATTTTTTTGTCACATCAGAGACAAAATCGAGTTATTTACCTCCAACGACTACTCTGTTCCCATATTGAAAACAAAAACATATTAACGTGGGAGATGAACTGCAGGAAAGTGGTTTTGCTAACAGCAAAAATGGTTGTTACCACTAGGAGATGCTCAAAGCTGAGGTTTGATGGGTTAAAGTAAAAGCAAAGTATTTGAAATACTGACCCCTTGCATCTGTAAAGAAAAAGGAGGTTAATGATTTAATTCTGAACCATCAAACTTTGGAGAAATTTTACTGATTAGGTAGAAATACTTACTCTAGAGATATACTCTAAACTGTTAAATATTCCTTTGTTGGTCTATTGTGGCACTGGTTCTGCTCTGGCAACAGTCTATTGTTCTGTATTATTTTCTGATTCTTGATATTCCTAATTTCCACCCATACCGATTCTACTTTATGATTTTCTGAGACCAGATCCTTTCATACTAATGACTTTGTCATCCTTTACTATCAGAGCTACCCCTCTTTTGCCATTCTGTCTGAATTTACAAAATATTGTGTACTCTTGAATATTTATGTCCCAACTTAGATTACCTTGCAACCATGGATGCTATTCTCCCATCCCACTGCGCTAATTTTTTTAGCACAACAGGCCGGGAGAATCTCGCAGCGGGTGATGCATGGGTTTCACGCATGCATTCCTGCCGTGCTAGCATCCCCCATTTCCGGTGGCGTCTGCTCCGCGCTGGAAATCAGCGGGGAGATGTGGAAATTATTTAATTAATCATCTCCAAATAATTTAAATGAGATTAGCGGGCCTGGGACTGAAGTCTCCGTGCCCGCAAGCTTCTCCCGCCATGCCAGTGTTTCACCCCAGTGGGGATTACACTAGCTCCCCATTTTCGGGGAACTAGTGGCTCGACCCCAACTGGGGTGCAATCGGGGCCCCCCAGGGGATAGGGCAACTGGTGGGGTGGGGGGAGTGCCAACCTGTGGTGTGGGGCAGTGCCAACCTGTGCCCCTTGGAACTGCCTGAGGAAAAGTGCCAATGCCCAGGGGGCACCTTGGCACTGCCCATCAGCATGGGGCAGTGCCAACAGGCTGGGGTCTATTGGGGGTTCGGGGCAGGGCCTGATGGGACAAAGCCTAGGGGTGATCAGTGAGGGGGGGGGGGTCCCGCTGCCACTCTGCATAGGGACTGGTGGGGGAAGGAGGAAGACCAGCGATTGGAGCGAGCTGGGGGGGGGGGGGGGGGGGTGGCGATCGTGGCCGGGTGGGCGGGGGGTAGGTCAGGGCTGGGTCCGGGAATGGTCGGTGTGCAGCAACTGGCCCGTGGAGGGGTGCAGAGCTGGCGTTGCAGGGGTCACGGAGCTGGCCAGTGATCGAGCTGACCAGCAATCGGTGAGGCTGTCATTGCGGGGCCACTGTGCATAAGTTGATCTTGGCACAGACAGACCAGCACATGCGCTGGTCCACTCAATGTGATGATTTCAGCCTCTCCAGTGGCCTTTGCAGTGCACAGAGTGTGGGAGATTCTTGTCTGAACTCCCACTGAAAAAAAACAGCGTGAATTACTTGAGTTTTCACACAAAGTCAACACTTCGAATATTTTTGGGAGAATTCCACCCCACTCTCATAGGAACTAAATCTGAACCACTCTATTTCTGCCACTTTACCATTGCTGGAATTTGTTATAAGGGAAGTCTATACATTTAGAAAGGATAGTATGATTAGAACAAATCAACATGGTTTACAAAAGTGACATCCCACTTAACATTTGAGAATGTAACTGGAAGGCAGACAAAGGAGAACATGTTGAAGTAGTGTACCTGGATTTCCAAAAGGCATTCAGTAAGGTGCCTTACAGGGTTGATAGGCAAGAGTTGGTAGTAATATATTAGTATGAGTAGACGAGTGATTAATGGACAGTAAACAGAGAGTGAGCATAAATGAAGCATTTTCAAGTTAGCAGGCTGTGATGAGTGGAATGGTGTAAGGATCAGTGACTGGGACCTTGACCATTTACAACCTATAGTAATGACTTAGATGAAGAAGCAGAGTAATGTCTCTAGTTTTGCTGATGGTATAAGGCTAGATGGAAAGATAAGTTATGGGAGGACATGAGAAACTGCAAAGAGATATATGGAGAGGTTAAGTGAATGGGCAACAAGATGACAGATGGAGTATAACTTGGAGAAATGTGAAGTTATTCACTTGGTCATAAGGGGAGAAAAGCCAATTTTTTAAAAAAGGTGTGAAACTTGTAAATTTGATATTCAAAAACACTGGTGCGCTCGTACAGGGAACGTAGGAAATTTGCATAGGCACAGCAAGCAATTAGGAAGGCAAATGGCATGTTGGCCTTTATTGCAAGAGTATATACCTGGAGTACAGGGTTAAAGAAGTCTTGCTATGGGGCTTTGGTGAGACCATGTCTGTAATATTCTGTGCAGTTTTGGTCTCAAAATTTAAGTAAAGATATACTTGCATTGGAAATGATCCAGCAAAGTTTGCTAAATTGATCCATGTGATGAGAGGCTGAGTAAATTGGGTCCATGGGCCTGGAGTTTAGATCACCTTTCATTCTTCTAATTGAAATGCGATGTTTTGAGGGGTTTGATAGGATAGCTGCTGAGAGATTGTTTCCTTTGGTCTGGGAATGTAAAGCATGGGGACACAGTCTTGGGATAAAGGGCTTATCATTTGGAACTGGGATGAGAAGGAATTGCTTCACTCAAAGACTGGGATAGATAGGATTTTTGGTGTCTGAGAATCAAGGAATATGGGGAGCGGACAGAAAAGTGGAGTTGAAGCCCAAGATCAGCTATGATCATATCGAATGGCACTGCAGGCGCGACAGGCCATGTGGTCTACTCCTATTTCTTGTGTTCCAAAGTAAGTTGAACTTGTGTTTTGATTTTGTGTAATGGTAGACAATGGTAGCACTCTTTCTACTTAGTCCAAAAGATGTATGTTCAAACTCCTTTCCTTGAATTAAACATGTATCTAGGCTACTACCACAATATGGTACTGAATGAGTTCTGCATTCTCCGAAGTTGTTTTGAGGAGATGTTAAACTGAGGCCCCATTTCCTTATAGAGGTGGCTGTGTTAAGAGCACATGAAACAATTTGAAGGGCAAGTAGCCCTTGGTGTACTGACCAACATTCATCCATCAACCAAGACTACCCAAAATGGATCTACCATTAACCTCCCTACTGTTTGTGGGATCTTGCTGAACAGAAATTGGTTGCCGGGTTACTTACAGTAATGACACTAAGTAGTTGCTGTAAAGCATTTTGGGACTTTTTGAAGAATTGAAAGGGGCCAAATTTAAATGCAAGTTTTCTAAAAAATCAATTAAAAACTCCTTCACTTACAATTACATTTCAAACTCTTTTGAGTTTTATTTGCCAGTAAAAATGGGGCTGCCAATTTAAATTTCATTTGAGATGCATTCATTGTATCTGGTATTTCCACCACGTGACTGGAGTTTAGTTGGGGTACCAGGCATATTTAGTACTACCATATATGGCCATTGTGAGAAAGATCAATCAGGTCATGTCTATTTAATGTGTGCCATGCTGAAGTCGTCATCAATCCGTTCATAATACTGGTGTTGTATAACTCAAAATCATCTCCAGAAAAAGTAACCTGAATTTGGAATAGCAAAATCTGTTGATTGTACTGCCCCATGATTTTCAGTTCAAATAGATGGGTAAAAAAGACACACTCTTTTGATTCATTGAAATCCTATAGATAATGCTGATATTTTAGAATAGAAACGGAACTGAAATTGCCTCACTTAAGAAATTAATTTTGATGAATGTATTCCAATACTACAGTCTCTTGACCGTAACAATATTCTGTCATGTTCCCTGCTTCTCTGGTTACGTGTTGCATTGTGTTGCTGTATATTTGAGTCATACAGGTGGCAGTCTTGGATAGTCTAGAGAAGATTTGCATTTCCCTTTATCTTGCATGTACAATTCTCATTTAGTCTTGCATTGATAGTGATATTTTACATTATTTCTATAAAAGCAAATTGGTGAGGATTAGGCAGATTCAGTGGATTTCTTTCCCTTTACCAAGCAGCAGGGACAATCAGCTTATTGCAGTGTTGGAGGGTGACTTGTGTTCCTGAAAAAAAAAGTTTTCTTTTTTAAAAATGAAATGGAAGCTGATTTTAAGAAACCAGCATTTAGCTTGAAATAAAATTTACTCTGCTTCCTTAAGAATGAACTCAGTCACTAGTGCCGTGCCTTAGCCAAATATACCTCCCACCTTCTCTCTTCCCCTTTCCCACCATTCCCAACTGCAATTTTTCTCACATGCCCAAAGCCAAACTGGAATCTTTGAGCCACATTCACAAGACAAATGACTTCCAGCTGTTGCTTACTAGAGTGACCTGTATCTTTGCAGCACTCTCCCACATAGAGATCAACAGTTCCTATCTTGACTGGTCAGACTTATTTTGTAATGTATGGAATTTTCCTGTAAATTGTGGCCCATTTTTGTAGTAGTGGAACACAATTACTGCACAAAAGTCTCAGAATGATGCAGTGTGGATCCCATTCTTTGACCATACACGCTTGTGAATGTTTCTGACAGTGTCATGGAATCTTGGTACTTTGGAAAACCTGTGTTAGCTTTAAAGAGAATTTCCTCAAGTAGAACAAGACGAAGGGTAGCAGGGTGGTTAGCACTGCTGCCTCACAGCGCCAGGGACCCAGGCTTGATTCCCCTGGCTTGATTCCTAGCTTAGGTCACTGTCAATGCGGAGTGTGCATGTTCTCCCCGTGTCTGCATAGGTTTCCTCTGGGTGCTCCAGTTTCCTCCCACAGTCTAGAAGATGTGCTGATTAGGTGCATTGGCCATTATAAATATTCCCTCAGTGTACCTGAACAGGCGGCAGTGTGTGGCGACTAGGGGATTGTCACAGTAACTTCATTGCAGTGTTAATGTAAGCCTACTTGTGACGCTGATAAAATATTTTAAAAACATGGAGTTAACATGGGAGTTGATCTATTTTCGGGCCTTTTGGCTAAAGAGTGATTAGCAAGGAATAAGTGAGACAGAAACAGCATTGTGTGTCCATATTGAAATTATTGACACATTAAACAATGCTCATTTGTCATCTGAGATCTAGAGGTGACTGTTATATTGTTAGGTACTTTAGTGCAGCATCCGTTTTTCCTTGTGTTGTTTTCAGCATTTTTATATGTTAAAGGCAATAAATACAGCTTAGTAACTGGAATAATTGAAGCAATGGTCATTACACATTAGAAATATTTAAATCAACTGTTAAAATGCACATTATAATTTTTATTTCTCTTGTGAAGATTATCCACAATAACCAGCTAACCACCAGGTGAGCTTTAAATTCCAACCTCTTGTGTATTAAGGAAAATAATTTTGCACTTAAATTTTATTATTACATACCTTGCATCATTTTTAAGCTTTGTTTCATAACCACTTGCAGATGTTCAGAGCCAGTTCCAATTAGTTAATGGCATGATATATACATTTGCCTGAACAATAATTCACGCTTCAGTAAACTTTTAACTTGTCTGTGAACCTTTTCATTATATTTGAGATGTCAAAAGCATTCTATATATTTCTTATGTTTTAACATTTACCGTGCAGCATCGTTGCAAAAAACAATTTATTCTTTGTCAGTTCTGGGAAAGCTTGAATGTGGTGCATTTCCTCATTTAGATCCACCTTATCTGCTTGTATATGAGCAGCTAACACTCATATTAGAACATAAATTTAAGCTATGAGGAAATAAAAAGAAATAGTTTCAATTTATATAAAATACAAATTGAATTGCATCTGTAAAATTGTGTCTTGTATCTGTATACTTCTTTATCACATCTTACAAAGATGCTGTCCCTGACGTATGAATTAGACAGCTTTAGATCTACAAAGTGTCACATATCCATAGACTAAAATTCACAAATAGTTCGAGTAGCCATTTATCTGTAACCTCCACTTGTCAAAGTAATTATATCGTATGTCAAAAGCCCTGTTTTCATTGACCTACATTGAATGACTTTTGAATGGACTTACCTTATGTCAAGTTGATCTTTCTCTACACCCTAGCTATGACTAGCATTACATTCTGCACTGTCTCCTTTCCTTCTCTATGTATGGTATGCTTTGTATAGCGCGCAAGAAACAATACTTTTCGCTGTATACTAATACATGTGACAATAATAAATCAAATCAAAAACATTGGCTCCTGGTTCCCGACACCACCTTAAGTTAAAAATTCTTGCCATGGCCAACATTTATCCCTGTACTCAAATTGGCTGCTGTTTCTCAACATTGCAACAATGACCACACTTTAAAACTATTTACTTGCTGTAAAGAGTATTGGTTGTGAAATGTTATGGGGGTTGAAGTCAAGTTTAAGTCCCATTAGGCCCTCCGCCCTCTCTATTTCTGTAACATGTCACAGACTACCCAGCCCTTGCCTTCATTCCTCTGACCTGCATTCCCTTCACTAGTGGCCATGCCTGTCATCTGGGTCCTAGGTTCTGGAATCTCTCCCTTTGTGTATCCATCTCCCTTAAAACTCTTAAAATCTTGCTTTCACCAAACTATTGGTCACACTTCCTAATATCACCTTTGGCTCAGCGCTCATTATTTGGATTATGCATCCACTCTCTTGTAATTTATTTTCTAAAATTGAAAAGAATTGCTGTTTTTTGGTAATGTAATATTAACTCTGATTGTGATACCTCTGTGTTTTGATTTCGCCGGTTTTAATAGCCCTCTGATAGCTAATGCATTGTCCGTGTAATTTTATCTTTGATTTGAATAGCTTTCCAATCTTAAAAAAAATTACTTTACAAATCCAAAAGTAAGACATAATCATCGATTATAATTCAGAATGCTTGAAGATTATTTGGAAAAAGTGGACATGCGGTTCCATTTCAACTAGTGCTATAAATCTAAGTTGTTCTACATTTTAAGCAGTTTCACATCATACTCTGGTCTTGATTTGGAATGAAACTTGTAGTTCCTCTGCTGCTGTTAAAGTTGACTGCACGTGTATCTGAGGAAGTTAGAGCAGCATAAACAATTGAATTGGAATTCCTGGGCACCTGGTGTCTTGGGGGAGGGTGGGTGCGTGATGGTGGTGGAGAAGCACTGCTCGTGCTTGGCTGGTGACTTTAAGCTAGCTGCCTGTCATGTGAAGTAGGTTGGGACAGTGTTATGCATAAATGCTTCTACAACTTTGCCATTTGAATCAAATCCACTTGACAGAAATTGTGGCCTGAATGGTACAAGGATTACACACTAATATTCGACTTCAAGGACTTGGCTTTAAATCCACACTGATAGTATGAAAGTCTTCTGTGCCAATAAGAATGTTGCCTGACATTAGTTTGGAGCAATTCTCCATGCATCTTTTTTGACCATGGCACACTAAAGCCTCGGCAATTATGGAGCACTCTCAATGTAGTTCCTACTTGGTGTGGATATCCTGTAGAAAATTGACCTTGATGAGCACAAGCCACAAGTGACTCTTGTGAAAAATGTGAAAGTGTCACATTGATGTAGTACAGGGCATTTGTCTGAAAATGGGTTAAGGCATGTTGTTTGGACAGTGTGGGAGGAATCTTTTATCTATATCTAATATTGTAGCCTTCTCCACGAAAAGGGCCACAGCAGTTTAGAGACATGAGTTTCTCAGTGTAAAGGGACAAAGGATTTTTTTAAAGTTGCTTTGCCAGTTTTCCCAATGTTCTGAGAGTAAATTATATTAAATAAAAAATAACTTTGCCATGGATTGGTTAATATTGACACCAGTGTATAAAATGTAATATGCCCAAGTTTACTGCTGATACAAAGTTAGATGGAAATTAAGCTGTGAGGAGGACACAAGGCTGTAGAAGGATTTAGACTAAGGAATGGGCAAGACATGGCAGGTGAAAGATAATGTGGAGAAATGTGAAGTTATCCACTATAGTAGGGAAAATAGAAATGCAGAATAGTTTTTAAATGGTGAAACACGAGTTATTCAGTATTCAGAAAGACCTAGGTATTCTTGTACACAAATCACAAAGTTAACATGCAAGTACAACAAACAATTAGGAAGGAAAATGGTATGTTGGCCTTTGTTATAATGTGGTTGGAGTATGAGTGAAGAGGTTTGACTACAATTATAAAGGGCCTTTGTGAGATCACACCTGGAATGTATTGTGTTTTGGTTTCCTTGTGTAATGACTGATGTACTTGCCTTCAATGGAGTCCAACAAAGACTGATTCCAGGAATGAGAGAATTGTTCTATGAGGAGGGATTCAATAAACAAGGCCTATATTTTCTTTAAGTTAGAAGAATGAAAGGTAATCTAATTGAAATATAAAATTCTTAGAGTTTGACAGAATAGATGCTGGTCTTTACCTGGCTGGAGAGTCACCACTCGGTGTCAATAGTGTCGTGGCAAGGGGTCAGTGATTGAGTATTCAAGACAGAAATCGAACATTTTTGGCTATTAGGCAATATAGAACTAGTGTGGGAAGGTGGAGTTGAAAGAAAAGAGCTAAGGGCCAAATACTCCTCCCTCCACCACCCCTACACCCTCCCCACAATTCTTTACATCTCCTGGCAATACATCGTTGACTTCAATCGTGCACAGAATTCACCCAAAAAAGGCAAATTACCTTTTGTCCTTTTTAGCCTTCCTGCATTTTCCAGATCATGTACTCTAATAATTCTGGTGCAAAAGAGAACTGATCAATTTAAATCAATTCATGAATATTTGTTGCTTTTTAACCGGACTGAGAAAACAGTGATTTTATTTTTCCAATCATTGGAGGCCCCATTAAGTTTCCATTATAATTTAGATGTACCTTGCATGATATCTTCCATTCAAGCCCCCTGTGCATTCCCCAGCCTCCAATTTTAACTACTCCACTACTCTACCATTGGTGGCCATGCCTTCAATTGCTTAAAACCTAATCTCTGGAATTCCCTCCCTAAACCCCTCCACCTCTCTTACCTTCTTTAAGACGTTCCCTTAAAACTAACATATGGTCATAACTTTTGGTCTCCTGCCCCAATGTCCCTGTATGCAGCTTTGTCAAATTTTGTTTGATAACACTCCTGAAATGTCTTGAAACAAGCAACACCACAAACTGGGTAGGAGTTAATTAATGATGAGTAGCTGGTAAGTGTAAGTTGATAAACTGGTAAATTAATAGTCTACAAAGAAAAAGTATAGCAGGCCACCTCAGTCCTGTGGACTGCAAGCAAGTGTCATACAAGAAATCCTGGATGCTTCTCATGGCCTAGCCACCACAATGCAGAAGATGCCACCAGCTAGATCAGCTTGAACTCTCGGTTTCTGAGCTTGAGTGACAGCTGGAGTCACTGCCATTCAATTGCAAGGTTCAGAATTTCATGCGTATCATATTTCTGGATGTGGTCACTGCAGTTGTGCATGCAGAGTGGGAATGGGTGACTACTGCAGCCAAGGAAGAGCAGGAGGTAGTGCAGAATTTCCTTGGAGAGTGTCTTGCTCTCCAACTGGAATTCAGTTCTGAATACTGGTGAGAGTGATGGTTCCTCTGAGATTGCAAGCAGAACCAAATCCATGGCACTTTGGCTCAACTGCATGGGGAGCTGATGGGGAGTGCACCGTGAAGCAGAAGGGCGGAATAGCAAAATGCGGTAGGGGAGTGTGAGCAGTGAACAGCCAGAGGCCTTGTCCATTTTGGCACCAATGCCATAGGCTAAAAGAGGGATGAGATCCTAAGGAACTAGGTGAGAGATTGAATAGCAGGACTTCAAAGGTAGCAATCTCCAGATTATTCCTGGTGCCGTGTGAGTACAGAAACAGGGAAGATGGAACTGATGAACATGTGGCTGGAAAGGTGATACGGGTTAGAGGGCTTTAGATTCTTGGCACGGAACTGCTTTTCAAGGAGGTAGGACCTGTACAAGCCGGATAAGTTGCTATTCAATAGGGACTGAGGCCAATATCCTCATGGGCCATAGTGGAGATTGCTAATGTTGTTGGGGAGGGTGTAAACTAGCTCGATAGGGGATGGGAATTTGAGAGTTCATTCAGATGGGTGAAAAGAAAAGTTGGAAATGGAAGGCGGAAATGTATTAAGCATGTTTGGAATACAATGGAAGCAAAAGGTTAAAAAATGGACTACAAGGGTTTTTGGCAGTGCTATATGGTATATATTGTTGTACAAGAAATCTAAGGAATACTCAGGTGAGCTGAGAGCACAGGTTGGTACGTGGGAGTATAATATAGATTTTACTGAGCATGGCTGAAAGAAGGGCAGGAAACATCAGCTCCTCATTACAGGATTTTCAGACAACATAGAGGGAGGATAAAGAGGGAGATTGTTTTGATAAATATTACACTCTTTATAGCTTCGAAAACTGATCGTATGGTAGAAGGATCCCCAAACGAGGGCATGTGGGTTGCACCAGACAAAAGAACAACGCTAGGAATGTATGATAGACCCCCAAACAATCAAAGGGAGTTAGAAGAGCAAATACGTCGGCAAACTTGATTTTCAAGGATGTCCTAATATTGATTGGGGTAGAATTGGTATGAAAAACGCTGAGAGAGTAGATGTCATGAATGCATTCATGGCAACTTTTTCAACTAGTACATCACAAACCCAACAAGGCAAAGGACGGACATAATAAGCTGAAGGGCCTCTTTGCTTGCTGTAACTTTCTATGATTTTACAGTATTAAGGATGCTATAAAAATGCAAGATGTTTTATATTAAACTACATTCTAGTGTAGTGTAACTCTTGACAGTATCAGGCTGACTGCAATAAATCAATATTTAATTGCAGGAAGGGTTGATTGTGAAAGTTGTGCTACTTATGAGTTTGTACTTTTTGAAAAATATTTTAATTACTGAGTTCTGATGGCTGACGATATGCTTGAATTGCTGGAGTTGATGAATGATGAAGGCAAAGGAATAACATTACAAAATGACTTTTAATATGTAATGGTGTCAAAAGTAGTAATAATTTCATAGTTTGCATTTGCACTCTGAGGGCAACTTGGTTTGTTTTACAGAATCATATATGTTTCATAACTGTAAGCTTGCTTGTGACTTCCCAAGCTTTTAACTACAACATAAGAGTTTAAAAACACTTCCGTTTGTGGTTAATTGGTTAGGCAACACCCAGTGTTTCAGATTTGTAAGTTTGAGAGTCCTGTGCTTTATGGCAAAGGCTTTCTGAATGCTAGAAAAATATCCGGGTACTTGCAGTTTGGAATAAATGACAGTTATATTTATCTTTAGTTGTTGACTAAAGATTAATGTTTCACAAATTGTTAGAAGAATCCTGTTTATAGCAATCACACCTTGTTTAAAAATCTTATGCTGTTTTTTAAATTTCTCTCATAATTTTCATTCCTTTAACAAGGTATTTATATACATGATGATTAATAGGCGCCCAAGTGTGGTGATTAGGGGATTTTCACAGTAACTTCATTGCAAATCTACTTGTGACACTAATAAGTAAACTAAACTAACACTAGAACAGCACTTAATACATTAGTTAGTTCACATAAAGGGTAAAGTGAAACTTGTGATTCGCCACCTTTATCTCTTCCCCAAAGTTTGTTCATGTTCTTTGTGATCTCCTGCAGTCTCCATAATTGCTTTAATATTTTGTTACATTGAAATGTTTGCAATCCTAAGCGTTTGTTGATAAAATTGTTTTGGATTTCACTTTAATAAAAAAAACCTTCAATGTGTTGAAGCATTTTTATGCTTATTCAATGGCATGCTATTCTGTGATCCACATTTAATTCTTTATGGACTGTGAATGTACCTGAACAGTCGGACAAAATGGCTAGGGTGACAAATTAGTAGAAATGCTAAAGCAAGCAAACTGTGGAATTAAAATCAGAGATATTATCTGAAGGTTTAATAATATGTTAGACTGATGGTTGCAGGAACAGGGAAAAAACAAATATGGATGGACTGCTTACAGTTCATGTGGAGGATAGACACCAATACAGATTGAGCAAATTAACCTGTTTTCTGCTTTGCAGTTTCTGTATAATTCTCTGTAATGATTTTTTACAAAGAGCGCCAACGTTTTCTTGTATGGGCAAATAATTGAGCAACCCTATTCCTGGAAAAGGCAAGGCAAGTGTGCTCACAGTATGGGCTAGCGAAGATGATTACTAAAGCAGTATTGGCTGTCCTAACTGTTCCAAGAAATTGCATAGCAGAGTGTTCGAATGGTTATCAGTGTGGCCAATTCACACACTTAAAATAACTGATGATCAGTATCCTACCAGCTTTCTTATGTTTAGCGTCCAGGGAGTGTTTTAAATCAGTGGTTTTAGCCAGTATTGTTTACTTCAAAAAAACATTGGTTTTAAGAGGTAAAAGCACAGGTCAGAAAACAGCCAACAATGTGACGTGCACTGAGCACATATACCAAAAATAAGGGGAAATTATCTTTTATATACATTGATGTCACTAAAGTAACAGACTTGAGCAACCATAGAACATTTGAGTGGTCAGGAAATTCAAGACCAAAATATTGTGCTAAATACAGTTTCCCATTTCTTCTGAAGAACAGTGCCTTAAAGTAGCAAGTATGGTCTACAAACCCCCAAATCCAATCAGCCGTCCTGTGGATTTAGATGATATGAAGCTTCACACTCACAAGGGAGAGGCAATGACCAAAAGCAGCATGGTTGCAAGAATGGAGGGAATGGGCATAAGGTGATTCAAGATTGAGGTAGTTGCCAACATGGACTTCTCACTTAAAGAAAGCAGTTTATTTGTAGTGAATTTATTTTATATAACATGAATTTCAACAGTGATGTAACACTGGAGTGTTATTTGTGTGATGACATCTGAAACATCCTCTCACTTTTTACTATCGAAGCTATTTATAAAGCTTCTCCAAATACTTCTATAGTTCTCTCATCCTGTTACTTTGGCTGTTTTCCTCGCCATCGCTTTGCATGAAGCTGGTTTTTACGAATGAAGTCACCTCCAAGAAATACTGAGATGTTAAGAGGAACTCTCATCAACTACTGAATGTACTACTTTACCTTAGTTTTAGCATGTTAAATATCACCCCCCCCCCCCCACCCCCCAAGTTTTAATTTTAGTTTCCCAGAACTATGGTAAACAAACTACAATGAAATAACTAGACTACCTCTGTTTCAACATGTCTCATACACTACGGTGTTGGAATCAAATACCAACATTTGGTACAATGTTTGGACAGGAGTAAATAAGTACTCAGGTGGGAAGCTCAGAACAATCTCCAATGATTAGAATTTAGAGCAAGATGTCACAGGGAACATTTGGGGTGGAACCAACTAACGAACAAATTTGCAGTTAGTCTTTATGCGCAATTCTTGATTCATAATCTTTGGCTTCTCTGAGTGGAGGCCTGTGACTAGTGGTGTGCCGCAGGGATCGGTGTTGGGTCCATTGTTGTTTGTCATCTATATCAATGATCTGGATGATAATGTGGTAAATTGGATCAGCAAGTTTGCTGATGATACAAAGATTGGAGGTGTAGTGGACAGTGAGGAAGGTTTTCAAAGCTTGCAGAGGGATTTGGACCAACTAGAAAAATGGGCTGAAAAATGGCAAATGGAATTTAACGCAGACAAGTGTGAGATATTGCACATTGGAAGGACAAACCAAAGTAGAACGTACAGGGTAAATGGTAGGACTCTGAAGAGTGCAGTTGAACAGAGGGATCTGGGAATACAGGTACAGAATTCCCTAAAAGTGACATCACAGGTGGATAGGGTCGTAAAGAGTGCCTTTGGTACATTGGCCTTTATAAATGGGAGTATCGAGTATAAAAGTTGGAGTGTTATGGTAAGGTTATATAAGGCATTGGTGAGGCCGAATTTGGAGTATTGTGTACAGTTTTGGTCACCTAGTTACAGGAAGGATGTAAATAAGGTTGAAAGAGTGCAGAGAAGATTCACAAGGATGTTGCTGGGACTTGAGAAGCTGAGTTACAGAGAGAGATTGAATAGGTTGGGACTTTATTCCCTGGAGCGTAGAAGATTGAGGAGAGATTTGATAGAGGTGTATAAGATTTTGATGGGTATAGATAGAGTGAATGCAAGCAGGCTTTTTGCGCTGAGGCTAGGGGAGAAAAAAACCAGAGGGCATGGGTTAAGGGTGAAAGGAGAAAAGTTTAAAGGGAATATTAGGTGGGGCTTCTTCACGCAGAGAGTGGTGGGAGTGTGAAATGAGCTGCCGGATAAAGTGGTAAATGTGCTTTTAACATTTACTGCACGTGGTAAATGCACTTTTAACATTGAAGAAAAACTTGGACGGGTTCATGGATGAGATGGGTGTGGAGGGATATGGTCCAAGTGCAGGTCAGTGGGACGAGGCAAAAAATGGTTCGGCACAGACAAGAAGGGCCAAAAGGCCTGTTTCTGAGCTGTAATTTTCTATGGTTCTATGGCTATGCAACATGAGGCACAATCCAATAACCAATGTGCTGCACTATGCAACACATGTTCCCAAGAATCAAAAAAATGATTCCTGGCTCTTAAAACCGATGGATTGGAGAATAGTTCTTACACCTCCACTTAGATCATGGGACATAAGAAAAGCTTTAAAAATTACAAAAATGTAATTTTGTGGTCAAAAATGATGGGTTCAGAAGGTGAGATAGTGAACTTCTTTTTATCCATGGTGGGCTTATTGTACGTTTATTGCATAATTTTTTGAGTTAACTCACTTGAATTTGGTTGCTATTTGCCAAAGAATATGAAGTTGGGCAATTGCTTCTCAATTTGTGATAGTGTTGCTTAAAATCTGCTTTAGAAATGGTGATAAAAATTGACACCATTGGTGAAGTTGAATTTTTAAAGACTTAATATAATATTGCACCTATTCACATATGCCATGCAACTTAGTATCGAAGAGTTACAGTTTATTGCAGTGCACTGGCGTGTCAAAAACTCAAATAAGAGAGAATACAATAATATGCTTCTTATGAAGTTTACTATTACAACATTTTGTGGTTTAAATGTAGGCAACGCCAGTAAACACGTGGAAGATAAAACACTTGGCCATATGCTGATGCACAAGCTTCATGTGACAATGACTCGGGTGCGGGGAAGATCAGAGGAATTTGTAATTTCTAGATTTGTTTACATAAAGTAACTTGCTGTTATGAAACTTGAAGTGCTATATCAAAGCATTCTTAGTTCCAGTTTTTTAAATCAGCTATTTAAAAATACTGGATTTAGATTTAAAAATTGCCAACATGTCAGTCACTTCTGATTTGTATTTTTGTATTAATACAAGGTGTGAAGATGATGGTGTACTTCTTTGTTTGGCTTGGCACTGTCATTTAAAGTCAATTATTGAAATTTCAGCAAACCACCATAGAACTTTATCCTCATCAGCCTACGTGCCGTGGATGCATCTGTCCATACCATTGTGCCATTCCACAATAGTCATGTCTTATTAATACTGTAGCAGGGTCTTTGCAAAGATTAAATAATG
Organism: Mustelus asterias; assembly: GCF_964213995.1. Lineage (NCBI taxonomy): Eukaryota > Metazoa > Chordata > Chondrichthyes > Carcharhiniformes > Triakidae > Mustelus > Mustelus asterias. The sequence continues at coordinate 75,254,242 of NC_135808.1, forward strand.
TGGTAGAAATTTGGGGGAGGCAGAGTAATCCAGAGACCCAGGTGCCTAGGTTTGAATCCCACCAAGGTAGATGGAATTAAAAGACTAACGATGACGATGAAACCATTATCATTTTTTTTATTCGTGGGACATGGGCGTCACTGGCTGGCCAGCATTTATTGCCCATCCCTAGTTGCCTTTGGAGGACAGTTGAGAGTCAACCACATTGCTTTGGCTCTGGAGTCCGATGTAAGCCAGACCAGGTAAGGGCGGCAGACTTCCTTACCTAAAGTACATTTGTCTTTTTCTGACAATAGGCAATGGTTTCATGTTAATCAGTCGATTCTTAATTCCAGATTTTTTTTATTGAATTCAAATTCCACCATTTGCCATGGCGGGATTCGAACCCTGATCCCCTGAACATTAACTGAGTTTCTGGATTAATAATCTGGCGATAATACCACTAGGCCATTGCCTCCCCACAATTGTTATAAGGACCCATCTGGTTCACTGAGGAGAGATATTCTGATATCCTTACCTAATCTGGCCTACATGTGACTCCAGACCCAGAGCAATGTGGTTTTGTCTTAAATGACCTAGTAAACCACTTAGTTTGAAAGTCAATAAGAAATGAAACAGGACAGACCACCAGCAATAGCAAAAGCACCAGAAAGGACAATGGTAAACTCAGCCCTGATGACCCTGCAGAGTGTTCTTTACTAACATTTGGGGTTTGTGGCAAAATTGGGAGAGCTGTCTTAGAGACTAGTTGAGCAAAAACCTGACACAGTTGTACTCACGGAAACATCCCTTACAAATAATGTCCCCGACATCACCATCATCAGCCTTGGTATGTCCTGTCTCACAAGCATGAAGTCTCATGGCATCACATCATGCTGGGTCTGCAGCAAGTGGTGAGCAAACCACCAAGAGGAAAAAACATAAGTTTATCCTCACCAACCTACCTGCCGTAGATGCGTCTGTCCATGACAGTATCTGTATTGAGTGGTCACCGCACAGTCCTTGGACATAAAGTGCAGCATCACAGATGCCAGTCTTCAGCCAACTTGATTCATTCCATGTGATATCAAGAAACAGCTGAAGGCACTGGATACTGCAAAGTCCATGGGCCCTGACAATATTCCGGAAATAGTACTGAAGATTTGTGCTCCAGAACATGCTGCACCCTTAACCAGGCTGTTCCACTAAAGTTACAACACTAACATCTACCCAGCAATGTGGAAAATAGCCCAGGTATGTTCCATACACAAAAATCAGGACAGATTCAACACGGCAAATTGCCGTCCCACCAGTCTGCTCTCACTCATCAGTAAAATACTGAAAGGGGCTCATCAACAGTGCTATCAAGCGACACTTAGTAATAAGTTTCTTACTAAAGCGCAGATTTGGTTCTGCCAGGGTCACTAAACTCCTGAGATCATTACAGCCTTGATTAAAAAGCGATCAAAACAGCTCGACTCCAGAGGTAAGGTGAAAGTGACTGCCCCTGACATCCAGACTGACTGGGCGTCGTATCATGGAGTCCTACCAAAACTGGAGTCGTTGGGAATTGGCGGAGGACTCTCCGCTGGTTGCAATCATACATAGCACGAGGAAAGATGGCTATGGTTGTTGGAGGTCAATCATCTCAGTTCCAGGACATCATTGCTAGAGTTCCACAAGGAAGTGTACCAGGCCAAACCATCTTCAGCTGTTTCTTTCCTTCTGTCATAAGGTCAGAAGTAGGGATGTTTGCTGGTGATTACACAATGTTCAGTATCATTCATGACGACTCAACACTAAAGCAGTCCATGTCCAAAAGAAGTAAGACCTGGACAATATTGAGGCTTGGGGTGACAAACGGCAAGTAACATTCACACCACACAAATGGCAGGTAATGACCATATCCAAAAGAGAGAATCTTGATCATTGCCCCATGACATTCAATGGCACTACCATCGCTGAATGTCTCACTATCAACATTCCGGGGGTTACCGTTAACCAAAAACTGAACTGTGCTAGCCATATAAATACTGTGGCTACAAGAGCAGGTCAGAGGTTATGAATCCTGCAGCAAAATAACTCCGCTTCTGATTTCCCAAAACCTGTCCTCCATCTGCAAGGCACAAGTCAGAAGTGTAGTGGAATACTCTCCACTTGCCTGGATGATTGCAGCTCCTATAACACTTAAAGCTTGATACCATCCAGGACAGAGCAACCCGTTTGATTGTCACCCCATCCACAAACATTCAGTGGCAGCCATGTGTACCATCTACAAGATGCAATGCTGCAACTCACCAAGGCTCCTTAACTCCTTTGAAACCTACAACAGCTACCAAGGCAAAGGACAAGCGCAGCAGGTACATGGGAACACTACCACGTGGAAGCTCTCCTTCACTGTTGCTGGGTCAAAATCTGAGCTCCCTCCTTAATAGTACTTTGGGTTTAACTACAGCACATGGAGAGCAGTTCAAGAAGGCAACTCACCACTACCCACCTTGGGGACATTTAGGGATGGGAAATAAATACTGGCCTAGCCAGTGATGTCCATATTCCATGAATGAATTTTTAAAAATCAGATCGGCCCACTTTTAGGGGTGTAGGGTATCCTGGGTCTGAATGGTAGGCTTGAGGTCCCCCAATATTAGACCTTGAATCAGTAGAGTTTCACAGAGTTGCCAGTGAATTATTCTTGGGCCTCTGACAGTGCTACTTTTGCATCAACTGTTAGGTGTATGAAAGTAATGTAAGGCACTCCTTCCCAGTGTGGCCTCTACCCAGTCCCACAAACACACTGGTACAATTGCCAACTTTTTCCAACATGAAATCGTAGATGTAGTTTGCATATTACAGCTTTATGGCTGGAACTTTCCGGCCGTTCACACCAGTGGGATCTTCCGATCCCATCGATAGCGCACCCCCGGCATGGGTTTCACGGCGGCGAAGGATGCATTCAATGAGAAACCTCATTGACAAAGGCAGGACCAGAAGATCCCATCGCCAGCCAATGGCGGGCTGCCTCTCGCTGTGGTGAATAGCTTTCTCAATGCTACATCGGGCACAAATTATCTCTGGTGTCTGCTTCTAAACTGAAAATCTTTGTCATAGAAATCATAGAAACCCTACAGTGCAGAAGGAGGCCATTCGGCCCATCGAGTCTGCACCGACCACAATCCCACCCAGGCCCTACCCCCACATATTTACCCACTAATCCCTCTAACCTACGCATCTCAGGACTCTAAGGGGCAATTTTTAACCTGGCCAATCAACCTAACCCGCACATCTTTGGACTGTGGGAGGAAACCGGAGCACCCGGAGGAAACCCACGCAGACACGAGGAGAATGTGCAAACTCCACACAGACAGTGACCCGAGCCGGGAATCGAACCCGGGACCCTGGAGCTGTGAAGCAGCAGTGCTAACCACTGTGCTACCGTGCCGCCCTGTGTTTATTTTCTGTCAATAGTTTAGTGAAAGAATGAGCTAAGGCTGAATAAACTGGTTTTATATGACCTGAACAAGTCTAGATTTAAGAGATTTAAATGAGGCATCTGCTACTATATGTAGGGAAAGAGCACCAAGTGAGCTAAAACTTCTGTACAACCTTCCTGGTCCTTGATGTTTGTAAAAACTGTACGCTGACCTAAACAGACCGCATCAGATTGAAGTGAGATCTTAAGATTTGTGCTGGGATCAACGGAAATGTTCATCCATAACAATCATATTCTACTAGAAAGTAACTATGTTAGATCCATCTTTTAATATGGAGCAAATTCCAAGTATATTCAAAACTGCTTGCATCCAAATCATTGGAAAGTTTGTCCTCCCAGTATTTCATATTACTCTTGGTCCTATATGTATATTACAGTGTGGACAGAATTGGATTTTAATAGAACAAACAAATTAGTTCCAGGTCTGAATTAAAATAAAAAAACAATTAATCAGTCCAGTAGTGATTCAAACCCAGAAAGCTGCCCTTCCATTGCAGTACACTCACCTTTACCAGGTCATGCAAGGCTACCCTGAAGACCCAGAATACCTTTTGGTCTCAAATGCAAGAAAGGTCTGACTATATTAGTGTCTCAATCAAATGGTGTCAATCATTTACCCTTAAAGCATTAGTTGAGAAAGTTTATAGAAATATGATTGGAACAAGCATTGATTCAACTGCACTCTCATTTATCACATTGTGAGATTGGAGTGTGTGTGTCTATAAATTAAGCATTGGCATTACCTCATCCATAGTTATGGAAGTACCAAATACCCAAGAGTGGCATATTTTTATTACTAATATTTTTAGCTCATTGGGAATAGCATGTAAGATGTTGTTTCACAGTGAAGCTTAATGAGCATAGGAGAAAGTCAGTTTCATTCTGACCATGACTCAGATAAACATCTTTATATTTTTCATCTGTAGTAATGGACATTCTCTTTGGCTCAAATCCAACAAATAATTTTTTTAAATTCTGCTGACCGAGCTGCCATAAAGTTCCTGTTTTACAAGATGCAATTCTATTGCAAAATTTAAGTAATTGAGCAATTATTAATTATATGAATAACCATTATATACGTATATTGGCATGCTTTTAAACATCTAATATATATCATATAAAATGTTTAATTGAACTAAGTTCAAACTATCTTTTTAATCAAATGTGAAGCAGTTGGGCTCCTGGTCTACATGATTTATGGTGTGTGTAGAATGCTATGCAAGAAACCACAATTGTCCTGTTTTTTAGTTTGAAGAAGGGGTTGTGATATAATACCTCCTTGTGGATTGGCTGATACTTTTTCTTTTCATCTCATGTAATTGTAAGGGGATCAGAAGATCACAGTCTACTAGTGAAAAAGAGTCTTGACCTTTAGATTTGAGATAAAACTGCATAATTAATATAATTCTAAACTAAAGGAATAGTAGTTTAGGAAGAACATATTAGCTTTAGTGAGAGTGCAGTGTAGATTTACCAGAATGATAGCCATAGAATCCCTACAGTGCAGGAGGAGGCCATTCAATCCGCCCAGTCTGCACTGACCCTCTGAAAGAGTACTCAACCTAGACGCACTCTGCCACCCTATTCCCATAATCCCGCACGTTGATCATGGTCGCTCCACCTCACCTGCACATCTTTGAACTGTGGGAGCACCCAGAGAAAACCCATGCAGACATGGGAAAATGTACAAACTCCACAAAGACAATCACCCAAAGCTGGAATCGAACCTGGGTCCCTGGCACTGTGCCACCATGCCACCCCTGGACACTAATGTTTAATTAAGAGGAAGATTACATGAACCAGGGTTGTATTCCCTGAAATTGATCAAAGTTTTCACAATATTAAGGGAAGCCAAATAAATTATTTCTGCTGGTTGGCAAGTCTCGGACTAGATAGGATAATCTAAATATTAGAGCCAGTGCTTTCAGGTTTGAAGTTAAGAAACACTTCTACACATGAAGAGTGTAGATCATTCTTTCCACAGCTATTATTGATGCTAGGTCATGAAGGGGTATGGGGAAAGATGCAGATATGAAGTTAGGTTGGAGATCAACTATGATCTTATTGAATTGCAGAACAGACTCTGGCTAAATGGTCTACTGCTGTTCCTCTATTTGTGTTGCAATTACTGTGCTTCCCATTTCCAGGATGAACTATCTACATTCAGTAGACAATTCAAATAATCCGACAATGATACACTTTCATAATCTCCTTTTTCTTTCTGCCTGCAATTCTAATCTCATAATTTTGTTCATTTGTTAACTTTGACTATGTCGTTGTCTTAAATTGTGCCATCAGCAGCTTTTTTTTTTAATAACAGAACTTGCTTTTATATTGAGCTTTTCACAGCTTCATGACATCCTGAAGCACTTCATCAATTAAGTACTTTTGCACAATAGTCAATCACGGTGTAGAACTTGTTGTGAAAATACTATTGCTTGCATTCAAAGTGGATCTCATGAATGGATGGTCTATGTAGCAGCCCACTTATTCATACTAGTTATAGAATCAGGATCCTAAAGATAAATGGGAACACTACCACTTGCTATAATAAAAGCAAAATACTGTGAATGCTGGAGATCTGGAAAGAAAACTCTGTATGGAAACTATATAAAGTCCAAACAACATTTTAAGAGATTTTTACCTGCACCTTCAATGAAATTTCCAATTCCCAAGTTCATAAGATATTAGAAATCTTCACAGGCCGACAATCCAGTTCTGCGGAGAAAGGCTCCCACAGCTTGTTCAATCCAAATTGCCATCATAGAAAACCTTACCAAGCACGTAGGACAACTAGAGCACCAATAAGCCAACTCCAGGCAGAAATGGGACCCATGTCAATCACTGGAAGGTTACCAATGTTGCAGCAAGGGGGGATACCAAATTCGAAACACATCAGGCTGTTTTGTACTAAAATTAGTTAAGTTCTTTATCTTCTGTTATGATAATAGTCAATTAGACCAATCTGAAAGTGTGAAAATCTATAATTATGTATGAATGTACAAATACTCAATGGCTTCATCTGAAAGAGGAATTACAAATACTTTGACAGAGTAAATATAAGTGTAGATGATATTCTTCCAATCATCCAAATTGTTAGGCAAAGTGTTTGTGTCGAAGCAAACATAATGACACATTTTTAGAAAGTGTTAAATATGTGTTACTTGAGGATTACAGTTAAAATGTGTTCTTTTTAATTGGGGAAGAAGAATATAGTTCTTCAATAATGTAGAATTGAGAGGTATAGTTAACCTTCAGATATTGCAGGAAAACTACTTTAACGGCATGGACTGTATTTGCTGCCTTAATCCATGTGAATTTGTTTGCATTTCTATTGATTTAAAAGATTTTAAAGTTTGTTAAGATCGAGAAAGTGTGATGTGTTCATTCTGGATGTTCTGTTAATCAGGAATTTTACCTAATTGAAAATGCAAAGTAGTTTCTAGTAATTTAATCCACAAAATAATATAAAGTTTAAAGCAGATATTTTCCATTTACGTTTCCTCTACTTTGTTGAATGGACTGATGCTTACAATTAGACAAATCTGACATCTTATGGTGTAAACTGTGCAGATGCGTGGCCGCAGTCCTCACTCCACCTGAAGTGACTTAGCAGACTACTCCATTGTATTCGAGAAGGGAACTAGGGATGGGCACTAAAATTTAAAAAAAGGCCAGGCTCTTGAATGATTTTCTATTTTATTTCTCTTGAGCCCATTCTCTCATTGACTTGTCATCACACATTTGAATGCAGGAACTAATTTAAATGACTTAAATTGTTAGACCCCAAAACCTTCTATTTATCTTTCTCCCCGCATATATTCCCATTTTGTAATCCTGCATCTGAAGTGTACAACTTAACACTTCCCTAATACTTCCCTTTCTTTGCTGTTTCCACCTAAATGCTTTATCTTATTTCCTTTTGCTCTTTATCATTATTTTATCAAACTTTGTGGCTCAATACAATCTGAAAACAATGGAACAAATCTCCTGTATACAATTCGTAGATATTTCTGGTGTATTTTATTTCTAGCTTGTTTTTATTTGACATTTCTGAAGATGGGCTCCCAGTGCCAATCAATAGGAAAACCATTCTCCATATCCACCAATTCAAGAATGTTCTTTACCCCAAATCTCTACTTCATACCTCACAAACCTATATCTGAACTGCCTCACCAGGTTGGCTCCTTGCCCATGCACCTCAGTTTTATCTAGCATCGTTTTTTATGGCACCTCATCAAAGTCATGTATTTGATATCCATTAATCCTCTTCTATCTGTCACCTCAGTGACCGGCATGTTAAATTAGTGAGATATGGCCTGTCTTTCAAGACACTTGATCGTCTTAAATCTCACTTCCTGCAGGTTGCTTTCAAGCTGCACGCGAACTTAAAAGAAAACAAAATTAGGGGAAAACCACAGCACACCAACTTAAGAGCTGGTGCATATGTATTATTACAATCTGCAGTGTTGAAACTTTCACCAGTCTCAATAGGATGGCTTTACAAACCGGAAGGAATGTAAACTGCCTCATGAATCCTTGCATTCATGGCCAGACTAATGGTGTATTAATGGTGTATTAAAAGAGCATTAATTAATCATGAGAAAATAAGTGGTATCCTATAATAAGTTCAAGGCCTTACATTGATGCCAATGATGCACAGATCTATAATTTACACACATCTGCAATTGACATTCAGTTTCAGTTAAAGTAGTAAAAATAAATCAATGCTTAGAACAGAATATTTGAATGTTAAAGTTTACTCAATGCATGTTTGTCTATAATCTTCTCCTGTCATTAATATTCGTTATCATGAAATAGGGCAGTAATGAGTGTGCTGGTTAAAAACAATTTGACATGGAAGCTAAATTGTAACAATGCATTTTTAGCAGTGATGTACCGAGCAGACTTTGATGGTGTTGCATAAGGAGACCATTCTTCTGATTATGATTTCTTTCTTTGACAGTGTTATTCCACTCTTAAAGCAATCCATTGGGATTTTAATGCAACGCACTCCGCCATCATTGGATCACGTGCTGCCCCAGTGCTACCAGCGGGTATGTAGAATGAACGTTATATGCCGTTTTATGGAAAAATACATCTAGAGTGCAGCTAGTATTTGACTGAACTAAAACTCAAATCTTTCACGTTTGTTCTTCCAGGTTCAACACTTGCAAGGAGTTTATAGCTTAATTGATCCCCACTTCTGGACCTTGTGTAGCGAAGTTTACATCGGCACTGTAAAGCTTCTGGTAGCACCTGATGCAGATGCACGATGGATTTTGAGTCAAACACACAGCATTTTCACTCAGGTAAATAAAGGGGAAGCTAATGCAGTTTTAACGTGAATGTTTCTCTCTACCAATCTGCAAGGCTCAAAAATTTCCAGTGACTTTTAAAAGTTACTTTTATGGTAACGTCAAACTCCGGGGTCTAATGAAATTTTAATTCTTTGACATTTAGACAATGCTTCTTGCTGATTATTGCAAACAATATTCAGTCATTGTTTACAATTTACATAGATGACTCGAAGTTGGGGACCAAGTGTAGTATGTCAAAGTTTGCAGATGACACTAAGATGAATGGTCGAGCAAAGTGTGCAGAGAACACTGAAAGTCTGCAGAGGGATATAGATAGTTTAAGTGAGTGAGCAAGGGTCTGGCAGATAAAGTACAATGTTGGTAAATGTGAGGTCATCCATTTTGGTAGGAATAACAGCAAAAGGGATTATTATTTAAATGGTAAAAAATTGCAGCATGCAGTTGTGCAGAGGGACCTGGGTGTCCTTGTGCATGAATCACAAAAAGTTGGTTTGCAGGTACAGCAAGCAATTAAAAAGATAAATGGAATTTTGTCCTTCATTGCTAGAGGGGTGGAGTCTAAAAACAAGGAGGTTATGTTGAAGCTGTGTAAGGTGCTGGCGAGGCCACACCTGGAGCACTGTGAACAGTTTTGGTCTCCTTACTTGAGAAAGGATGGACTGGCACTGGACGGGGTACAGAGGAGATTCACTAGGTTGATTCCGGAGTTGAGAGAGTTAGCTTGTGAGGTGAGACTGAGTAGACTGGGAACTATAATCATTGGAATTTAGAAGACTATGAGGGGATCTTATAGAAACATATAAAATTATGAAAGGAATAGATAAGATAAAAGCAGGACGGGTGAAACCATAATTAGGGGGCATAGCCTCAAAATAAGGGGGAGCAGATTTAGACTAATTTGAGGAGGAACTTCACCCAAAGGGTTGTGCGTCTGTGGAATTCTCTGCCCAGTGAAGCAGTTGAGGCTACCTCGTTGAATGTTTTTAAGGCAAAGATAGATAGATTTTTGAACAGTAAAGGAATGAGGGTTATGTGAGCAGGTGGATAAGTGGAGCCGAGTCCACGAAAAGATCAGCCATGATCTTATTGAATGGCAGAGCAGACTCGAGGGACCAGATGGCCTACTCCTGCTCCTAGTTCTTATGTTCTTCTTTGTGTGTCTAAAGAAATGTATACTAAACTTGAAGAGAGTTTTGGCTGTAATTTAAGGTCACATGATCCAGTGTTCACAAATTCAAAGGAAGCAGCCATTCTATACCCATGATCGATATGTTATTGGAGAATGGATTTGCTGTTTGAATTTGAAACATCTTTAATGAGTCATTTATATAAACCAATAATAACGTTGCTGTTACTTCAGCCTTATTAGCCTGGCATATTTTTGGAAACAGAAAAAAAGTAATTGTGGTTTGCTTCAGAAAAATGGTTAAAATGTGCGGTTGATCTTCTATGATACTCACTGGTACTGCAGAGTTTTTTAGCGTGGAGACTTGGTGGTCTATACTTGATGAGCTTGAGGGCAGTCACATATTCATTGTGTGCAGCAAAAGTTAAAGATAAATATGCCAATTTCCTGTGTTTAGTATGCTTTGAGAGTTTGGGCCAGTCTGTTCCTGAGGTCAAGTGAAGAAACAACTGTGCTACAATTGATGGGGTTTTTAAAAGGATCCATATCAGTAAAGTTGGTGGCTGCTTTTTATTTTTGCAATTTGAGTGGTTAAGTACACATGAAAAAGGATAGGATCAGCTAGACCATTTCTATCACAATGATAAAACCAAGCACGCCATCAGTTCACCCTCCTGGTTATTGTAATGTATTCATTATTTTAAAGACCTCCAGGATATCCCATATAAGTCTACATTTCCCCTAAGTTTGCCTGATAACTAACTGCTTTTAAACAGGATCAATTGATTGTCCCTCCTCTGGACCTTTTTCCAGGGCTTTGAAATGTAAAATCTGACCACAATTTCCTTAAGATGGAACATTATTTTTGAGCCTTCCATGTGGCACTTTACCAGTATACACGGTGCTTGCCAAACTTTCATCGTTCAACAACTTTGTAATCTCTTCGAAAAAAATTCTATCACATTCATGAAATAGTAGCCCCTTTTCCAGAAATTATGTTGGTATTCTCTATTAACTTCTGCTCTTTCTAAATTATCTCGTGTGTCAAACAATATCTCCCAGAAACCTAACTATAATTGAAGTTAAACTAATGAGTCTATGCTTTCCAGGTTCTGATTTAGTGCTTTTTTAATATATAGGCACCGCACAGGAGCCTTAAATCCATGCAAGTAATTATAGATAGCGATTTAAACTATATAAACTAATGGCTTACAGCACAATCCCCATTTCTGTTAGGGCGCTCGGGTGAATATGCTGAGGACTTAGAGCCTAATTTGCTTTAAGAACTGTAATGTTCTGGCCAGGATCAATCTGGATACACATCGATGCATTCATATTGGACAGAAGTAGTGAAGACCAATCCAATCTACCCATTTAAAAGTTCAACCATATCTTTAGCCCCACTAAAGCTGCCTTACAACACCCCTCAATCCCTCAAATAATACATATGCATTCTTTGATGGCGGTCTTACTCTTGACCTAACTAGCAGTCATTGCTATCATACTGACTAAAGAATAATGAGAAGGATGATACAATGCTATACCTACCTCATTATCTTCAGCGTAGCTTACTCTAGGCAAACAAATGATTTTAAAAGTACTAATTTTTAAAAATGTGTTGCAATTATCCCCATCTAATCGCACACCACACAACCTTCTCCAGTCTGGTGTCATGTTTGTAAATGTTAGGCCCTCTTCACAAACTGGCACATTTTCAATAGCATTGATCTGACTGATTAAGTTAAATCATAAGAATCTGATCAGTGACAATCAAAGAAAATATGAATTGGATTATGTAGATAGATTTAACCTTATAAAATGATTTGTATGAGGAGTTTAACTTTGTTCCATTCTTTCCTTCGCGAATCCTGTGCTTAATTTTTTTAATGGAGTGGGTAGTTTCAGCCTCTTCCGCTGCCCTTTTATTAGCTGGTAGGTAGTGCATAAGGAGCTTCTTTTGGGTCCCCTTCCAATTGGTATCCTTCTGGGTGCATAGCTGTGACTGTGTGTTTACTGAGTAAAACATTTGCCAGAGCCAGTTGCTGCAAAAGTAATACATATAAAGCCATTCATGTAATAGAACATGATGTAGTATATTATATTTAGCACAACAATCTACAGTCACTAAACTTGGGTTATTAAACATTTTTATAAATTTCATATTTGTTGAAGTAAAAAGGAAAAATTGAATTATTTACTCATTCTTAGAAATGTTTCAGTGGGTGAATAAACAAACTTTTCTTTTGCAGGCAGGAATAAGACAGCTTTACGTCCAGATTGACTTTGCAGCTCTGTAAAGTTGTCTAAAAACAAATGGATCCAAAACCCTGGTGCTGGGATCAGGGAATAAATTTAACTGCTGTTGGGTCATTGGATTGAAACACCACCACTATACAGCGTGCTTGAATGTGTACAGAGCACTATTTATTTACATCTTTGGAAGGTTCTCCTCAAAGGAGTCAAGGAATAGTGAACTAATTTGCATAGTCACTACCTGCTAGATCTGGAGCCACCTTAATGTCAAGGCCTAAAGTGTCTTATTTCATCTTGACTTTTATCAAGGAATTAAAGCTACGTCGGTGTTCTGTTGTATGATGAGCCAAAATATTGTGGTGGTATAATCCTGCATCCTATTTGGCAGATGTATTCCCACATTCATTCTATTCCTGTTCTTGTAAATATCGTTGTCCTGACTATCATTCTGCTATGTGCTAATTATTTTCTAATTGGTTATATGCGATACAGTTGAATGAAATGAACCATATTCAGTTTCTGAAGTGCCTTTTTACAGTGGACAAGAATTAATATGTGAAGGATGGAAGATGGATACTGGACACATTGGGAAAAAATTTCTAATCATTGGCCAGTGTACATCAGGGCGATCAGCATGGTTCTAATGCATTTTAATAGATTTTTTTTTAGGGGGGGGGGGGCGGTTGGATGGGTGGGGTGTTAGCAAATTTATCCTTTTTGTAGTAGTGGGATACCAATCATTAGTCTATTCTCAACCCCACCTTTTGTCATGCTGTCGATTATATGTTGCTGGATATAATGAAATTCCACTTTCATCATGGCAATTTTGCACACAGGTGACTTGTGTGTTCAACTGTTGGGCGGGGGTTGAACTCCGACAGTGCAGCAGAGGATCCATGCAAAGGTTGCACATCTAGACATGAATCTCATCGCAAAACAAATATTCTATCAGAAAATGTTAACAGTAATTTTTTTAAATTATAGTGTCCTATCTCCTGGATCTGATTGTTTGCAGGTGATCTGATCTTGGGTGAAATTCAGTAAAACTACAGATTTAAACACTCAGCTTTATTAGTTGCTTATACAAAGGTGAAACACCGCAGATGCTGGAAATCTGAAATACAAACAGAAATTGCTGGAAATTCTCAGCCAACCAGGCAGCATCTGTGGAGATAGAAACAGAGTTAATGTTTTATGCCAGTGACCTTTCTCAGAATTGGAAAAGGCTGCTGCCTGGTCTGCTTCAGCTTTTCAGCCTTTTTCTGTTTGTTTATAAATTGCTTCGCCAACCTTAGAACATTCAAAGAGGGACCTTTACAATGTCAGCAGTTTGCCAGAAGAATGGGCTCGTTGTGAGTTGATTTGCTAAGCAAATGGTTTCTCATTAATGTTTGTGCTGGTCCAGTTTAAACCGGTGTTGTAGACCAACCAAAGTCCAGCCTTTTGCTGTCCAAGTGAGAAACTGGATAAGCTGATTTATTTCTCAATAAATTGTTACATTAATAAGACCGCAAGAAAACTGATTCTAATGGAACTTAACATGAAGTTCATTAAGTTGCAAAGTAATAATGAGAAGTCCTAACAAATAATCAGTACACAGCAGCACATCAGGAGAAATTGCCCAGAGTCATTTTGCCTGTGCATATTGACTTGGAGTAAGACAAAATTTCACCAGTGTGGATGATAGGGCAATGTGGATGATAGGGTAGTGTGCAAAGCAAAAGACTGCAGTCTGGTTACATTTTTTAAAATAGATGAGGATTTTATTTTGTTTTAGCTGTTTCAACAGTGAACAGAATCTACTTTTGTAAATTATTGGAATTTATCTAGCAATGAAGTTGTTTGGTTAAATCAGCAATGTAGGGAAATTAATTTGGAATATGATGCAGTATCTTGCAATGGTTGCCAAACTACATTGTCCAAAACAAATGTTTACAGCTTGGAAATCTTAATATGATTGAAATGTTTACACACACAAGCTATAATCCGATCCCGTGTATCTGTGCAGGATTAAATGATGGTAGTGCATAGACATTCCCTTCTCCCACCCCCTCCCCAGATGCTATCTATAAAACAATTATGTGGTTTGCTTAAGTTCACGTCATTCCAGTTCTATATCCCTCAATTCACATGCTACAGTGCATGTTCACTTTCCAAAATGTGAGTAACTCATGTACAGGCAAGTTTATCTGATAAACTTCAATAAATAAATACTTCTGCATCAAAGCAAAAGTATTTGTATTGCATTGGTCGGGAAGCATAGCTGTTCACTTTAAACAAAAGAGAGTCACTCCGTTGGCTGTATAATGCATTGTTACTGCTTCTGGGAACTTTTTCAACATTAAATCAAAGGGGTTCTTTGTTCTGTACCAAACTTTTGCCTCTACCCATAAATGAATTGGGCATTTTAGGAGTGAAGAGAGTTGTATTATTTTGTTTAAAAATATGGTTGTCCGACTAGAAGTCTTTTTCGGTTTAGCGGTTTTGAACAGGACTTTCTGAAACACCGCTTGAGGGCCTTGAGCTGTTCCATTGTCTCTCTAGTTGATTTTAAAAATCAGTCTAGATAAATCTCTTAAGATCCTTAGAAAAGAGATTCAGTACAGTATTTTTAATAATTTGAAGCAGACTTGTAAACGTCACCAAAGTAATTTGAAGTACGCACAACTATGAAGTCTCTACAGTAAATTCTTATCAAACAACTTGTCTGACTTGCAGAAATATGCATAATAAATATTTTGACAACAAATGCAGCATTTTGTGTAAGCTTTTAAAATGTTCATTTTGTTTTCCATCACAGGAATAACTAGTATTAACAAGTTCCTTCGGATTTAATGCCAAGTTATGAAACATTCCTCCCTATTACTTTCTCTTACTGTGTTTAGGTTTTGTAAAATCCTGAGATCACTAAGCACAACATTGGAACAACAGTTGGTAAACTCAAGAACTTCAACAGAATGTAACTAAGTTCCATAAGCATGCAACCTCTTTCCAAAAAGAACCATGCACTTCTCTTTTCCTGATCTGTTAAACAAACTGTCCCACCTCAGCTTTAAGAAATTGCTTGTTTTAAAGACAAACATTTTTGTAAGGATCACTGTGCCTGCACTAAGACAGTAACTCTTAATGGAAAGATGAACAATGAAAAATAAATTGACCCCGCAGTGTTTCAGAGCATCATGGATCAGATATTAAATAGGATGAAAGGAGGGTGCTGTTTCTTAAATGAAATTCTAATTAGTAGTAAGACGGCAAAAGAGCACATTGCAATGTTGAATAAAATCCTAGATGGACTTCAAGAGGATGGTATCGAAGCTAAAAAGCACAAGTGTTACTTCATGGTGTCAAGTGTAACATGCTTGGGTCACCAAATAGATGGTGAAGTAGCCACCCAATGTAGGAGATGGATGAGGGAATTTTGAAAGTGAAGAGACCAGAGAGCAAAGAACTTACACACCAATCCCTATGAATGTTCTATTATTCCAAGTTCACTCCAGACTTCGCAAATACATTCACTCTAGTTCGAAGATGGAATAGATTGGAAGTAGCCTGTGAAGTGTCAAAGTATTTGAATAATTAGTGACACTGCTTTGACCTGCCATGATTGCAAGAAACAATTGGTTTTAGTCCCTCGCCACAGGGACTAGGTGTAGTGTTAATTCGCATAAGGAAGATGATATGGAGAAACCTATAGAATATGTTTATAAGTTTACTAGTGTCACAAGTAGGCTTACATTAACACAGCAATGAAGTTACTGTGAAAATCCCCTAGTCGCCACACTCCAGCACCTGTTCAGGTACGCTGAGGGAGAATTTCAGCATGGTCAATGCACCTAACCAGCATGTCTTTTGGAGTGTGGGAGGAAACTGGAGCACCCGGAGGAAACCCTCGCAGACATGGGGAGAACATGCAGAATCCACACAGACAGTGATTCAAGTGGAAATCTGCGAGGCAGAAGTGCTAACCCCCGAGCCGCCCCGCTTCAGATACTTAACAAAGACAGCAAAACTACACACAAATTGAGATCGTATGTAATGTTACCAAATTCCACAGATACTTGTACAGTCAGTTTACTTTAACTGACCACCAAAACCGTACGACCATATTTGATTCAAAGATGAGAGTACCATTCCCAGTGGCAGCATGGTTTCAGAGATGGGTGTTGAGGGCCCATTAGTACAAAATTAATGCAAATTTGGAAATTATTTCCTGATTACCTGTGAAGACTAATTCATTTTAGCCATGGAATTACATGAATGACATACCAGTGTCTGCCTGATAAATTAGTGAAGAAACTCTTAAGGATGTGATGCTCAGTAAAGTGCTCAATTCTGTCATGATGATTGAGCTAAAGAGTGTGATGATGAGAAATTACAGGAGTATTTCATGTGTAGAAGTGAACTGAGTATAGATCAAGGCTGTCTCCTATGTGGTTTAAGAGTCATTATTCTACCCAGGTTTGGAAAGAGATTGTTGGGGGAACTTCATCAAATGTATGTAGGGATTATCCGTCTAATGGCAAGAAGCTATTGTTGGTATCCAAAGGTAGATAGAGATATTGAAAAGTTGTGAAGTACATCTCAATGAAGAACCACTCAACAAATATAATTTTGTTCCATGATCAAAATGATCAAACACAAGCAAACGATGGGAATGAGTGCATGTCGATTTCTTTCAAGTGGAAGGGAAAGAGTATTTTGTTCAATAGCCATAGCAAGTGGAAAAATGCCCAATACCACAAGTGCCAAAACTATTGAGGTTTTAGAAACATAGAAAAACTACAGCACAAAAACAGGCCCTTCGGCCCCACAAGTTGTGCCGAACATATCCCTACATTTTAGGCCTACCTATAAGCCTCCATCCTATTAAGTCTCATGTACTCATCCATGAGTCTCTTAAAAGACCCTATTGAGTTTGCCTCCACCACCACTGACGGCAGCCGATTCCACTCCCCATCACCTTCTGTGTGAAAAACTTCCCCCTAACATTTCCCCTGTATCTACCCCTCAGCACCTTAAACCTGTGTCCTCTCATAGCAGCCATTTCCACCCTGGGGAAAAAGCCTCTGAGAGTCCACCCGATTTATGCCTCTCAACATCTTATATACCTCTATTAGGTCTCCTCTCATCCTACGTCTCTCCAAGGAGAAAAGACCGAGAAGTTGGTTTGCAATTTATGGGTTGCCAAAGATATTGGTGTCAGATAACGGTCTACAGTTTATCAGCAGAGTTTGAAATATGAGTAAATATGGAATCAAACACACACTCATATCATATCACCACATCACGTGGCATCAAATGGTGCTGCAGAAAGGAGTGTACAGATTGTGAAGAGATTTTGCAGGAGTTTTTGCTGGGTAACATGTTGGGTAGTAATTTCCATGTTTCTGTTTGAAATCGAGCAGAAAATTGTTTAGCCTATCACAGAATAACCCAGTCTACAACCAATTGCTGACCTTACAAGTTAGTGTTCAAACGCACTTTAAGACACAGTTTAGTTTTCTTAAGCCTGACAAATGCAAAGCAAGAGAAAAGCAAGGCAAAGTGAAGATGAGTCATAATGCACAAAGCATGAAACTTAGCTCAGCACTGGTCAGAACGTCATTGTGGGAAAAACCACCTAAGTGATGAAGAGAAGTATGTGATTGGAGTTGTTGCAAAGAGACCAGGTATATTCACATATCTAGTGGAGATTGGAGCGAGACTCTGTCAGTGTCATGTAGATCATTTCATTGTAAGAGAAAATCTGATGAAGAGAGAGTATAAGAAACCTCCTTTGGTCCAACTTCCTCCTACAACCCAAAGTGAAAGTTGCAAAGAAGCTGAAAGTTTGCTGGCATCTCAGAATCCACCAGTGGAGCAGTGAGTCAGGGTATTTGATAAAGACAAATCAATCAATGTCATGTCTCAACCATTAAGTGAAGTTCATAGTCAAAGTTCAGTTTTAACAAATTCATGGATGTTGAGAGAGCAGAGTCAAGCTTGTGGAAATGGAAGGAGGTACCCAGATGGAGAGAAAAGCCAGGTAAGTTAATTCAAAGTATGTGGGAAGAAAAAAAACAAAAAAGGGATTTGAATTATTTCTTGTTAAATGATAGTTTCATTAAATACATTGGTGTTGATGAAAAACATTTTTTACGTGTAAATTGCTCGGTGTTGATCATATATGTTTTGGATGTGATTACACTGGATGAGTAAAATGTAAAATGTGTATGCAGCCCAACCTGTTAAATTTTCATGTATAACTATGTTGCATTTCTGGAAACTTATGTAAGTGTATCATTTTCCATTTTAATGTACAAGTTTTATTAGGCATGGAGGGAGTGTAATATATTGCAGGATCTTAGCATTCTGTTCTATTTCCACCTCTGCTGCCCTCTCTGTTAGGGAGGTATAAATAAAGTTAGTTTAATAATGCTTTTCTGCAAATAAGCATGCATTAGTCTTGCGCATTGCAGCATAACATTAGGAGCATGTTCTAAGTGAAAATAAGGAACAGAAAGTAGTCTCACAACACCAGGTTAAAATCCAACAGGTTTATTTGGTAGCACGGGCTTTCGGAGCGCTGCTCCTTCATCAGGTGAGTGGGAGTTGGGTTCACAAACAGGGCATATATAGACACAAATTCAATTACAAGATAATGGTTGGAATGCAAGTCTTAACAGGTAATCAAATCTTTACAGGTGCAGACAATGCAAGTGGAGTGGGGGTTAAGCACAAGTTAAAGAGATGTGAATTGTCTCAAGCCAGTGAGATTTTGCAAGCCCAGGCAAGTCGTGGGGGTTACAGATAGTGTGACATGAATCCAAGATCCCGGTTGAGGCCATCCTTGTGCGAAACTTGGCTATCAGTTTCTGCTCAGCGATTCTGCATTGTCATGTGTCTTGAAGGCTGCCTTGGAGAACACTTACCCGAAGATCAGTGGCTGAATGCCCTTGACTGCTGAAGTGTTCCCCGACAGGAAGGGAACACTCCTGCCTGGTGATTGTTGAGCGGTGTCCATTCATCCGTTGTCATAGCGTCTGCATGGTCTCGCCAATGTACCATGCCTTGGGACATCCTTTCCTGCAGCATATCAGGTAGACAACGTTAGCTGAGTCGCGAGAGTATCTTGTACCACGTATCTGGTATATGGTGTTCTCATGTGAGATGATGGCATCTATGTCGATGATCCGGCACATTTTGCAGAGGTTGCTGTGGCAGGATTGTGTGGTGTTGTGGTCACTGTTCTCCTGAAGGCTGCGTAGTTTGCTGCGTACAATGGTCTGAGGTTGCACGGTTGTTTGAAGGCAAGTTGTAGTGGTGTGAGGATGGCCTTGGCAAGATGTTCGTCGTCTTTGATGACATGTTGTGCTCGACAATCACCAGGCAGGAGTATTCCCTTCCTGTCGGGGAACAATCCAGCAGTCAAGGGCATTCAGGTAAGCATTCTCCAAGGTGGCCTTCAAGACACATGACAACACAGAATTGCCGAGCAGAAACTAATAGCCAAGTTCCGCACACATGAGGATGGCCTCAACCGGGATCTTGGGTTCATGTCACATTATCTGTAACCCTTATGACTTGCCTGGGCTTGCAAAATCTCACTAACTGTCCTGGCATGAGACAATTCACACCTCTTTAACCTGCGCTTAACCCCCACTCCACTCGCATTGTCTACACCTGTAAAGATTTGATTACCTGTTAAGACTTGCATTCCAACCATTATCTTGTAATTGAGTTGGTGTCTACATATGCCCTGCTTGTGAACCCAACTCCCACTCACCTGATGAAGGAGCAGCGCTCCAAAAGCTCGTGCTGCCAAATAAACCTGTTGGACTTTAATCTGGTGTTGTGAGACTATTTATTGTGCCCACCCCAGTCCAATGCCAGCAACTCCACATCGTGAAAATAAGGAATGTATTGAAGGTTGGAGTTCCACAGATAAATATGGAGATTAGGTTAATTTTGAAGGTTTCATTTAAAAGGTATTGCTTACAGGACAGGTCATGTAAGATGTATATATCAGAACAAAGCAACACAAAATCTAGAAAGGCCAATGGGAAGCAAGAAAGGGGGGAAAAAAACTTTTGGTAGGTTCACCAATTTATGGCCAGGGAATTTCTCCAGAGTTATTCCTGCTCTGTTATGTTACTTTCACTGAAAGTGTAGACTAAACAGAGTTTCTGCCACATATCTGGCCAATTATGTCAGTGGAATAGAAGTTGCTGTTCTTGGAGAGATAAAGGATGAGAAAATGACAAGGTTTCCCTATTGAGTCAGTGATGCAACTTCACTCTCCATTCACACAGCTCAACACAATCTCTTGGGATTGGAAAAAAAACATAGATAACTCAGAATAAAAACTGGAAATGTTTCTTTCTGAATAACTCCAGAGGCCATGATTCAACAGTGACAAACTACCAACCAACCTTTAACTGAGAATGTCCCTTTTTCAGGAACATATTTCCTTCCAGAGGACAGTAATGAATCCATACTCACCACACTTCTGAACAGTTTGTTCTGAAGGGAGAGATCCTCTGCGCAAAGAAATAACTTGAAATCAAACTAGAAATCATTTCCAGTACTACAATCGTCGCTGTTTCAATGATCTCTCCAATTGGAATGCATCCTCAATATTTTAGAAAAGTGAATTATACCTATGTTTCTCCAAAGTAAATAACCCTAAACATTGGAACTTCATAACTAATTTGACATGTTAATCACCATCTCCAGAGTCTCGATATTGTTTGTGTGCGAAGACCAACACTTGTCAAAGTGTGAGCGTATTAGGTCCTTGTATACCCTCAGAATCTTTTGTACACTGCTCCAACTCCCGCCCATTTATTAAACCTACGTGAGTGGTCAGCTTATATCAGTAGATTCCCTTTATTATCTACTTAGTGATTATCCCAGCATGTTATAACCATACCTGGAATTCTGCACCACCAGTGCATGGCACTGCAACAGTCCACATTGAATTACATCTGTTACACCCTGGTCTATTCAGTTACTCGATTCTTTTGAATGGGTATGGATTACTACCCTCTGTGCATATTTTTAAATCAACCACAAAATGAAGAATGACGAATTTAAATATTCTTTTGATTATTTTCCATTAGTGATACAGTTCTAAAATTGAGACAAGCAGAATTTCACTTGTAACAATGCCCCAATTAAATCTGTTCTCATTAATTACATCTCTTATGATTACGTGACTTCAACCGGTTATTTAATAGCTTTGTATGGTTCACATTTATGATGAGTAGTACTTGCTGATTGTAAAGAATTCCTGGTATCTCTTGTACACCTGCAAAGCTTATTGTTTGACTTAACAGCACTGGGGAGAAGAGTCTATCCTGTGTCTCCGAGATGACATACCAGCTGATAGAAGTTTGGAAAAAGGTCAATCCTCGGAAGCAGGTTAAGTAATTTAACAGCTAAATCTAGACACTCCTAAAGATTGACCAGCCAAGCTAACTGATTCGTGGAGCCTGAGGGAGGTAGAACGTTTCCCACTTGACTCCAGCTAATCCTTTAAAACAACATTGTCATTGTCACAGGCAATGAGATGTAGCTCCGGTAAAGTTACATTGTTTTATCTGGTCAAAATCCAGTAGTAGCAGTATGTGAACTTGTAGATTCCTAAAGCCTTCGCTCAGCCAATATTCCTGGAATGTGGGAGAGCAGGTATAGTGGGAAAATAGAAACTCTATAGGTAGGGCCAAATTTCTGTGAATTAGGGATTGTTAAGCGTGGTAATGAGTTTCCATACACGACAAAACAAGCTAAGTAATATAAATCCACCCAAGCTAGTCAAGGTCAGGTCAATTTTTCAATTTCTTTCCAGTAACAGATGCTGAAAAACATTCATTCCGAATGTTGTAGAAGCTGCAAACTTTTTGTTGAACTGCAACCACACTCCCCCCTCCACATCCCTCCACCCTGCCCCTCACTTTCTGACTCTTGTAAAATAGGCAATATTCAATAATTTGTTAGCTCCACAGTATAGGTCCAGGAGTGATAGCATCACCATAATGTTTCTATTTATGGAATTGCCATCAAAACAGATCAGTTATTACTTCCCTTTGCTGTTAATAGTTCATGTTGATCTTGCAGTGAAGTCAATCCAAGATCCTATGGAGTTTGGTATGTTCTGAAGTAGAATACTAGCACAGGGGCAGCTGACAATTAGGCACATTTCATTCCAAGATATTTCATTTGACCTATCCAGATCTGACCCACTGCTAATTCATTCCAGACAACTAGTCATTCCTCCTTGTTTCTGTGGAAGAATTCAGTGGATTGGTGA